>NC_052054.1:119563739-119878739 GCF_903992535.2 Arvicola amphibius | reverse complement strand
TTAAAATAAGTTTTATTGCAGCTAGGCGGTGGTGGGCACACTTTTAATCCCAGCCCTGGGGAGGCAGAGACAGGTGGATCTCTGTGAGTTCAAGGCAGAGCAAGTTCCAGGACAGGCTTCAAAGCTATAGAGAAACCCTGTCTCGAAAAAATGAAAATAAAATAATTTTAGTGTTGACACAGGCAGGCAGGGAGCGGACACCTTAAAGCCTCCACCACGCGGAGCCTGGGAATTGAACTCATAGATGTTCTAGGCAGGTACTTGTCCTTTTTTTTATTTTTTGAGATAAGTCTCTTGATGAACCAGAAACCAGTTTAGACTGGCTCACAGTGTGGCCCCAACTGGCCTAGAAGTCCAGATCCTGTGACCTTAGGCTCCTGAGTGCTGGGATTTCAGGGCTGTGACCATGCCCAGAGAAGACCTTCCACCCCATTAGCCACTAAGTTCCGCACCCCCTGTGCATAGTACTGAGAATTGAACCCAGAGCCCCACATAGCTAAGACAAATGCTACAGGAGCAATAGTCCCTGCTCTTGTCAATTTAAATTAGTTTTTCTCCTTTTTGGTTTCTGTGTGGTTTTGTTTGTATATACAGGTTTTGTGCACTCGAGGCAGACTTTCTACACTGAGCGATACCTCAAGTCCAAAGATGTTTTTAATGTTGTTGTTGTTGCTAAATTCTCTATAAATGATTCTCAGTTGAATTTATTTCTTGATTAAAGATACTGACTTATATCTCTGGAAATTGTGAAGCCAGTGCTTTAATACCTAATTGATTCTCTATAACATACAGAAAACAAAACATTTTTTGTAAAATAAATTAGATTTTTGAAATCTAGCATAGTGAAAAAAATTAAAGGTTTGATACATTGTTTAAGTTGAACTGGGGCGAGAGATTTCGGACTGAGTCTAGTAGTAGACTTGGTGGGGGAGTAGTGGAAATGATGATTTAGTAACTTCATTACTCTGTTTGCAGAGATGTGTCAGAGCTAACAGGTTTTCCTGAAATGTTAGGGGGGCGTGTGAAAACCTTGCATCCTGCTGTCCATGCTGGTAAGTGATTGACGCCTTCACCTTATAACAGCTATTTTAATTAGTAGCTTCAAAGAGTGTAAGCAGTAAGTCATAAGTGTACTTCTCTTGTTGTGTGTTCTGTCACCTTTGCCTTCTTATTCCATAGCTCAAGAATCCCTTGTGAATGCAACTGGCCTCACTCCAGGACAAGTTCATACTGTTTTCCTCTCTTGCTGTTGATCTTGACCTAATAATAGTTTAGCTAATCTGGACGGCAGTGTTTCTGTGTCACAGTCTGACTGTACACCTCTGCACTAGTTCAGACTTAGAATATACTGTTAGACTGTAACTAGCTCTCAAAAGAATGCGACCTTTGTTCATTTGTCTGGCACAGAAAACCCTCTAGACAGTAATAGCAGCAAGAAGTCTATTTCTGCTTTGCAGGCTGTGGTAAAACTTGTGAAGAATGGTCAGAGCTAGTGCTGGAGGTGTGGCTCAGCCTTAGCAGTTGAGCACTGACTGCTCTTGCAGAGGACCCAGGTTCAGTTTCTGGCACCTACATGACAGCTCAAAACCCCAATGTTTCAGAGAATCCACTCCTTTCTTTTGACCTCCTTGAGTATGGAGCATGAGTGGTGTGCATTCATATACTACAGGCCAAACAATCGTGCATATAAATACACCTGAAACAGGAAAAGGGCTGAAAAGCTAAGGATTACCAGTCAAGTTATGAGCTGTTACTTATGAAATGTAGATTTGAAAGACTGGCAGAGGTTATGTAAAAATTCTTTTACAGTTTCTTGGGCTTTGGAATTGTGTTTGTTTTGCATAAGAAAACGCATTAGGTTTCTTTTGTTTTTTGAGACAATCACTGTGAGGCAAGTCTAATCTAGACTCCACTCTAGGCTGTGCTAGTCTGGAGCTCTTGGCGCAGTGCTGGGATCACAGGTTTGGGCCACTAGACCAGGTGAGATTTAAGTATTGAGAAAACAGGTGTTCTGTTGTTGTTTGCTTTGGTCTTGCTGTGTAGCCCTGGCTTGCTATCAAACCTACTATCCTCCTGCCTTTACCTGGTTGCTTAGAACTACAGGCCTGGACTACTGGACTGGTGTCTTTTGATAAGTATCTTACTATTTTCTTTCAAAACTCTTTACCATGTGTAATGTTCTTTAAGAATATTAAGTGGTTGGTACACTTGCACAGGCCTGTAATAAGTAGAAGGCTGATGGGAGGGTCATTTGATCCAAGGAGTATAAGACTAGCCTGGGCAATAAAGTGAGGCCCTGTCTTTGGTGTAGGGTGCACACCTTTCATCCTAGTGCTTGGGAGGCAGAGGTAAGTAAGTGGATCTCTGAGTTTGAGGTCAGCCTGGTCTACCAAGTGAGACCCTGTCTCAGAAAAAATAAGAATACTAGAGGGTTTACCTTGTGGCTGGTGGGACTACACAGTGTAAACTACCTGAGTTTCTGACTTTACTCTGTGCTTCCACTTTATTACATTAGGAATCTTGGCACGGAATATTCCAGAAGATACTGCTGACATGGCCAGACTTGATTTCAACCTTATAAGGTAAAAAGTTTGAAGCTGAATTTTGAGTGAGCTAAAGAACTCAGATAAGTAGTGCTAAACCTGATGTCTCCTATCCTCACTGTGTGAGTGGTCTTCTCCTGTGCTCACAGTATAAACACTTTGTGCATTGTCTGCATATGTATGAGCATTTTAATTTTACTAAATTAATGTTTCCAAACTGTATAATTTAAGTTGAAACAACCTATGTTTGTTGTTATTGTGCATTTGAAGCAAACATCCTACCACTGAATTAGACCTTAGCCCCACAATCTTTGCCTTTCAAAAGTTAAGATTTAAACATCCACGGTTGCTTTATTGAGGTTTGGTTTGTGTGTTATACAGTTCAGCCGATTAAGCAATCCGATGGTCTTAAGTATATTCAAAAGAAGTGGTGAGACCATCACCATATTCATTGTTAGAACGCTCTTGTCTCCCGCCCTACATCTGTACCTCCCACCAACACCCCCTGCCCTTAGTGGTGTTCAGTCTCACTTGGTTGCTTATTTCTCATGTTCTCATGGTTCTTCAGTTCTGTGGGTTGTTTCTTGCTCAGTGATGTCTCTCATTCGACCATCACAGTTTTGATTGCTTTATTGATGTCCAGTTTCTTTCTTTTAGACCTTGTGCCTTTGCTGTCATACCTAAGACACTTCATTATGGTGATGAGGGTTTTTTGGTTTTTTTTTTTTTTTTTTGCTTCTGATTTTGTGGTTGAGTCTGATTCTAGGTTTTGCTTGTTTGTATTTAGACAGAATCTCAGCTGTGATTGAGACTAGCCTCTCCTAACTTAACCTACCTAATGCTGGGATTACAGAGGTGTGCCATTTTACACCCAGCCCTGTTGATTGAGTTAATTTTTATATATGGAGAGGTGTGAGCAGAGATCTAATTTGATGCATTTGGGACTGTCCCTTGTCCCAGCATTATTTGTTGAAGGCTGTTCTTTCCTCTACGAAGTTCAGGCATCCTTGGTCTCTGTCTGTGGTTATGCCAGTGTACACTCCTATGGAAGATCTGTAGTAAAATCTGAAGTAGAGAGCTGTGGGTCCTCCCGCTCTGTTTGAGCCATTCAAGGGACCCTTGCATTCTCCCTTGAGTTTAGGGTTGCTGTGCAACACTTGTAGGAAAGGCAGTGGGACGTCTGTCGGTTCTGTGGATGAATGTGGGGCTTATTGTCATCTCAACAGCAAAAGTCTAACTTATAAATATGAGATTTCTTTCCTGTTTGAGAAACATTGCCTTTCTATAGTTCCTTTCAACATTGTTTTGTACTTTACAGTATGTCAGTCTGGCACTTTTGTAATTGTATTCTTCAGTCTTTGACTTGCTTTAGTGCTCTCTTCACTGCATTGTTTTCTTAATTTCCTGTCCTGATTGTTGTTTGCCAATGTGTATTATTACAATTGAGTTTTGTATATTGATCATAAGACCTGCGGCCTTCCTGGACTCGTTTATTAAGGCTGATAGATCATGTTGAGGTCTTTCTACAATGCTGAATTTATTGATGTCTTTTTTTAAAAAAAATTATAGATAGTTGTTGAATTTTTTTAAACATTCTGTGCCCTGAAGTAATCTTGTGGCTTTTGTCTTCTGTTAACCTTACATTAATTTATTTTTCTAAAGATCTTCATTTATTTATGAGGCACACATGCTGTAGTGGCTTGTAGTATTCTGAAGATCGCCCACAGCAGTTGATTCTCTCTTATCATGTGGGTTCTAGATATCAAACTCAGGTCATAGTCTTGGCAGCAAGCACCTATTTTACTGAGTCATCTTACCAGCCCCTAATTAATTTTTAGGTGCTAAGGTAACTCTGCCTTGACCCCAAAAGGTAGGAGTAAGATTTAAAAAAAAAAAAAAAAAAAAAAAAAGCTGCATTCACATGATACAAGGAGTGAACAGACTGGTTGAAGGATTATGGGCTACATTCTTAGTTAAACATTCTGTTGCCACAAGACAAGTAATACTCACACCCTATCTCCCTATTGGAGTAGGAACCTAGTTGTAACAGACTTTTGTTTGAGATAGAAAGAGATCTACTTCTAAATCTACCTAAAATACCAGGTCTGGATATTAGTCACACCTGTTGACAATAACCTTGAGAGAGCAGAACTCTTGACACTCACCTTGAAGGAACAGAAGTAAGTTCCAAATGCACCCATACCTATGGGCCCTGCCAACAGTCCTGATCAGTGAACTGGGAAGTTCTCCTTCCATTGGTCTTCATGAGCTTGGCTTGTACTGCGGTCCTGAGGTGGACCACTGTGTGTTTGACCTTCATGTTAGACCACACCTAGGACCACTCTGAAGCAAAATGTACCCTTTGAATGCTGAAGTGTTTGCATCGTGTACACAGTCTGCTGGGGAAATGGTGTAAATGTGAATGTCCTAGGTAGACATCACAGTCTAAAGTGAGGTTTTCTGTACTCTTAGAATTTTGATTCTTAAAATGTTTTGTTTTGAGGTGGGAGTTTAACTATGCACCCAGGGTGACCTAAAACTATTATCTTCTGAGTGTTGTAATTACTATCATTCCCAGCCAAAAAACAAATTTTGAAATTTGCATCAAGCTTGCAGGCTGGTCTGGACAACATTAACCCTGTCCAGAGCATGTGCTGATTCTATGTTCTGCAAGTGTAGAGCCTCCAGACCTCTTTTCTATATAACTTCTAAGGGTTTCAAGATGTTGGGGCTGGACAGGGGCTCAGTGGTTAAGAGCACTTGCTGTTCTTGTAGAGGACCCAAGCTTGGGTTCCAGTACCCACGTGGTCCCTACAACAATTTGTGACTAGTTCTTGGGGGTCCGATGTCCAGTGACCTCCACGGGCACTGCATGTATGATGAGTACATAAACGCATGCAAACAAATCCTTGTAAACATAAAGTCAGTCTTTAAGAAGGAATCTGAAAATGTCAGGCTTACGGTTTATGTTTTAGATCTTCATGGGGTTTGATCACGTTTTTAGTAACTTGCTTTATTCCTAGCAAGCTGTAAGTGACAAAGCTTGAACTTCCCAGTGACAGCTAGCTCTCCTTGGTTGTCAGGGTCGTTGCCTGTAACCTGTACCCCTTCGTGAAGACGGTGGCTTCTCCGGATGTAACTGTCGAGGCAGCTGTTGAGCAGATTGACATTGGTAAGTCTAGATAAACCTTTCAGCACTGAAGAGGGTGGAGGTTAAATTCTCTTTGAGACTTTGTTTTTCTTTCCATTATTGAGTATTCATGGTTTTGTTTCATGTTGAGACAGGGATTTGCTGTGTTGCCCAAGCTGGCCTCTTAACTTGTGATCCTCCTGCCTCAGCCTTCAAAGTGCACAGATTCTCAGATGGTGTGTCACCCCATCTGGCTTAGAAAATATTAAACTATAAACTAATTATTATTCACATGGGCTATTTTCCCCTATTTTTTAAGTCAGAAATTAAGGTCTTGTGCCCAGTGACTGGAGAGCTCATGAACTGAAAGCAAATGCTGAAGAAAATAATGTATTTTGTTCTTCAAAGGCGGAGTGACCCTGCTGAGAGCTGCAGCCAAAAACCATGCTCGAGTGACAGTCGTGTGTGAACCAGAGGACTATGTGGCAGTGGCTGCAGAGATGCAGGGCTCTGACAGTAAGGACACCTCCCTGGAGACCAGGCGCCACTTGGCCTTGAAGGTGGGGTGCGTTTCTGTAATCCTGTTGAGTGATGTCCATCTTACCCGTGTGCAGTTCTAAATGTCAGCTTTCTGCACTCTGCCTGGGACTTCGGTCCTTTTGTTAAACACAGAGAGGTCAAAAATTAGGAGTGCTCTGTCAAATTCAAAGGCAGAAAGGTTAGCTGTACTATTTAGGTTTATTTGGGGTGGGTTGTGGGTGTGGGTGTAAGGCTATGTATCTAAAAGAGTCCTTGGAAAGTGTTCCTAATAGCTCACGAAATGCAACTTTTTATAGGCATTCACTCATACTGCACAATATGATGAAGCAATTTCAGATTACTTCAGAAAGCAGTACAGTAAAGGAATTTCCCAGATGCCCTTGCGGTATGGGATGAACCCCCATCAAACTCCTGCCCAGCTGTATACACTGAAACCCAAGCTTCCCATCACAGGTAAAGTATAAGGAGTGTGTGCTGCGTCTAGACACCTGGTTTTCTCCGTGTTGTGTCTGAAGTTCCTCCCATTCAGAATATAAACTAAAAACCTCATTTTATAACCATCCAAAATCGAGGCTCCAGTTGGACTGTGCACACGAGGTTTCAGAATGGCACTTCTTGCACTGTCTGGCAAACAACAGGTCCTGGCTGATAACACAAAGCTAAGTAGAGATACAGTTTTGGGGACATTGATGTTTTGGAAGACTTGAGATCAGGTGGGACTTCTGGGATTTCCCAAAAGAGGGCCCACCAGAGCAATCCTGTGGCACCTCTGTAATTGGTAGTTCAAGCAGTGGAGAAAGCACCAAGGAAAAACCTGTGTATTACAGTGGGTCAGGAGCCACTGTCTGTTTGGCAAATGTTACAAGAAGTGATTTCCTTGATGGCTTAAAAGGCCAGCTGTAGTGGGCCAGAATAGAAGTGTGACTTTAAATAGCATTGAGAGGCCAGTGTGCTCATTCAGGGGCAAAGGCACTTGTTACACTAGCCTGGTGGCTGCAGGTAGTCCTGGGTTGGAATTGTCCTCTAGCACCACACTTAGGCTTCTACGTCCCCACACACTTGCACACGCAATATAGTCAGTAATTTTAATTTAAAAAAAAGAAATGACAGTGAAGGATAATTCCTTGAACTGAGAATCAGAACTGTGGGTTTGTGTTGTGTAACACTGTTCCTGGGGAAATGTCAGCATGTGTACTCAATCCAGATAGGGAACCAGTAACAGACCAATATACAGGTACCACCAAAGCCCAGCTTGGTCAACTACTGATTACTCGCAAGAATATTGGTGAGAGGTTATTTATAGCCGCAGAAATGACAGTGAAAGCCCACCCTGGCATGGGTGACAGCTCACAGTAGCTAGAATCCTGGAGCACACTGCACAGTCTGCAGGCAGCTCAACAGCTGGAGAACGTCCTTTCCAGGCAGCTCAGCTGGTCTGAGTCTCCCTGTAGTCCCTGCAGCTTCTATAGGTGCCTGGTAAATCTGGTCAGTTTCAGGGACTTCCTATGACTATCCACGTTTGCTGTAGGAGCGACTGTTTCACCCCCCCCCCCTTTTTTTAAAGACCTGTGTCCAAAACCGAGAGTTTTACCTAGAGAAAAATTGCTACATGAAGTTTTATAGAATTAATGGAGGGATTTTTGGTAGTTTGCCCTGTTCCCCTGGGTGGTGGTGGGGCAGTGGCAGAAGCGAGCTCTAGGCGCACTGTTGGGAGGCTTCAGCACACACTCCAGACAGCTTATTCACACTCAAGGCAAGCCATACTTTGTGGCCCATGTTTCCCTGTTGAAAAGCAGCAGTTCCTCTTGTTGGCTTCTTCTGTCACAGCCTAAGGAAAGATGAAGAGAGCTCTCCTCGTACCCCTCCCATCCAGGGAGCTCTGCGTTCTGTTGCTGCTCTGCACAGCTCCATCTTGTACCTAATGATACCTGAGTCCCTCAGTCACCCAGAGTCTCTCAGACTATGCTGTCTACTGATGCGCCTCAGTTCTGTAAAATAGAGTAGTCTTAATGGTGTGCACATGACCGACCCTTCCTTGGCCTTCCTTGCTCTGTAAAATTCTTGCCCTGCCTTCCAGTCTTCATTCCCACTGACTGAGGTCTGCATCCTGTGTCACTCCGCCACTCCCTTACCTCTAGCTTTGCTCCTAGCACAGCGTGGCCTCTGCTAGGGTCTTGGTGGTGACAGGCCCCTGCACTCGGGCTGCCTCCCATCTGCCCTTTACAGTCCTGGCTGCCTTTTTTCAGATCTCAGCACCTCAGATCAGAGTAGCAGATTCTTTCCCTTTGTCACCTCACCCAGCTTTACTGGTTCTCCCATTAGGGTGACACCCCCTGACAGAAACCTGTATTACGTTTACAGTCTGTGTTTTATGTTTTTATAGAAATTCGAAGGCTGGAGTGTCACCTAAACTCCTAGAAGCTCTATGTTCCAACCTACACAGTGAAAATGGTTTTTATTTGTGCTGTGTGAGTCTTTATTGTTCCTTATGTGTTTGCATGGGTACTTCATTCTTCCAGAATGTAAAAGTATAGTTAGTACTTGAGGCGGAGGAGGTCCTGGGCATGCAAACAGCAGCTTCTTGCGAGAGATTCATTCACAGGATTTCTCCCAAACACATACTTACGGCAGAAAAAAAAAGTATGCTGCCTTTTTATTTGACAGTGATATAATCACAGTGTACATGCCTGTTTGTCTAGAACAAAGCTGAAGCAAAGAATAAAGATGGAATTGTGTGTGTATTTGATTTTTGTCTTTTGCTTTGTTTTTCTTTAGTTTTGAGACATCTCCTTATGTATTCATGGCTAGCCTGGAACTCACCAGGCTGTCCTCAAGCTAGTGACACTTCTCCTTCCTCTTGAGTGCTCCTCTTGTAGGTGTGCAGTACAGTGGCCGGCGTTGGTGTGACTGACTGCTTTCCTCCAGCTGGAAGTGAGATGATGCCTGTTTGTTTCTTCTGCCTAATAGATGAAGCAACTTGAAACATTTCTCTGTAGCTCTCTGTTATGTCTAACCAGTTATTAGTGCCTCTGAGAATATAAGTGAAGGGGAGCTAGTGTTCTGGGAAGTGTTTACACTCAAGCATTCCCCCACTGACCTCCCAGTATCCGCTAAGCTATCCACGAAGGTGGGAGCTGGGGATGGGATCTGAGATCACAGTCTCTCTTCTGCTTTGCTTGCTGTGCGCCTTATAAGGGGTCTCATGTTACAGTTTATTTCTTATCACTGAGTTTGTTTCTTCTGTGCCTATCATCTAAGCTCCATGAGGACATGGTGTAGTTTTCTTTTGTTTGGGGAAACTTGTCTTGAGACAAGGTCCCAGAGAGTGCTGGGGTTGCACCATTCTGCACTGCTGCAGTTGCAGTATCTTAGGCTGGCTTCGAACTTGGAGAGATCTACATACCTCTGCCTAGTGAATGCTGGGATTAAAGGCCAGGACCCCCTGCCCAGCCCGCGGCTTTCGCATTGCTCTAGAGGATGAAAACTCCACTATTTCTTTCGGTCTCCTGCCTTCCAGAGCACTTTAACTTGTACCATAGTTGTTGGTCTGGGGTTTTTGTTTGTTTTAGTTGAAAAGGTTTCTGACTTGTGATATATACCGTCACTGTAGTTTCCATAAATATATACTCTTATTCGCATGAATTTAGTAAATGTCTGGTTTTGGCATTGTTGCCAAGTCTCTATTACTATTTATTTCTAGTCTGCAGTTGCAGGGGTGGGGTCGGGGTTGGGGTGCAAGTCTTTGAAGGTGACCTAAGCGTAGTTACGCTCCTTTTGAAATTGGGTTACTGCTATGCTTTAGATATCTATTTGCTTCTTGTTTCCTTTTTCTTTTTGAGGTATGGGGATGGTTCTTGAGACAGGGTCTTAACTATGTAGCCCTGGCTGTCCTGGAACTCACTATGTAGACTAGGCTGGCCTCGAACTCAGAGAGATCCACCTTCTTCTGTTTCCATCTGGGCCTTGTAGACTCTCGGTTCTCAGCCTTTTGGCTAAAATCACATTCAAGTTGTATAGGCTAGGCATGGTTTTTTTTTTTTTTTTTTTTTTTAAGGAATGTACATACATAAGACCTATCGAACCTGCTTGTTAATGTGTGTATGTTTGTTGTAGTCCTCAACGGAGCCCCTGGATTCATAAACTTGTGTGATGCTTTGAATGCCTGGCAGCTGGTGAAGGAACTCAGGGAAGCAGTGGGCATCCCGGCTGCGGCTTCTTTCAAGCATGTCAGCCCAGCAGGTGAGGGCCCTGCCCCAGCACGCTCTAGAGTGCTCGGACATTTTTGTTGTTTCTCTCCAGTTTTTCAGATTATGGTAAGTTCTGGTGCCAGTTATATAATCTGGGACGTCTGTAGGTAATAGTGTCAATATAGCTATACACAATTTGGTAACATAGTAAATAAGCACATGTAATTATATGACCTTGTTAGGAGATAGAGACACTGCACTGTTGGCTCTTGCAGTGTTGTTCTGAAAGTTTAGAAATAAAAATGTGACATAATGTGATAGAACCAGCTAAGTGCCTCTCTGTGTTGGAAGTGTACCTTAGCAAACAAAGAGACTGTTCCTGTTTTTATTGAATGAGATAGTCCTTTGTTTCTACCCTCAAGTCCTTAATTCTATGATGTGGTTGTCCATGTTGTCGCAGGGTCTGTTTGCAGTCCAGCACATAATTGTTCCTAATATTTACTGGGTGCTAAAGTGAAGTGAGCGAGGAAGAAGTAAGTGGTATGTGACACCAAGCAGCACAGAATCAGGAATGCAGTGGTCCAGCTTCCTGCACATGCACATGCCAGTGTGGTCAGGCTTCGTGGCTCTGCTTTCAGAGGCCAGAGAGAAAGTCACCCTGACCCTGACCCTGACCCTACACTGTATGCTTGGTGTTTAATTACCTCGCTCAGTCATTTTTGTTTACTTTGGCACAAGTACTAGAAAATATACTCCATAGGTGTTTGAAAAATACAGGCTAGGTCTTTGAAAAATGTCAATTTTTAAATTTTGTTTTGTTTCCTTTTTTTTATTTTGTGGCACCGGGCATTGAAACCCTGGTCTTGTACATGTTTTGCCACTAAGATACACTTCCAACTCTTGAAAAAAATATTTTGGTGTCAGATTTGAAAAGTAGCAATTCGAAGTTTTAGGTTATTATTTTATGGCTTTTTAAGAAATTGTGTGTGTACGTGGTGGGGTGGGGGTGCTCGATCATTGCTTCTTCTTGGTGGGGTGTGGGTGCTTAGCTGGTGCCTTTGCTGTTGCTGACTCTATCTTCTTTCTTTGCCAGGCGCTGCTGTTGGGACTCCACTTAGTGAGGATGAAGCAAGAGTCTGCATGGTCCATGACCTCTATCCAACTCTCACGCCTATGGCCACTGCATATGCAAGAGCAAGAGGTCAGAAGAGAGATTTTGTCAGAGGAGAGAGCAATGCTTTATCCTTAACAGAATAAGATAGTATTGCTTATAACTTGTATCACAGGATTTAGATTTGTCTTTCTTTGATTTTAATTAATACTTAAGCTGAGTATATTTTAAAAAGTGCATGTTAGTATTTTAATGTAATGGAAACAATGAGATTGGTACATTTTATTTTTGATTAGGTCTTTGAATACATTTTTATTATGAAAAAAATTGTATGTTTATTGTAACTGCTAAGTTTTGGTTTCACTTGCCTTTTACATACTCAGAAATACCAGACTCTTAGGTACAGTGATCAGCAGATATGAGTTCCTGAGGGATTTTAAGACCCTGGCAGCAGTTAATCAGTTACAGCCAAAGGCAGCAACTGTGCCTTGTGCTGAGGCCTCCTGCTTCTGTGGACACGCTCTGTGGGGGTGGAGGCCCTGTCCCGCTTCACTAGCTAATGCTGACCTACAGCCAATTGCTAATTCGGAAGGTAAAAACTAAGGTATCCCTTCTCACTGGTTATTTGACTGATAGATTAACTCTGGGTAATAAGGTAAGCTTTTGTTTCTACATTATATAGTATGCCCACATCGAAGTAGCAGAGTTGGGCAGGCACATGCCACAGACCAACATGTTTATGAACCTGAAAGGGATCAGAGAGGAAATACTGGATTTGATCACACGGATTTTTTTAATGCAAGAAATCCCTTAACTTTCACTTACAGGAGCTGATAGAATGTCTTCATTTGGTGATTTTATTGCATTGTCTGATGTCTGTGATGTCCCTACTGCAAAAATTATCTCCAGAGAAGTGAGTAGAGGTTCAAGTATTTTGATCCATATGTAACTGAATAACTTGTTCCTAGTCTTCACTGAAACTAGCCTACAGTGATTGCACCAGCTCTTTAGCATGTAGGATACTGAGTTTATACGGGGACCACAAATCCTTGACGTTTTGTTGTTAATTTTGAGATTTAAGGTTCCAGGTAGATGTTTATCTTGATGGGGTTTTCATTATATGTTTAGTTCTTTTAAATTCTCTGCTGGGTATGTATTCCCCTTCCCACGGGATCAAAACAGGATTTCTCTGTGTAACAATCTTGCAATCTGTAGACCAGGATGGCTTTGAACTCACAGAGATCCATCTGCCTCTGCCTCCCGGGTGTTGGGATTAAAAGTGACCACTACTACCGCCCAGCTGCTGGGTGCATTTTAGTGTTAAAGTGCAAACACTTTAAGTGTTCTGAAGGCAGCGCCATCTTGCATAATGAGATAATGGACCTTGCCACAGACCCTTGAGATCTGAACGACTAGGGCAGAGCATGTTGATGAACTGACCCTTATCATTAGTACCAGGTTTGCGTCCCACTATTAGTGCTGGGAGGCAGAACCAGAAGAGGAAATCAAAGACAGTGGTGGTGGGAGGGGGGGACTGTGGTATGGCGGTGCTTAGCTACTTTAGGGATTCTTTCTAACCCTAAACCTTCCCAGCCATGCTGGGCTGGCTTGCTACTCACAGTTCATGGCGACACTGAGACATCTCTGTCTCTAGTTGCAAGATTACGGACCTGGGATCTCATCCCCTTGTTTTGTGCTCTCTTGAGCTAGGCTGGAGCATGATCCCTCTGGTGCGGGCCTCAAGCCCCCTTCATGAAGAGACTAGCATAAGAATGGGCTTTTCTTCCTGGAGGCTCGTGTATTAAAGTGAATCATCCATTTGTTCTTAGTTAAAACTAAGATTAACCACATAAAACATAGTCAGCCCTGAAGAATAATTCTCTTCATAGCTCTGGTATATTATGTAGAAAAGCTAAGTGTTGCTTTATCTTAAAGAGTTCTCTGATTTCTAAAAATAAAATTACATCTAATGTACTTACAGGTTTCAGATGGTATTGTTGCCCCAGGATATGAAGAGGAAGCCTTGAAAATACTTTCTAAAAAGAAAAATGGGAACTACTGCGTTCTTCAGGTCAGGGCAGTTCCTAATTGCGGTGGCAATTTAGTCTTCAGTTTCACTTTGTGCCCTTTCCACGGTGGATCCCTTTCTTACAGAGACAGTTTTCCCACTTATCCCTCTTTGGTGTCCTTGTCTCTATCCTTTCTCCCCTTGTCGTTTTTCCTCCCGAGTTTAGGTTGTGCTGTGGAGCTCAAGATGACCTCGAGCTCACAGCTTTCCAAGTGCTGGGATTAGACACTAAGAGCAGCACGTCAGACTCCTCTATTCTTACTCTTTATGAAACAGGGTTCACTGTGTATCCTTCAGCTGGCTGAGAACTCAGAGATACACCTGCCTCTGCCTCCCAGAGATAAGATTAAAGGCGTTGCCACCACACCCTACCAGATACTTTTGTTGTTAATCTTAGTAACTTTTTAATTACAGGTGGTTTGCAGGGTCCAAGATTCTTTGCATTTTTTTGTGTGTGTATTGAGGGGTGGGGGTTGAGACAGGGTTTCTCTGTGTAAACAGCCCTGACTGTCCTGGAAATCACTCTGTAGACCAGACTGACCTCCAGTTTAAGGAGATCAGCCTTCCTCTGCCTCTCAAGTGCTGGGATTAAAGGAAGTGTGCCATCATGCCTGGCTTCTTTTTGCTTCTTACTTGTGTACCCTGCTTCACACCCTTGTAGGTTGTCTAATACCTATATATAATAGAGCTGGTACACAGACTGTGTATTGGAGATGTCGTGCTGTCCCTGAAAAAAGTGGACAGCAGCCTGAGTGTCGTCTTGGGCATGGTGTTTTAAAGTTCCTATCTGCTCAGTTAGATGAAAGTAGCGTCTCACATTCACAGAGTGATTCTCTTCATGGGGGAGTATTTTTCAGATGCAAGCTAGAATTCTTGTTTTTTCCCACTTTGTGTTATTTTATATTTGCATCTGTTTTTGCTGTGCTGAAAATTAAGCAGGGGCTCTTTGTGCATGTTAGAAACTCTACCACTGAGCCACCTCCCCGGCCTTTTTCAGTTCCTATCACAAGATAAAGTCTTGCCGAGTTGCCCAGGCTAGTCTTGAGCTGACTCACTTTGTAGCCAAGGCAGGCCTGGGCCTTCAGTTCTCCTAAGTCAGCCCTCCCAGGTAGCTGGGGTGACCAGCATGTGCTACCAGGCCAGAACCTGTTTTAACTTGTAATTCAAATATTAGCTAAATTTCTGTAAGACAGCTCTAGAAAGAAAGGGAAAATAGGATGTAAATTTTGTGCCTCAGCTTGTTCTGGTGAGAAAGGAACTGAAGAAGTGGTACCCTGTAATTATTGTAACTGTTCTCATGGTGATCAGCGGCTTTGGTGCCTTGCCATTGTATTATATCCATGCTAAATGATGTCATCACACATGTTCATGTTAAGAAAATGGAGTCGTAAGAATGAAGTCTTTCTTTTGTTAGTGTTTGGTCCTGTTTTCTGAGACATGGTTTGGCTGTGTGGCTCAGGCTGTCCTGGAACTTCCTGTGACCCAGGCTGGCCTCTAACCTGAAGTCCTCCTGCCTCATCCTTCCAGTTACTGGGATTACAGGCATACACCACCATGCCCAGCAAGAATGAAAATTTTTATGTGAAAAATTTGAGGCTGTGGATGTACTTGTAACTTTTATAATTTGTGCCCTAGATGGACCAGTCCTACAAACCGGATGAAAATGAAGTTCGAACACTCTTTGGTCTTCGTTTAAGCCAAAAGAGAAATAATGGTGTCATTGACAAGTCATTATTTAGCAATATTGTCACCAAGAATAAAGATGTAAGTTTTACAATATCTAAACGAAATGTAATAGCATGTCTATCTCTGGTATATATAAGCTTATCATTTATTAAGGGTCGTATTTGTAATTGGTAAATATGCACGCAGCTCGCTCATCTTTGAGTTGTCAGGTATGTACACACATAGAAATAAGTGTCTTCAGTCATACCTAAGTGGGATTGTGTCGTCCCTCGCTGCATGCATTAGGTTACAGATGTTTTTCTGTATATCAGTGAAAAGCCACATGACTACCCAAGTAGGTCTGTGCCACAGTGGTATTTAGGTTGTTTCCTTTTTCAGTGCTTGATAATTGTTTTTAATGTGAAGAATGTTTTTGTTCTGTTTTTGTCACCCTGTAGAAGAGGTCTAATTTTGGGATAATGATGACCTGGGGAGAGCATTTTATTCAATCCCAGTATGTTATAGGAGAGGACTGTGCTCTGTATTCAAAACTTACAGAATTGGGACAGAGCATAGTTAAATCTGTCTAAAGTTACAAACTAGGGAAATGGATGAGAGGTGCGTGTGTGTGGTGTTTTTGTGGCTCTGCCCATCAGCAGTTGCTGTAGCCACCTCTCTGCTTCTGCAGAAACGCTGCTCTTGTCACGAGCAGGTCATTGTAGCAGGAGTGGAAAGTAGGGTCTGAGACTGGTCTGGCCTTGATTGCTGGGCAGGGGAAGCTGCACACACTAAAAGCCTTATCCTTTTCCACAAAAATGGTGCTTTAGCTGGCTGAGGTGCCTCACATCCCCGCACCGGCATTTCTCATATCCTTTGATCTAACTCAGAATGCCAGGGCTGTATGAAGGTGACTTCTAAGAGGCTAGCTTTCTGTGGGCGCAAACAAAGATGAAGGATAGATTAATGCCCTGGAATAATTAATTCTTTTAAAAATCTTCTAAAACTTTGAATTTTGGGGTTTAAAAAGTGTAGGTTCACATGCAGTTGGTGAGCTCGCTTTTGTACTCTCCGTTCTATTCCTCTTTTAAAGAAGCTAATTGGGGTGAAGACAAGCTTACCTTTTTGGTTATTTTTAAGTTTTATATAAACATTATAACTTCGTCCTTCTTTCTCTCACTCTAGTCTAGCAGGTCTTGGAGCCCAGATGCTCCTGAATCAGCGTCTGGGTGCCGTTTGCTGGGGTTGCAGGCATCATGTGTTTTCTCTTTGGGTAGTCCGTACCCTTTATCTACTTAGCATACACACGTGGATCATTGTCCTCTTTTCTAATCTGTATCAGAGGATGTGACATTTGGGGCTATTACAGACTCACTGCTGAGTGTTGGCTTAGAGTTTGCAGAATATTTTTAAATAGCTTCTTAAAATGTTCTCAGCAAAGCAAAAAGATGATATAATTTGACTTTTCCAGAATACATTGGCTGTGTGAATCACAGTAGTGCATAACATATGAAATGTAATCTAAGTCTTTTATCTTCAGTTATTAAAGATATTCTGGTTAAAAAAAAAGTCTTCTTAAAATAAATGCAATATTTCACATCTATTTGCTGAAAAGTTGCCATTAGTTTGAGGGTGACACATGGGATCCTGCACTGTGTCAGTCACAGGTGCGCTAGCGTGTTTCAGTCTTTAGTAAAGCATGACTCATTCATCTGGCTGTCTCAGGGACCTGACTGTGCTACAGGTCTGTTACACTGGTGTATCCGTAGCTTAAAGTTAATGAGGTTTCAAAAGCCTGGTGAGACTTGAGCATCCTGTTTGTTTCAGCTGCCGGAGGCTGCCCTCAGAGACCTCATTGTAGCCACTGTTGCTGTCAAGTACACTCAGTCCAACTCCGTGTGCTATGCCAAGGATGGACAGGTAACCACGCTGTCAGCCCACCTCACGGGCACTGTTGTTGTACAGTATCCCAAAGCCCATCCGTCTCATGTACTAGGTGCTTGAAAGAGAAGACTTGCCAGATCCTCTTCCTGGTTTGTCAGTGTTTACTCAGCACCGCGGTAGACTTCAAACTAACGAGAACTAAGTCAGCAGGCCAGAGCCAGTACTAAAGTTGGTTACACTGACTTTTGCTTAGAGTGAGCTGGCTCATTTTGGATTTGTGGAACTTGTTTCTTCACACACCCACACACGCACACACCCATCCCCACTGCCCCTCGCTGGTAGTATTTCCATTTGACAAGGAACGGGAAAGGAAAGAATTGTGCTGCCAGTCATTGGGCTGTGTGTGCAGCCTGCAGGGATTTCTGACATGTTTTATTTATTTAGTCTTCTGTAGCCTTGTGAGTCAAACCCGAGTCACAGTTGCTCTGCCACACACCACGCCCCTGCCTCCTGGGTTTTGTTTTAAGAATTTGTTGAAAGGGCAGCCTGCATGTGTTGAGACTTTGGACTTCAGGGTTCCCCTTTGCCTCTGCATCCTTCATGCTTGGATTCTTAAAGAATAATTTGAACACAGTGAAATTTATCGGTTTTAAATGTACTTTTCTTTTTTTAATTATGTGGTTATGTGGCCACTGCTACAGACAAGATAGATCACCCCCAACTTTTTTTTTAATTAATTACTTTTATGTGCATTTGTGTTTGCCTGCATGCATGTCTTTGAGGGGGTATTGGGTCCCCTGGAACTGGAGTTACAGACAGGTGTGAGCTGCCATGTAGGTGCTGGAAATTGAATCCAGGTCCTCTGAAAAAGCAGTCAGTGTTCTTGACCGCTGAGCCATCTCTCCACTCCCAGATCACTCCTAAATTAAAGTAACTGAAACTGGGGCGTTTTAGCTTTAGATTTGTTATGCTTTCAGTACAGTATGGGTCTGCAAGAGGCAATTTGCCACTTGCTTATTTTGTTTGATTTTGTTTTTGCTTTTTGAGACAGAGCCCCCACTATGTGGGACTTGTAACTCACTCTGTGGACCAGGATGGCCTTGAATTTATAGAGGCCTGCCTCTGCCTCCCAAGTGCTAGGATTAAAGGCGTGTACCACCACTCCCAGGTACTACTTGGTTCTAAAGTAGATTTTGATTGGATTTTGTTCAACTAAAGGCCATGTTCTAGGACTATAGACTGTGTTAAGCTGTGGTGTTGGTTATGTAAATTAATTTAGTACATTTTCTTAAGACATATTCAGCTTGCTGTGGGTTTATTGGAACATAAAACTCCATTGTTAAGGTTAAATTGTATCAGTATTGGGCATTCATTATTAATAAATTTTTAAATTTTTGTTTGGGGAGAGGGAGGATATGGGGGGTAGAATATAAGGTTGTAAACATACCCTGACACATGTTAGATCTCAGGACAGCATAAGGAGTTCTGTACTTCCGTGACAGGGCTCACACTGGGGTTGCCAGTCTTGCAGGGCAGGTGCCTTTGCCTGCTGAGCCATTTAGCTAGCTCTGGTAGTGAACACCTCTTAACCATATATCCCAGCCATGGGTTGCAGCATTGATCCTGTGCAACCCTAGTGTCTTCATTAACTTGAAAGAGTCTGATTTTAATACAACCTCAGCAGCATGCTCCAGTGTGTCCTCTGGTGGTTTTACATGTTTAGCTCATAGGTTACAGTTGTGATGGTTGTTAGGCCAAAGAGATACTAGTATATGATTCAGAAGGGCCTTTCAGGACTTTTGTAGAACGCAGCTATTAAAATTGTTGTTTCTAGTCACTAAATCTTGACTGGCTGTGTACACTGGTCCTTGGGTCTTGGAGCCAGCAGAGCCGTCCAGAGTGTGCGTTTCACTACCAGCGTACTAAAGGAAGTGTCTGTTCTTAGGTTATCGGCATCGGAGCAGGACAGCAGTCTCGGATACACTGCACACGCCTTGCAGGTGATAAGGCAAATTCGTGGTGGCTCCGACACCATCCACGAGTGCTTTCCATGAAGTTTAAAACCGGGGTGAAGAGAGCGGAAATCTCTAATGCCATTGATCAGTATGTGACAGACACCATTGGTGAGGTATGGGCTGATTGAGTTCCTGCTGGGTGGTGTGGGTTCGTTCACAGACTTTCACGGTATTACTACAGAAAGACTTTCTAGAAATCCTGGATTGTCTGAAATCGTTGTCACCTGTACTGTTGCACCCTTCTGAAACCACAAGCCTCTGCTTCTTGGGTTATGAATATTAGATTAGTTTTGTACTCCTGTGCTTCCCCTGCAGGTTATAATATTGCCATTGCGAGGACTGTTCTCCACCCATCTCCTGGTGTCAGCAGAGGCCATGTTGTGTATTAGACTTGAACTGTCATTGTCCTGATAGCTGGTCACCAGGGGCTCTCTTTTACTTACAGAGGCCAGTAGCAACTTAGTGTGGCTTGGTACCTTTTCTGTTTTCAACAAGAATGTTCTCAAGGCACAATCTCCTTATTATGTCTTTTTTAGTTTTGTTTGTTTGAGATGAGGTCTTCTCTGAAGTGCAAGCTGACCTGGAACTCAGCTCCTAGTGCCAGAATTACAGGCATGTTGAGTTTGTCATCATTTAGTGAGCAGTCACAGGAAAATGCCCAATTGGATTCTGTCATTGTGCTTCCCACCACAGCTAATGGTAATGCTGAGCTCACCTTGCTCCCTGGCTCCCTAGGGAGAAGACCTGCTGAAGTGGAAGGCGCTGTTCGAGGAAGTCCCCGAGTTACTCACTGAAGCAGAGAAAAAGGAATGGGTCGACAAACTGAGAGACGTTTCTGTCAGCTCCGATGCCTTCTTTCCTTTCAGGGATAATGTAGACCGAGCTAAAAGGGTAAGTGAGAATCAGTGTGCGTTGGGGACACAGAATTTTAGAAGCCATTTCAGGCATCTGCCTTTGAGGCTGGGGGTGTAGCATAGAGCACCTGGTCCCAGGGTTAGTCCCAGCACCACAAAAAAGTTGTGCTTCTGATATTTTAAGTTACTTAGAGCTGCATATTAAAGCTCTTGATTTGATATAAATGGGGAATTATTTCACTTTTCTGTATGATATAGGCATAACCCAAATTCTTATGCTTTGTATGAATATGTCATTGTTAGTTATGCTTTTTTAAAGGATATATTTGTTTTTATTTATAATCAAATTTTATCATATATAATTGTGATTGTTTTGCCTGCCTTTATATATGTGTGTGTGCCTGCTTGAAGAAGCCTTGGAACTGTAGTTACAGATGATTATTATTTTTACAGATGATTGTTATTTTGAAGAGTACTCTGCTGAACCATCTCTTCTATCCCTAGCTTATGCTTTTTAGAGAGGAATTTTGTTTTTTGCTAGGTATGCATGGCATTGTGTTTTGAAAATCAACATTGGTTTTGGGGTTTTCCTCTGCAGAGTGGTGTGGCCTACATTGTTGCGCCATCAGGATCTGCTGCAGACAAGGTTGTGATCGAGGCATGCGATGAACTGGGGATCGTCTTGGCTCACACGGATCTCCGGCTCTTCCACCACTGATCTTAGTTTCTGTCATTTCCTAGTTTGCTTATGTGCAGTAAATAAGTCTGTGGGATTTTAAAAGTACCTCTTATAAACAATGGGTCGTTTGCATCTTAATAATTGGATCTATGGTTTTAGATTCTTTGGGTCTTATCTGAAAGGTATAGACTTCTAGCCCAAGTCACCACATACAGAGGTTTGTGTGTACAGAACCTAAAAGCATCCCTCCTTGGAGCTCAGCTTTTATAAGTCATAGAAGCCAAGCTGCCTTATGATGACACATCCCCGCTGGGGATTGCTCTCTGCAGGGCTCTCCATCATGCCCCTGAGAAGCTTGACTGTTTGCCACCTTGACAAACAGCCTGGGAACTGATCCTTAGCGGGATCTGGATAATGCTGGTACTGCTCTTAGGTGAAGTGTTGCCCTTATTTCGGCGCCCGTGATCTTCTCTCCAGGTCTGTTTAAAACCTGTATTAGCGATTTAGTAACTTGTGTTACCTACAAATGGACCCAATGTTCTTAGAGTTTTTACTCACAGTGAGCATGTTTGGGGTGGGGGCAGGTGACAATGCCTCCCTGTGCCTAGCAGGTCATGACTGGATCTGTGGTCTTGACTGTTCTCCTGGAAGATGCCTATGGTCAGCTGTAACCTTCAGTCAGGGAGCCTCAGTCCTGCCTTCTTTCCACTCCTTTCCTAAATAAAAAATGCAGAAGCTTTTTTGGTGGTTGTTATTTTGTTTTTGTTTTTTGAGACGGTATTTTCCTGTCGCTCTAGCTGTCCTGGAACTTGTTCTCTAGAGTAGGCTTGTCTCAGAATTAGAGATCTGCCTGCCTCTGTCTCCCAGCACTGGGATTAAAGGGTGTGCCACTGTTTACATTACAGACATTTTTAGAAATAGTAATCATTGTGAGTCAGTTGTATGCTGACTGACCTTCCAGCTCTTGGAATAGCCCATTGAAACAAAGCAGACTTAAGTTATTAAATTCCTGAGGCTTCTGTGCTAAGTCACAGGGCAGGGATCCCCGAGGATCTTGTTTATGCTAACTGCCAGCCTTACAAATGAGATTCCCTAGAGATGGGTCTTTCTGCTCTGGTCTCTATCCGAAGAGCTTTGTTGATCTGTTGCTGTACCAGGGATCAGAAACAGTGCCTTCATGCTAAGCAAGGGTTCTACCATGAAACTATAGTCTCAGTCTCAGAGGAGCTTCTTAATTCCCAGCTCACAGACACATACTGTTGGCCACAGCATTTTTAAAAATTTTTTGTAGCAATAATTATTGAGTACAGATTTTGGCTCATAAATTATTAAACATGCTGTCTCCCTCGAGTTATTTAGCTTGACTGAAAGTGAACATTAAAGTGTAATTGAAACCATTTGTCTGCTTAACCCTATACTGCCGCATTAAGCTTACATATGTAATTTTAACCACTACCCTTGTGAGTAGACTATTGTGCCCACACACCTGGGAGGGGGCGATATGGGATTCCAGCTTTCACATAATCTGAAATGCAAATAAAAATAGTGCTAGGAGAATGGATTAGTTTAATGTATTTAATAACAGGATATTTCATAGAACCGTTTTAACAGTATATAAGAAGCATGGTTGGCCAATAGAAAACCTGCCTGCCATAATACCATAGGCCACAAATTCCAGCCCTTGATTGATGCCCATCTGGACCTTGTCACACTGTTCAAAGAAAATTAAAAAGAGAATCCCCAACTTCACAGTTGATTCCACAGACTCCTTTGACTTGAAAGTATTGTGTTCAATTTTAAATTATTTTTTTTTCTTACGTCGGGATTATGGGAACTGAGCTCTGTCAGGACTTGAAGAGCGTGTGTATTCTGACAGGTGGTCTTCCTCCATCCTCTCCATTATACCTCTGTCCCCTCTCTGGATACCTTCACATCAGGAGTTACATGTTTCCTGTTTAACATTGCTGCTTACATTGGAGTCTATTCTAGCGTGTTTTCAAATTCTGTTTGAAAATGTGTTGGTGTGTTGCTCCTGCATGCCCTGACTACAACCAGACAGAGCTTGAGGCACGACAGTTGATGTGTCTTCCCTGCAGGAACAAGAGTTTGGAGTAAACCCATGGAAATTGCCATACAACATCTGTTGATGAGTTCTTCACAAAATATCTTAAGTTTAGGGCTTGTCAGCAAGTTCCTTTTCTGCTTATCTTCCCACCACCCTGCCAAGCAAGCCAAGGCATCAACTCCTCTCGAGCCCATGTCCCTGATGCCTCCTTGATTCTGTGACTTAGTTTCCCTTTTTGTACTTGGGGTAACTTGGTGGAGGTAGCCAGGTCAAAAAGCTCACTGCTGTGGGAAAGTCTTGACAATGAACTATGTCTTTCCTAAAGCAAGTAGAGAATTCATAACTATACATGTGTGATGAGACTGCCTGAAATAGATTGAAACTAAAACTGTTGAAATGAAAAGCATAGTCATAAATCCTTCAGTGACTTTGAAGACCCATAGCATAAAATACCTGGAAGATTAATGAGTGTACTCAAGTTGGGGAGCTGCTGAGCACTGGAAGAAACCCACCTCTGACCAGTTAGAGGTGCCCGGGGAGCCGCTGAGCACTGGAAGAATTGTACCCTTGGCCTGTTGTTGCCTGGGGAACTGAGTACAGGAAGAAACCCACCTGTAGGAGACTGCTCTTTCATTTCCCAGACCCGAATAATCACAGAATCTATATTAATTACAACACTGTTTGGCCTATTAACATCTTAAATTAACCCATTTCTATTAATCTGTATATTGCCATGGGGCTGTAAGAACCAGGTAAGGTTCTGTGCACTACATGCCTGCGTGTGGAGGCCAGAGGACACCTGCAGGAGTCAGTGCCCTCCACCATGTGGGTCCCAAAGATTGAACTCAAGTCATTAGACTTGGCAACCAGCACCTTTTCCCACTGAATGCTCCTGGGGCTCCATTCAAGATTCTTCCCCATCCTAGAGTCTGTGCAAGGTTGCCTTCCTGCAGCTTCTGCTGCCAGTCTCTGATAATTTTAGGATCTTCCTTCCCAAGCATGAACGATCCAACAGTGCTTTTATTTTTTTTAATAGTTGAATTGCATCCCTGAGAATAAGACTTCAAAAATTGTAGCCTTCCACTTTTCCTATTGCAGTGATGGGAACTTCCTGAATAGGAGGAATCGTAGTACTTAAACTTGCTGATGTGATGTTTCTTAATCACCTTAGTGAGTTTCATATGAATAAAAATGCAATAAGAGTTTTCCATGGAAATATAATTAAATAGGAAAAGCCATTTTCTATACTTGTGATTTCTACCTCCTCATTTTTCATTCACCTGCCTTACAGGCTTATAACAACATTATTATAGGCTAATTTGCATGATTCATTCAAGGTCATTAGAGCTGAAAACTATAAATACAGAACAACATATTTAATTACAAATCAGCTTGTCCAGGAAGAGTGAAATTTCAAAACTGTTTCTTTCGAAAGTCTAATATTAACTAGTTTTAACGGAATTATCTTGAATTGTCTATCCCTAAGCCTAAATCCAACCAAATTAGCCAATCTGGCTTGATCAGGCAGTTACTGGGATTCAGCAAGGTGAGTCAGTGAACACTGTAAGGTCTTTGGATAAACTAAGTGGCTTTCCTGTCAAATGTGCTTACTGGGAAAGAATTTTACCTTTCTTGCATTATATGCCCAAACAGAAAAGGTCCTTTACATTTGCTTCATGTATTCCAAGTTGAGCTCTAAATTCAAGGCGTTGCTTTGATTACCCAGCAAACTGCAAGACTTGATGGCCCATGCTGCTCACCCTAGTACCTGGGAAGCTGAAAGAGGATCACAGGAAGTTTGAGGCCAGGCTGGGCTACACGGTGAGATTATTTTTAAAAGTTAGAAAAAGAAAAGTCAATAAGAGTACCATAGGAAAGCAGCTGCTGAGCTTTTTATTCCCGTTTTTTTGTTTTGTTTGTTTCGCTTTGTTTTGTTTTAGATTTATTTTTAGGGTCTGGAGAAGTGGTTCAGTGGTTAAGAGCAGAGATCTTGCAGAGGACCAGGGTTTAGTTCCCATCACCCTTGTGTGTGTCTGCATGAGTCTGTGCATGTGAGTGCAGAGACCTCTGGAGGCCAGAGGCCTTGGATCCCTTGCAGCTGGAGTTAACGGGGCTGTAAGCCACTGAGTATGGGTGCTAGGACTGGACTGGGGTCCTTAGCAGGGGCAGTGATGGGCCTTTGGATATGGGTGCTAGAACTGGACTGGGGTCCTCAGCAGTTGAGCCATCTCTCCAATCCCTTGTTGATATTTTTTTAATCTTAACCATGAAGCGTGTAGATTTTTACGTTTTCCACATAAAAGTAGTCAAAGGGGTTGGGTAGTCACTTAAATCAGTCCAACTGACTGGACTCTGTTCAGCCGTGTTTCAGGGACTGTCTGCTTTGGCTTGTGGTTTGCTAGGCTGTCTGGAGCATAGCATCAGCCAAAACCTACTCTCTGAATTCGTTTGCTTTGTAGCATTTTATGCCATGGTCTTGCTATGTAGATCAGGCAGGCCTTGCCCCTGTGGGAATCTTCCTGCTTCTCCTCAGTGCTGGGATTACAGGTTGAGCTTCCACACCCTGCTGATCTTTATGTTTTTAACTCTAAAGACCTTTGAGGAAGATCAAGCTGAAGTGCTTCCTTGATCGCTTTGCTTATGAATGTGCTGACTCCCTCCCTTCTTCAGGGAACTTCAGATGAAGACTGATTCTCTCTTCAATGAAGTTATAACCCACCCACGTCAGACAGCCATTTAGAAGTATCTGCTCTGTACTTTCTATGACTTTTGAGGGGCAGTGGAGGAAATCAGGGTCTCTTGTAACCTGGGTGGCTTCCAATTCTGGGTATAGTTCATGAAAACCTTGAACATCTGACCCTTCTACCTCACCTCTGTAGTGCAGGGATGGCAAAGATGGACCACCATATCTTACGCAGTGATTGCTGAGCACAGGGCTTCACACATCTAGACAAGTGCTCACCCCCAGGCTTGGTTTTTAAGACAGTCTTCCCTGTAGCCTAGTTTGGCCATGTAGTCCAAGTCCAGGCTGGGCTCAAGATTCTCCTGTCCCCACTTCCTAAATGCTGAGATTACAAATGTATGTCATCACACTTAGCATCCCGTGATATCTCTCTCTCTCTCTCTCTCTCTCTCTCTCTCTCTCTCTCTCTCTCTCTCTCTCTCTCTCTCTCTCTCTCTCTCTCTCTCTCTCTCTCTCTCTCTCTCTCTCTCTCTCCTCTCTCCTCTCTCCTCTCCCCTCTCCCTCCGCCCCAGGAGGATCTTCGTTGCCAAAGCCCAGGCTTAGCCGAGAACTTCCGTATAGCCCAAATTCATGACGATATTCCTGCTTCAGCTTCCTAAACAATGTGATGGAGGCGTAAGCCAACAGCCCCAACTCTCTTGTTTTGACACTGCAGCTAGCTTGCTAACTATTGGATTGGAAAAGCTGAATTAGTAATCTCAGAAAAAGCTCAGGGGCTAGGTCTCTAGTTTGTGAGGAAAGCTCATCTGAGCTGGGTTCTCTGAAAGATTAAGCCTTGAAAGCTCCTCCAATGAGAACTAAATGCCAAGGCATTTTGCAGACTACGTATCAATTCGCAAGTGACCCTAGTACGTTCTTCTAGCAAATGAATAAAGAACACACCTTTACAGACTGCTTCTTGGCCAGGTACTCTTTTTACCGAATAATGATGTATTTTAAAGTATTTTCTGAACCTTTTGCTAATTACTAATTGCAGTGGTTTGCATGAGAATGCTGCTCATAGACTCGTATTTGCATACTTAGTCCCCAGTTGGTGAACTGTTTGGGAAGCAGTAAGTGCCAGGGGTGTGCCCCTGGGGGTGAGCTTTGAGGTTTCAAAAGCCTACAACAGGCCCAGTGTCTCTCTTCCTGCAGGTCAGGATGTAGAACTCCCAGCTACTTCTCCAGCATGACCTGCCTGTTTGCCTGCCACCACATGGCCCGCCAAGAACATGGACTCAGCCTCCTGAAAATTAAACTCGTTCCTTTGTAAGCGTACGTTGGCCATGGTGTCTCTTCACAGCACTAGGACACTGACTAAGACAATAGTGAACTTTTACTGTTTTTTTCTGTGCTACTATTTCCTATTCCAAATGTCAGCTTTTGGGGGCGGGCAGGATGTAAGGTGTTAGGCAGTGAACCTAAGGCCTCCCCCGCTCTCACATTCTAGGAAAGTGCAGTGAGCCACATGTCCCACACACCCCATTCCCAATATACAAATTCAAAAACCCCTAAATCTTGTGTTTCCAAGGTGAAATTGAAAAGTAAATGATTTTTGCAGACCAAGTCCAGGCAAACTGAGCTGGGAGTTCATCAGCTCATGCTCAAAGTGGCAGGTGACCTGAATCAAGACAAGCTAGATTGAGATCACAGCATAGTGTTTCCTCAGGAGAAAAATCTCCATACTGTGCCATTCAAATAATTATAACAGCTCGGCCATCCTGCTTTCCTTGCAAGTGATCTACTTGAATAGCAAGAAGCAAAGGTTAAGGAAGAACTACAGGGCTTGGAGAGATCAGAGCGTGTGCAGCTCTGTCACGAGTTCAAATCCCGGTGCCTCCCACACACCCTTCAGGCCTGCTGCTCTCCACGGGTACCTGTGCATCATGTACACACACACACACACACACACACACACACACACACACACACACTGATATTCTTTTAAAAAGAATAACAGGTTACTTCAGTTATACTTCTAACATGCTAGCTAGCAAGGCTAACAAATATTTGAATCCACCTAAATCTGTTAGGGCAGAACCGCAGCCAAGGACACAAATGACAGAAATTAAATCTGTGCTTCTGTAGGGCCAGCAGAGGTTTATGTACGGAAGTCCTCCTAGTCCAGCACACGGTGGCTTTTCAAATGTTTGCTGAACTGAAAAGGACACTCGTGAAGATTACGATTTTTCTCCCCAATCTCTTAACACCTCTATTGTTAACAAAGAAAGTGACCTTCACAGCGTGGAATGTAAATCTTTTTATTAAAACACTTGTCTTTCCACAGTAGTAAGGCGTTGGCATGTACAATATAAAAATAATCACCAACCAGAATTATACTGAATTCCTCTCATCAACTGCAATACTAAGTGTCTTCAATACAATTTTTTCCGTATAAAAATACTGGGAAAAATTGATAAATAACAGGTAAGAGAAGGATATTTCTAGGCAATCAGAGTTGTTGGGATGGAGCACGTACTGTGACGTGTTTGCACACAAGGCCACAGGACGTCTCCTGACAGTGCTGCAGGCCACGGTTATAGAAAGAAGCAGAAGGATCTGGGGAACACTTCCTGACTCCAGAGTTTGGGTGCTGTCATGCAAGACATTTTTCATCATGGTTGTCTACCTGTGTCTCCCTATGGATTTCAGACAAAATCACAAGGCTCTCTGATTCTCTTAAACAATACTGGGTGGTACCAACTACTCGGAAGCAGAACAAGGTAACCAACTGCCACCATGTGTGAGAGAAGTCTCAAAACATCCCCCAGGGTGATGATGCTTGGAGAAGCTGTGAGTTGAGCTGAAGCTGAGAACTTTGACTCCAGAGCAAAAGGCTTACGGGAGAAATGAACACTCAAAGATGGAGGGTCTGCGAACGTCACTCAGGTGTGGATTGACCTCGGCAGAGAGATACTCGTTCTTCTGGGTTGAAAGTGTTACTCTCTGGAGTCGTCTCTGTCAGCTTGCACATCTAATGGCATGAAGCACTCAATCGGGCAATTAACGTTCTGTCAAAATAGAAAGGAAAACACCTGTAGCAAATAGCGAAACCAAAGTGTGGAGGGGAGACTGGTTTCAAAAGACTAACAATGTACTGAGCCACAGGTATCAGGGATTTAATAACACAACAAGGCATAGCTCTGTTCTAGGGTACAGAATTCTGTTAGTCCTTCATAAGACCATGTATGTGTGTGTCCATGTGGGTGTATGTATGTAAGGGGCCAGAAGGTTTCTTTTTGTTGTTGTTGTTGTTTTGGTTTTAAATAATTTATTTAATTTTATGTGCATTGGTGTGAGGGTGTCAGATCCCCTGGAACTGGAGTTACAGACAGTTGTGAGCTGCCATGTGGGTGCTGGGAATTGAACCTGGATACTCTAAAAGAACAGTCAGTGCTCTTAACCACTGAGCCATCTCTCCAGCCCCACGGGGCCAGAAGTTAACCTTTGGGTGACAAGCAGATGGTGCCTACCTTTGATTTTTGAGACAGGACTTCATAAACCGGAAGCCCACTAATCAGCTAGGCTGGCGGACCCCAGGGACCCCCTCATTTCTGCCTCCTCAATGAAGGGATTACAAGAGATTGCAAGCACTTGGCACAGCCCAGCCCAGCCCAGCTTTTTTACATGAGTCCTGGGGATTGAACTTGCATATTCAGCACTGAGTTATCTCCCCAGCCACAAAAGACTTCTTCCCAAATAAAAATCATTTGGTTCACTCAAAATAAAAGCATCCATGCACAGACTTGCTACCGTGCACCTAACTACACTCAGGGGAAGCACTGAGGTATGCGTGCACCTAACTGCACTCAGGGGAGGCACTAGGGTGTGCGTGCACCTAACTGCACTCAGGGGAGGCACTGGGGTGTGCGTGCACCTAACTGCACTCGGGAGGCACTGGGGTGTGCATGCACTTACAGTGTTTGTTCTCTGATGATATCTCTGAGTATACTGGTTGTAGGTGTGCCCGGTGGTGCCATCGGGACCGGGCTCAGCCCCAGGTCTGCGGCAGTTGTCACAGCGCCAGCCCTAAGAAGAGAGACATGAAGTTAAATGGGGTTTGTGATAACCTGAGGGCATCATAATTTAGTGCTTGAGTTAAAGAATTCCAGCTCTTATGCACTGGTAACATAAGCAGTTAATCAAACAGGAAGCTCCAATGCTGCCTGCTTTCATTTATAACCCTGTAATATATATCTTGGCTTATACCCATATCTTACACTTATGTATCTGTCTACATATGCTTTTCTCTCTTCTGAAATATCCGATTCTTTTCCAATGCAAGTTCTACTCATCTCCCTCCCATGGTCCTCCCCCTCACCCAGTTGGCTTTCTGCTGTTCTAGGTGGAGGATCTCCTAGCCCTCTATGGCTCCTATGATTTGAGAGCATATGGACAAACTCCATCGCTTTCCAGCAAAGGAAACAGACCCTGAGGAGAGGAACGGCTTGGAAGGAGCCAGAAAGGTCATGGCGGGCCTCGGGAAGAATTGGATAATTGGCCACTTTCTCTTTCCAGTCCCTTCTATAGCCTCCCTAGCCAGTGGCATTGCAGCCTCAGCCTTGTCCAGAGATGGAATGGGATATGGGAAGATACCACAATGGGCCTCTGCGTCTTCCTGAGTTTTGTTGGAAATAGATTCACTTTCTCATTGTTCTTGAGCTGGGAGGAGGGAAAACTGGTGCTGAGGGGTGAAGGTGTCATCATTAGCAGGGAAGAAGATACTAAGGAAAGCATGAAGAGATGTGTAGACTCTGTCTTCCATGGCTTGAGGAGCCCTTCGTAGCTATCTTTTGCCTATCTCGAGTGAGACTTTATTTTTAATTCAAAAAAATTAGGAAATAAGGCCAGATGTAATTAATGGTGGTGCACACCTTTAATCCCAGCGCTCAGGAGGCAGAGGCAGGCAGACTGAGTTGAGGTCAGCCTGGTCTACATAATAAATTCCAGGATAGCCAGAGCTACATAACAGAGAGACCCTGCCTCAAAAAATAAATAAACAATTAAATACAATCACTTTCTTCTACAATCATTTAAATATTTTTAACATATCTCTCCACTTAAGAGCCTGTTTCCCATAAGACCTGCTTGTAGAATCGACAAAGATGCTTTGGTTTAAAACCATAACAGTCCCTACCATTGTGTGCCACTCAGAAATTTAGAGACGGGACTTATTCAAATGAGGGTTTCAGGTTCTTAAGGAATAAAGAAGCAATGAAGGGAGAGAAAAATTTGCTTCCCAGCCAAGTCACTCAGACCATGACGACTGAGTTTTATGATCTGCTTCAGTAAGTGTGTTTGGAGAGAGAGAGAGAGAGAGAGAGAGAGAGAGAGAGAGAGAGAGAGAGAGAGAGAGAGAGAATTCAACGGACAGAACAAGATTGTCCATTCCATGGGCTGTCCTGGAATCTAAGGAGGTTGATGGGACACAGGATCCTTCCTGCTGCCAGATCTATTTTCCTTTACTTTTTTTTTGGGGGGGGGGGTAAAGGGGTTCAAGACAGTGTTTTTCTGTGTAGCCCTGGCTGTCCTAGAACTTACTCTGTAGACCAGGCTGGCCTCAAACTCACAGAGATCCGCCTATTTCTGCCTCCAAGTACTGGAATTAAATGCCTGTGCCATCATGCCTGGCTCAATGTCTATTACTTTTATGTTAAAAGTCATTTTGGAATTTCAGTTGTTAAAAGATAGACTATGAATTGATATATAGAAGGGCACATATTAGAAACGGCTGAGGGTACTGGCTTAAGTAATGAACTTCCCAGTCCTCCATAGCTCTCTTCCTCCTTAAATCTAATTTCTTAGCAAAAAAATACCAGGGGGAATGGGGAGGGGGGGACAGGGACATGACACTTCCTCCCTGGAGCCCACCAGGACCAGCCCTTCCTAGGCCAGGGACTATGCACGCTCAGTCTCTTGCTTTCCTCTCTCCCTATTTAACATTAGCATCCCACACCCCAGGTGGCTCATGTTTCTCTTTTCTATGAAGCCTTCTTGCTGACTCCAGCCCATCTAGAGCTGTATTAGTCAGGATTAGTGATTAGGCTGGCTTGGCAGCTATGCTAATTTACGTCTCCAGGCACACCCTTAAGAGCCAGAGCCACTTTTTTCTCCCTCTTTGTTCATTATTGCTCAGTTCAGTATTAATATGATAAGGGATCTATTTTTAGATTGAGCAAAGGCACAAAAAAGTGGCATTTTCTTAGATCAAGGTATTATTAAAAAATATGAACAAGAGACGCTAGTCCATTAGCACAGAGCTGGAGGCTTAGTGCAACCACTGAGGACAAACAGGGCAGCATGAGGCGTGACGAATTTAGTCATGGGTGGGGGCGCTGATACTACTTTAGAGGAGAGGGACAAAAGGGGAGGGATCTACCCATCTTCAGGGTTCTTCATAAGAAGCAAGACATGCCTGTGCCCAGGCCATCCATGTGGGAGCTCCCTCTGAGCTTTATCTAAACACCACCAGTCTTACCCGCTGGCCCCCGAAACATGTGCAGGAGCAAATAGCTCCGAGATATTCTTTCTGCCACTGTTCTCCGACATGGTAAGTCTTCCCGTCATCATAACACGTGGCTTCATCTGCGCATGGGCACAAATCAGAAACGGTTGTAAGACCAAGAGCAATCATGCAGATTCAAGTTGATGCACCTCCAACAGACTTGCACGAGCACAGGCCAAATCTCATCGGCTTAGGTGGATCATAAAGAGATGTTTCAAAGCCTCAGCATAGTAGACCCATGGAAAGATGGAAGTCGTGTTTTAAAAGCTGAGTCTTCTTAAAACACTTCACTGAAGTTGGTCAAAGTGCTCAGGTCGAGAAGGCACTTGAGTTCTTGGACATAGAATGCAATCACGACTCACTTTTGGTTCATGCTACTGATTTCCCAAACACAAGATGGACAAACCCACCGTCTCCAGCCCACCCTGGTCATGAGTCTTCTGGCTCAGTTAGGCAAGTGAGAGGACACAAGGGTTTAGAAACATTACGATGACGTACGGGGGTCACACTTGAATTCTCCCTTTCCGTTCCCAAGACACGTGCAGCTCATCCGCTGACCATTGTCGCCCTGGCGATCCCACTTCTCTCCAATCTTGTAGTTCACGCCATTGTCATGGCACCATTCTGTAAGGTGGGGACATCACAGGCAAAGGGTTACTTGTGTTTTGACTCACGTGACAGGCAGAACACCAGGACATGGCATGAATCCATAGAGCAGAAAGTCAAAGATCACATTCCCTATGATGAACCTTTCATCGTAACACTTAATAGTTAATATTTCCCAAGCCAGTGTTAAGACAACACTATTATTTCAACAAAATCATTTCATAGAACTAATTAGTGATTCATTTGACTCTTTATAAACCTTACAATTATGGAAAACTAAAATGGGATTGGAGAATATAAAAATTGCCTTTCACAGAGATCGTAGATACAAAATAGTTTAATTAAACACTAGAGAGAAATCAGCTAGTATCTACCTGCTACCGCTACCACCTGACTCTTACAAATGAAGACAATAAACGTTAACAACAAACAAAATGGCGATTTTTTTGTTATTTCATGAATAAGGCTTGTACGAATAGATGGGGTCTAAGACGTATCCAGGCACCACAGCTGTGTCATGTAAAACACTTTTAATCTCTAAGATTTACACTAAACAGGATACACTTAAGACACTCACAAAATACAGTGTTTCTCCCACCTTATCCATAATTTGGCTTTCCTTAATTTAAGCAAAAATATAACAACATTTCAGCAAAGAATGCCGAGCCCAAGGCTCACCAGTAAAATTACTGTATGCCTTTGAATTTGCACCCAGGTACCGACTCATTGAAAGTATGTGAACTTCAATACAGTTCCATCTCAGAACTGCAAAACCACCTAGTCAATGCCAAGTGCTGTCCCCCCTGGTTCCAGCACGGTGCACAGCCCACTGTGCTCTATCCAGGTGCAAAAGTCTACATACACTGAAAACTATTCTTGGCTTTACACTTTCAGTCTGGATTTAGCTAGTTCATGAAAAGTGAAGGGAAATTGTTTCACAGAATTTAGAGATCTCTTAAATGTCATTCCATGGAATATGGTTTCTATAATTATCCAAGTACTGATTACCACATTAAAAAAACACAAACTGCCAATAATAATTATACCTCCAAAAGCAAAGAATAAATGAGTGATTATACACTCCAATACTAAATTTCTAGACACAGTAGTTAATTCTTAGGATCATTTCCACCAATAATTTGAAATAACCATGAACCTCTTTAAAAAGTCAAATATTTTCCAGCCAAAATTGACTTTGAAAGTTTTATTACATTTTCTTTATTTTCATGTGTACATACATGTATGTATGGAAATACATGCCCTATAGTTCATATATAGAGGTCAAAAGACAGCTTGTGGAAGCACCATGTGGGTTCCAGAGATGGAACTTGGGTCATCAGGCTGGTCTTTACCTATCTCACCAGTCCTGGACTTGACCCTCAAATGTTAAATATATTAGTAATGTTTGGGATATATGGGCTGTGTGATGTATGTCTCTCTGTTGTCTCTCTCTCTCTCTCTCTCTCTCTCTCTCTCTCTCTCTCTGTGTGTGTGTGTGTGTGTGTGTTTGTGTGTGAGGTGGGAAGAGAGAAAGAAATGTGTGTATGCATTACAAGACATATATGTCTGGTTATGTTGAGAAAGAGTATTTGTGAGTGTGTTCTGCTCTGTCCTTACTCAACACTAAAGACTGAAAGGAACTTGGTGAGTTTTTAACATCAAGTTAGACATAACTAAACATTTTAAAATGCGTATCACTACTACAGACCCATTTTAATGAAGTTGGATTACCATACAACTCTTGAAATGCAATAATATTAAGCAAGCAAAATTTCCCATCATTCTTCAATGATGCAAAATGTTACTTTGACTCAAACAGTCTACTTTTGTTTGCAACATGTTTGGAAGAGCCTGCCTCTACCAAACATGCATCCGTGGCCAACTAGTGCAAATGCATGCGACTGGGAGAGATGGAGGAATAAGTCGGCGGACAAAGCAAGCTACTCACTAGATGAATCGCATCTGAAATGACCACTGCCAAAGCCCAAGCACTGGCATGTGAGCTTAAAGCCAGATTCAGACAACCGCTCCCATTCCTCTCCAACAGCATAATGGGAAACTGTGTAAGGGTCAAAGCATGAGTCATCCGTAGGTTGGTTCAGGCCTTCATTGACTGAAGAAAAGGAGGAAAGAGGGAGGAAAAAAGGGAAAAGACAACTTATTGATGGTTTTAGACCATACATAGAAATAGTTGGACTGTGCACCATGACCTAACTAACAATAACAGATATTCTCATCAGCAATGCTTTCATGTAGCCAATGGGCACTTAACCACAGCAGGGTAAAAGAAACCCATCTTCCTTCACTTCCCAGATCTTTTCTGGGAAATCTACTTCACAGAGTGTGACACAGATCTTCAGACAATTGAAACTCATTATGAATGTGAGCAGTGATACTTCTCCAGGGACCAAATTTCTTCTCCAGGGACCAAATTTCTTCTCCAGGGACCAAATGTCTTTGAGCTAATTAACATTTTTCGGACTCTCTTTCCCCCCGTCCATGACATAAGGATAGTAATATGAACACTTCCACCTCCTTAGGATCTTGTAGAAGCTACATGAAACTAAGAAATGCCTCATCAATATATGGAAATTACTAACAATTAATGTTAAAGAGTAGTGAACAATTATTGTTGGACACCATTCTTTGCTTATACTATGTAAGATTAGAATATAATCTTCACTTACATTATAGCATTTTTTTTCAAAGTAGTTTTGAAAACCTAGATTTTCATGGTTACTGTAAAATTAGATTTTCTAAATAAGAGAAATCATCATGATGCAGATAACTTAGGAGTATGTAAAAATCTCAGTGATCTCCCAAGAGCTGTCCTGTCTTAGAATCTTTTATTTTAAAAACTAAAAATTATTTTAAAACAAAACAGTAAAAATAATCTGTGTAGGGGGCTGGAGAGGCGGCTTGGGGGTCAGGGGCACTGTCTGTTCTTCCAGAGGACCTTGCTTAGGTTCCCACATGGTGACTTAATCTGTCTAACTCCAGTCTCAGGAGACTTGATGCATCTTCTGTCTTCCTGGCCACCAAACATGCATATTGTGCACGGACATATATACAGTTACAACATCAAAGCCTGTTTCTAATGAATAAATAAACAATGAGTATAAGATGTATAACTACAGCATACCTCATGGTATCCATTTTAAGTGTTAAATAAACTTACTATGACTTTGGATATTCATGTGGATACTTCTTTTAATTGTGTTAAAATCAAAAGAATAAATGCAGACAATATTTGAAATGCCTAATATTTCAAAAGCCATCATCCTGGAAGAACTAAAAAATATAAAAGTTTGAAAACCAAGAGAACCTGGAGGTGAGAACACTGAATAAGGAGTTGGGAAGAAAATGAAGGGGCTGAAACCCTTAAATGGATATTATAATATCCAGGAGATAAAACTCTGCTCTAGCATTATGAAGCCTGAGCAGGCTTTGGTCCAGCACAGATATATCGTATGATTCTGTCTGAAATACACCCCACCTTCAAGAACACAATGTGGGAGACCATGAGAACCCCCATGTTCTTTAAAATGCCTCTCTTGTGGCATTTTACCAGGGAAACCACAGAAGACAAACGCTCACTAGTGTGTATGTCCTGCAAACTAACTTCTGCACTGCCAGACAGGTAGCTGCTTAAGTTACGAGTGAAGCAACCTTCTCTCCGAGGAAGAGGACTGAGACACAGCAGCGGGTACTACATAGTCCTACTGCTGGGAAGTTCCCAACGGTGTAAGAAGACTTGGGATTCACCATTTCCCTTTTCCCCATCTTGTGTTCCTTGGCCAGTCTTCAGCTACTGTGACTTAGACAACCTAATCACACACCTCCCGAAGACTTTTCAGGGGGCACACGGAAGACTCAAGGGTCATTTAATCTTTATTAAGATTTTTCATGATTAAGGTCATTTAACATTTGTTAAGGTGTTGCATGGGAATCATTTAACCTTTATTAAGACATTGCAAGGGGGTCATTTAACCTTTATTAAGAAATTGCAAAGGGGTCATTTAACCTTTATTAAGACATGGCATGGGGGTCATTTAACCTTTATTAAGATGTTGCAAGGGGGTCATTTAACCTTTATTAAGATGTTGCATGGGGGTCATTTAACCTTTATTAAGATGTCTCATGGTGATCATTTAACCTTTATTAAGATGTTGCATGGTGATCATTTAATCTTTATTAAGTTTGTTTGATGACCGTTTAACCTTTATTAAGATCTTGCATGTATGTAACATGAAATTTATATATGTATTAAAGGGCATTAAAACACATATAAAGGGTCTGGAGAGATGGGTCAGGAGTTAAGAGCACTGGCTGCTTTTCTAGAGAACTGGGCATAGGTTCCAGCACCCACACAGTGACTAACAACCGTCTGTGACTCCAGTTCCAGAGGATCCGGCACCCTCTTCTGGCCTCCTTGGGTGCTGCATGCATGTTGCGCACAGGCACACATGCAGGCAAAATACCCATACACATAAAATTAAAATAAGTACGTCTAGAAGGAAGAAAACAAAGAAGTGTATAAAATTGAAATTTGGAATAGGGAGCTCTTTGGGAAAAAAGGAGCAATGTTGGTTTGGTAACATTTTACATTAGGAACAAAATCTAAGTCATCAGTTAATGTTGCCAAGGAAGACTATTTATAGGTATTCTGTTTGGGTTGAAAACATTTAGTAGAACCACAGTAAGGGAAAAGAGAATAGTAAAAGGTACCCAGAAACCAGTGCCTCTATCAACTAGATACTCAATAGAATACTGGACTAAATAATATTAACATCCTCCCAGGCCTGTCATTCTGTCACTGACAGCCTGTCAATCACACATATGTGTTAGTGAACACCTTAGGATTGCACAAGGGGAAATCTCCTCCCACCCTGCAGCCTTCACTTTCCTAAGTTCAAAGGTAAGAAGGAAAAACAGACAAAGGCTTCTCCAGGGGATCCAGCAGAAGCATTTGCCTGACCAGGACAGCAGTGTACTTACCAGCATTGCCCACAGTAACAACCTCTTCCCGAACCTTGTGCCTCCTCTGGTTTTGCAGTGCCTCAACTATGATGTTGTAGGTGACCCCTCTGGTAAGGCCGGTCAGAGTTGCACTAGTAGAAGTTCCAGGAACTTGGAACTGTACATCCAAAGTGGGGAGAGAGCATTACAATGGCAAACAGGCATGAGCTCCCCTGTTCCATTAATAACCCTCCCCACTTAAAAAAGAACAAAGGGAGAGGGGGCAGTAATACAGGATTCCCATCCAGTCAAGATGAGACGTCAAATGAGTGTAAAGAGCCACCATTTCTGCTAGATTTTTCTACCTAGGTGGTTTACAATTACCAGTAACCCTCAGCTTTACCAGTCTCCTGTGGCTCCCTAGAACGCCTGGCAAAACCCCTTCATAAACATGGACACCAGGGGAGATAAGTGCATGCCATGTAAGGGATCATCACACCAGAACTTAGGTTTTCCTAAAACAGTGGCACATCCCCAGGCTAAATTTCTAAGTGAATAAATGCCTTCCAGTACGGTCAATCTTCTGCCGCTTTCTAAAAATAACACAATATAAATTGATTCTAGCACCTATGGGACAAATTAAAGAATAGAGTTTTGGAGACTCAATCTCTCATAACAGCTGGTACCCAAAGGTTCACCTAATCTTCCTAAATATATCATGGATGATGTGTCCCTTTAAGGACGAGGGCAGCATTTCAAATTTCATATAAAAGTAGAATATTTTTCCTTCTTTTCTACAATCATCTTTTTATCCGTATAAGTAGCCTCCAGTGTATGAGAAAAATAAAAACAATTTCATTCTCTCTACTGAGTCAAACTCAGTGACACCCTCTGACTTATACTCCAGAGCCACAATGAGAAAAGAAAACAACTCCCAGAGTTGTAACATCTTCCTAAGAGTCCTGAGAGAGTGGACATTTGGCATGAGAGCTTTCGTTGCTTCTGGTTGACTCCTTTCTGGGTGACAAAGTTACAAATAGAGACAAAATTAGGTACCTGTAAGGGCTCTTCATCGGTGCCAACAGGATGACATGAAATGATGTACTCAGAACTCTCCTGGAATGGCGTCCAAGAGATAGTTGTTTGAGAGAGAGCTTCTTGTCCTGTAGAGGCATTTGGATTGAGCCCCGGAACGTGAGGGTAGAGGTGGTAGTCTACGTCTCCCCTGGGAACATGACCGATTTGAACCTCCTCATCTACATTCGGCAGGTATGGTCTTGGCCTATGCCTGACAGGGGTGGCGGCGGTAGGTGGTGTGGTCCGCCTAAAGCCATGTTCCTCAAAGATCATTTGTTGGCCAACACTGGGTTGTTGGTGGGTTGTGCCAGGAAGCTGAATACCATTTTCCGTGTCATACCCAGGGTTGGTGATGAGGGGGGTCTTTTGAACTGTGGAGGGAACATCCAAGATCTCTGGTCCATGAAGATTGGGGTGTGGAAGGGTAACCAGCTGGGGAAGGTCATCTAGCCAAGAGAGGTTAGAGCCAAAAAAGCAAAGCGCGTTAAGCTCAAGAAGCAACAATCACCATCAATCCAGGCCACAACTGTTCGTCAACCCGATCAAGGCTCGTAGCCAGTCAGCAGTTCTCAGATCACAAAACACTTTCTAGGAAGAAATCTGGATTTTCCTCACAGATTTCTTTATAGTTCAGACAGGAAAAAAAATGTTAGCATGAACTTCTCATACAGACAAAGCTTTGAGACGCTGAGCCCCATAGAAAGCCACCTCTGCTCCAATTATGCCTTTGCAACTGAAATATTTGATTTGAAATTTCAGAAATCAAGTAATAAATCAAGACAAATAGGAAAGGTTTTGCTCTCACCACTAGAAGGTTTCCCCGCCCCAATTCAAACTATCTAATTTGAATTTCTGAAAGATGAGCAAGGCTTTAGGTTGTAGAGAAATAAATAAATCAAATATCTTTAGAGCATGCTAGGTAATTCCTGTCAAAAAGTACGATATAAAAGTCATACTGCTGGAGAAAATAATCCACAAGAAACACGTCAAAGCGTAGAGAGCTTCACTTTGCAAACCAACCACTGGTTATGAGTCTTTACCTGTCTTCTTCCTCCCAATCAGAGCGTCACTCTTCTGGTTGTTCTTCAGGGCAATGACGTAGATGGTGTACTCGGTTCCTGGCTCCAGACCTGATGGGGAACACAGCTATCTCATGATGTTGGCAGACATGGCAGAGGCTAGTGGGGGATCAAGGATGCCGCCCAGCTGTCTGAGGTCATTGGATGAGGCTAATGGGAGTAAGCAGGCCTCCCAGCCGTCACTGCAGCTGTCAAAGGTAAAATCAGCTTCCCTTCTCTCTGTACTCAGAGACTCTGCACAAAAGGCCACCAGCCAGCTAACCATCTTCCAAACACACCTGACACTTGAAAAGGCAGTTTCACAGTAACCTTCCTAGAGAATTCTTTCAGTGTAGATAGTATTGATAGCAGATAACCCATCAACACTGTATGCTACCAGTAGACTAGACATTTGGGAGAGAGCATCAGACTTCAGACTTCTGTTTAGGCCCAATCACTGGCAGCTTTCAATAACAGTGCAAAAATCCAGGTCATCTTCCCATACCAGATTCTATTTTCCTGTTCCACAAATGCAACAAAGAAGCTTTGGTTCCTGATATTTGTGTGTTCTACAGGGACTTCAACACCCAGCTGATACTGGGTATGATTTATCTTATTTAGGGGCAAAATATAATGAAGAAATAGATGAATTTACATCAGAGAACAATACATCTAGCTATATCATATAATGGCCCTGAAATTACAAACTCAGACACTCACACCTTTTGAGAACACTACTGCCCCCAAGGAGAAGACTACCTTCTAGAGGCAGGCACCCCATTCTCATGATGTAGCATCAAAGACACAACAGGGAGTTGTATTATGGATGTCAGGTATCTATGATTAAGGGCAAAAATCGCAGCATGGAAGCCATACCAGTAATGGTGGCCTCCGTGACACCAGGGCGGGGCCGAGGGACCACTTCTCTGGGAGGAGATCCAGGCTTCTCATACTTGATAATGTAGCCAGTAATCCTGGCACGGGGCGCCTGCCATGATACCAGCAAGGAGTTGGGTGTGGTAGCCAGGAAGCGCAGGTTGGACGGTGCATCGATGGCTGAAAGTAAAGTGACATCTTAGAAAATGAATGGCCCTGAAACTGCTCCCACTCGTACCCAGCCCCAGCCAGCTGAGGCGGGAAAGCCTGAGGGAAGTCCAGCTTCCCAGCTAGCTCTAAGGTTTACGTGATTGTGGTTACCAGTGGAGGCGTCGATGGTCGCGGGGGTGCTCCGGGCATTATCATTCAGAGTGTACAGGTAGATCTTGTAGTCAGTGCCTGGCTGTAAACCTGGGGTTTAAAGAGACACACATTTTATCTGTTCTTATTCTCGTGGCCAGTGCTCATGCTTGCCTGCCATTTTCTTGACTCCTCCTGTAGCCTATTTTTGTAGGCTACAGAAGCGGTCCACAGGGGAACAGGTAGGCACATCATGGTGTGGACACCAACTATTAATGAGAAGCTATCTCAAAAGACAGTCACGAATGTTCCTGATACTGAACTCCAAATGTTAATCTCTGGTTATACTTCAACCTTTATTATATGTAGTTTTTCGAAGACAGGATTTCTCTGTGTAGCCCTGGCTATCCTGCAACTCACTCTGTAGACCAGGTTGGCCTAAAATTCACAGAGATCTGCCTGCCTCTGCCTCCCAAATTCTGGGATTAAAGGAGTGTACCACCACCGCCAGGCGTGTAGTGCTGATTGTAATTAAAAATTTCATTATACTTTTTAAAATACTAATGCTAAAAACCATGCACTACTGTTTTGTATCTTTTGGTTTTCTGTATTAACTTTTTAAAAATAGGACTTCACTATATCTGGTCTCAAACTCACATCTTCTTGCCTCAGACTCTTGCCTGTGAATACGGGTGTGTGTGCATTTTCTTTAAACAACAATGAGTATTTTGTGAAAAAAAAAATTTCGATGAACTTTACAGGTGAAACAAAAGTCAGGAAGTAAAACATCACAGGACGGTAATCACATTTCAAACTGTGTTCTCATCAAACACTGGTCTTGGAATAACTAATAAGCCAGCTTATGCTGTGGGCACACAGTCAGAATACTGAGCACACTGACCTGTGATGGTGTAGGTTCTGATGTCTGGGCTGATGGTCCTCTGAACTGGGGGCTGCCCATTGGCTGGGATAGCATCGACTTGGAAGCCAGTGATTGTCTCAGTCTTTGTTCGCCAGCTAATAGTGATGGTGGTTTCTGTAGCATCCGTCACACGGGCCCTTCTTGGAGCACTGACATCTGTGTAGGAGCACAGCTAGAGGTTACTGCATGCTATTTTAAAACACTTCCTCATTACACAAATACATGCACTGATGAGTAATGTAGTGGGTACCCCCGTTGGCATTTGGAAATAAGGGCTAATGGTATTTAGGAAATATGAAAATATTCACTTTCATGTCGTTCCTTTGAAGAAACTGAAAACTTTATCAATACTACCAGTGGTTCCCAGGGCTGACTCTATAGTATCCAGAAATGCACAAATATGTCATAGGAACCGTAACATAATTATTAGTAATAACATGAGCATGGCTGGCAGTATTCTGTCATTTCTATAAAGCTTTGCATCTTCTCCCTTCATCATTCCACAGATGACTACACTGACTGCTGAAAGAATGCTCCTCAAGTTTTGATAAAGCAGAGAACTAGACCATGGCCCTAACTTGGCCCCATCTTTCCTGTGGCAGAAGCCAGTTCATCCTCCACAAACAGAACTCTGTGAAAACAACTGACCACAGATGGAGCGTAAGCCAAAAGAGTGCCATAGTCCCACTGTTTCAGCAGGCCGTTTTCTCGATGACATGTGAAGTGGATTATCAAAAAGATCAGATACTATATTAATTTCCAAATTCTATTGTTAAATGCATAGTCTAAGAGATCACCTCAATTTTTACTTACAGTTTAAGTTTGTCAATATTAAAACATCTGGTTACTTACTCTCTAGAGTTGTGATGGCTCCCTGAGCAGGTCTGCTTGTCAGTGTGTCCTTGAGAGCATAGACACTAACTTCATATTTAGTGGCCACCTAGAAATAAGGTCATAAGAAGTATTTGCAACAGTATTGCATAAAGCCTGGAGTTCTATTAAAGCATAGAGAAACGCAGTAGTTATAAAAGACAATCTGCAAACCCACATCTCACATTCTTGGATTAACTTCACCTGTACTTGTGATTGACAACAGATTTTTTAAAAAGATTTATTTATATATTTATTATGTATACAACATTCTGCCTCCATGTATGCCTGCACGCCAGAAGAGGGCACCTGATCTCATTACGGATGGTTGTGAGCCATCATGTGGTTGCTGGGAATTGAACTCAGGACCTCTGGAAGAGCAGCCAGTGCTCTTAACCACTGAGCCATCACTACAGCCCCCTTGACAACAGATTTAAACTGGATGAATTTTAAAACATTCTCAAGGGTTAAGTCCAAGAAATTCACAAATTACATAATTATACTTAAGTGGTAATAAGACAAATTAGTATTAGCCCTTTTTCCTTTTTCTTTTATGGGAACCAGAGTTCCAATCTACAGCATCCAAATAAAATGTCAGGCATATCGAAACATGATGTCACTTTTACTTTAATCCCAGCCCTTGGCTGCCAAAAGGCGACTGGATCTTTGTATATTCAAGGTCAGCCTGGTCTACCAGGGAAGACTGAGCATCTAGAATCCTAGTAAATCAGAAGACAAGTGGGTCACTGCTAACAGATATGGACCACACCTTTATGCATTGTTTATTTATGTATTTGTTTATTTTTCTGATCACAAAGAGGCAAGAGAACATTTCTATTGTCTCTGAGCACTCTTCTGCTGCTTCCCCTGGAACTGACCTTGTGTTAAGATGTACATCAACTCCTTAGGCTCCTAGTCAGTTTTCTGTATGTCTACAGTTTGAAATGGTGCTTGTTTGTTTGAGACAAAATTTCTCTGTGTAGCTCTGTCTGTCCTGTAACTCACTCTGTAGACCAGGCTGGCCTCCAGCTCAAGAGATCCAGCTGCCTCTCTGTCTCTTTATTGCTGGGATGTGAGGCATGTGCTAACACACTCAGCCAATTTTAAAATGTTTTAATGAGGGTAGTGTCAAGTTAGCTTGGTACTAATTGAAGAATGTTTCCTGCCAAGGAAATGACACTCAAAAAAGCTAAAAATTCACCCAGTGGATATGTAAATAGATCCCTACAGAATACAACCTTTAAAAAAAAAAACCCAGAATACTTATTGTCTGTCAAAGAATTACACAAAATCCAATGTTATTTATACCACTCTAATCCAACAGACATCTAGAAAATCTTGGTTCAACATAAGAGAATTCTATCATATACATTTATAAGAAAATTGGTGGTATAAGGAAAGAATGTTCGATTTATATGAGATTATACTTCTACTCCCTGATAAATGCTATGAAATGACCTACTTCCTTATTCCAGGTATGGAAGCTCACTTCTTACCATAAGCCCAGATACAATCACAGATGAGCTGTCTGGAGAAAGGTTGATTTCCTTCATCGGTCCCGTCTTATCCTTCGGGGTCACCCGTACTCGATAGCCAGTGAGGTGCACATTGGGTGCTGTCCACTGGGCACTGAAGCTGATGGGTGTTACCTGAGTGAACCTCAGGTTGGTTGGAGCAGGAATGGCTGTCAGGAGGGTCATTGATTAAAAGATTATCTTATAGAGAATGGGGAAAAGGGAAAATAAAGTGAATTTTAAGAAGGAGAATAGGTGGCTCTTGTAGGTGCTGTGGGGCTCCCCGGCCCAGCAGAGGTTCAGCACACACAGGTAATAAAGAAGGAATGCAGGAGAGGGACATGCACTCTACACCAGCAATCCTCAGAGTCACTGTAAACACTGGGGTAAATGTCAGGCCTCCAATAGACTTCGGGCTTTAAAAGGCTTTATCTCCCCACCCCTTTAAAAACCAAGAATCAAATTGCCTTATTGGTCATTAGAATTGATTTTTTCTTTTGTATGAAAAAGATGAGCAATGGCCCTTTTTCTATATAAATTTATCTCTGTATGGTAAACCATTTCACAGAGTACTCCATCCAAGAGATGGAATTATGTTTTTATTGTCTCTTTTATTTGGACCCCATGGCAAATATCACTGCTAAATTTGAAGAATTCTCTGCAGTGCAGCGTTAAAGAAAATTGGTTCACAACAGGCAGAAAAGAGAAGCAAAGAGCAGGAACACGGATGCCACCTCTACACGCATTGAGCATTTCAACCCTGCTTCAGGAGTAAAGCGCAGGGAACAAAGGATTGGAGGAAGCACTGGCCCTCATGACTCTGTCCCGAATGTTTGGATCAGAATCCTTTAAGCAAACGAGGCAGAGGCACAGCTCTCTGGCCCATGCGCTCTTAGATCATGCTGCAAGGAAGTGCCCGGTTTAGGGTCATTTCTCAGAGTAAGCTTTTTGATTCTAGACTTCTTTCCTTCATGTGTGAAGTTGGGGGGGGGGGTCTACAGAGGTGTATCACTTAGGAAATATCCACAGTTTAGCAGCATCTTCAAACGTCTTGCTTTATTGTCTTCAAATATATATACAAAAATACATATATACATATATATATATGTATATATACATATGCTAAGCTACTTCAAATGTCTTTTTACTAGACTTAGTTAACTAAAGGTCACTTAACGTTTATCGTGCGTTAGCACTCCTCAGTAAAGAGGGCCTTTCTGCAGCATCTGAGGGCATCTTTCTACTCTCCCTGACATGGGAATCAATAGCCCAATAAAGTGCAATGTCAGCAAGGCATAAAGCCGCTGCTCCCGTAAGCACCCAGGTGGTGCAGTTAACGATATACCTGTGGACTGGATTCCAATCAGGGGCTGGCTCTCCATATCATCGTGCAAGGCAACCACACTGACTGTGTACTCAGAACCCGGCCTGAGGCCTTGTAGCTCTGCAGTGTCTTCTTCACCGTCAGGTGCAGGGGAAAGCTCATGGATTCCATCCTCAGGGCTTGAGTAGGTCACCCTGTACCTGGAAACCTGCCCCTGTGGGCTTTCCCAAGCAATTTTGATGGAATCGACATCCACATCAGTGAATGCCAGTCCTTTAGGGCGATCAATGTCTGTTAGGCAAATTAATGGTGAGAGGTTATGTGAAAAGCCGAGTTGCGAAACAAGCATACTTTTATACCGTGCAAAGCAGTTCTGCAGATACCATTATCTTGGATGAATTAAACTCCAATTATCACACCATTAAAATAGCAAGATACTTGACATTTGCTGAAGAGCCTTTGCGGGGGTTTAGATACTGAGTGTCACATTATTTATTAAAACAAGTTGTGCGTGAGGTGTGTAGACACCCACAAAAGTCCCCACAAAGGAAATTTTCATTAATTTCAAGATATTCCATCAAGATTGGATTTTGCAACGTGAAGTTAGTCTCTCAGACCTGGATTTTCTGTATCTTGGAAATGGTAAAGTTGAATTTCAATGTCCGCTGCATTGTCTAACTCTTCTTTTCCCCCATCTCTATTAAGTACTTAGAGTAAAATGCTGGTCCAGCCACAGTCCTCCAAACATAGCGGCTTCGTGGGATACTTTGAACTTTACCACCCAGTCACAGAAAAAGTAGGTCCTAGAGAAATATTTCGTAGATTCGCTAAAGGCCAAGGAGGCTTTGCTGAGGCTATTTGAGCAAAGGAGATTCAAAGCACAGAAGCTGTGGGCGGCAACACTATACTAGCTTTCCCTGAAAGCTCACTGAGTGGCAAGAAGGAAAAAAAATGTTTGCCAAGGGCTCATCTTAAGATATGAACCAACCAACATGCCTCCTTTCCCTGTATATAATGAATGGCAAAAGACATGTAGGGGGCATCCAGACACCCTAAAACAAAATGACTTTGGAAGTAGAAATGAAGTATTGGTTACGTACTGGTTACTGCAGTTTGAACCAGGGGCTGGCTTTCTCCGTTCCGATTCTGAGCATAGACACTGACCACATATTCCACTGTGGGTTGCAAGCCTTCAATAGTCATTTCTGTTTGATCTGCAAAGGAAGGAGAGGCAATTGCAGGTCTATAAAGCCACCCAAGCCACTCCCGAGAGAGCGTAATGAAAAGCAGATGTGCCCAACAATCGTGAAACACCTCCTCCTCTTGGGAAAGTCAGAGCCTATTTCCTCTTGCGGAAACCTGTTTACTGGAAACAAAAGTTGAATATACTGGGGCTAGGGAGACAACTTAATCAAGAGTGCTATCAAACCCCAGGCTGTGATACCCAGCACCACAGTAAACTGGATGCCTATAGTACTAGCTAGCACTTAGGCGGTGTAGACAAGAGGATCAGAAATTGAGGATCAACCGTGGCTACATAGTGCATTCAAGGCCAGTATAGATTTTATGAGATCTTGTCTCAAAGAAAAAAAGAGCTTTAGCATACTGCAGTAAAATCATAGTCAAAAATAGCTTTACAACTTAACATGATGCCCCCAAACTAGTCAGGCTATTCTTGAAGAAAAAAGAAAAAAACGAAAGAAATTAAATTGACCTCAAGAAATCGCCTTGAGATCATAATCTTGGAGTCGTTTTATATAAGAAAAACATCATGTCTAGAAGGATCTACAATGTAGTCCATCCTTCTCTTCCTTGTGACTAAGATTTAAAGAGTGTTCACACTAGTACACGAAACTGTACAGAAAACAAAACCAGAAATGCATGGGCACTAAAACGCGCCCCGTGAAGTGAGGTGGCAATATTGTCTATGGATGGGAACACCACACCACATTCCACAGAGGGCACGTAAAATGAAACCTGCGCTCTTTCTCAGTGGATCTCGCTAGATGAGACACACCAGTTGTTCTTACCTGGACCAACAGTTTTAGACTGTGTTGGTCCTGGGACATTTTTGGGAGCGGTGGTCACTCTGTAACCAGTCACAGGAGAGCTTGAAGGCAGCCACCTGACACTAATGCTGTTGTCCTGAACATCGGTCACCTGCATCTGGGACGGCTTGTCAATTTCTGTAAGCAAAAAAGAAACCAGTGAGGCCCCAGTGTTTGGGAGCAGGACTGAGCAGGCCCTTGTCTTTAGTGCTGATGTGCATGCACATGAGCTTTGCTTCTATTAATGTATTGCACATATTTCTTTTGACAAGAATAAAGGGTTAGGTTGAAGAAGGAAAGGCACGAATCCAGAGAATATTACAACTACTTTCAACATGATTGTTTCATTCCACAGACAAAATACTACATCTCAGGCAGGGCTGTGTCCTCTACCCAATCCACTTACTGAATTATTTTTCTACAGGTATTTATGAATACTCTTTATGTCTTATGTCTATGGCAAACACATTGGGTACAGCAGTTACAAACACAAGACAAAAAGTGTCTGCTCTTGGGGTCTTCTTTGTACATTTGACTCAAAATTTTGTCACGTGTAGGTGTTGTTAGCCACAGGCTTTTGTCGTATTAAGAAAGTAAATTAGGATTGAAGGTGTAGTTCAGTGAGAACACTTGTTTAACATATATGAGAAGCTGGGTTTGATTCCCAGCACCACTCAAAACTAAATGAAAATCAGTTTCACAGTGAAGAAAATACCTCAGGAGAATACTGTGACAACCATCTTCATAAATAACCCTGTGTCACCCCAGATGAGAAGTTTGTACCTGTTTGATAATTGATGGAAATTGGCCGACTGCTGGCTGGACTGTCCCCACGGCCAGTGATAGCGTACAGGGTGATGGTGTAATCCGCTCCAGGTTTGATGTTGTTGATGGTGGCTGTAGACTTGCTCCCAGGCACAGTAAACTCCTGGACAGGGCTATTCCCGCCTGTATGAAAGGGATTAGTGGAAACTTTAAGGAGCCAGGAGTCACTCCAATTATCAACACACTCAAAGCAGTATGTAAATCACTTCTGCTTGCAACTTGCCTGTCAAGGAGTGTTGTTTTATACAGCCTGAACAGGCTGTACTTATGCATATAGCAAGCCCCGATAAATATATAAAAATCAGGAGAATGCTCAAGCTAACGTCATCTTAACATCCCTGGGTTAAAATGTCACTGAGTTGTAGATTAACAGGCAAAAAGTGAAAAAATTCCCAGGAATGAGCTCCCTAGTTAGTTGTACAATAGCAATTAGTCCGTCCTGAAATCATGTATATATAAGCAACACTATGAAGACTTGGTATGGTGTATGTATACATTTTTATGGGATTGCATGGGCAGTGTGTGTGTGTGTGTGTGTGTGTGTGTGTGTATAACAATAAGAAAAAGAGGCCCAGAAACGGAGAGGGAGTGGTAGGAGAGGGGCATAGGAGGGTTTGGGAGACAAAACGGAAGGAGGAAATGATGTAATTATATTTTTAATTGATCTTTTACATAGAAAAGGGGGCAAGGACATGGCTCACTCTACCTTAATTTGACTGAATTGCATTCTTTTCAAAAGCATTAACAGAATATTTGGTAAATTTTGAGAGCACAGAGAAGAAAATATAAGATTTACCAACGACAATATTTGTGAATACATAAACTTTTTCCCCTCAGCTGTTCTTTCCACTTCTAGCTGTAGGGTATAAACCATTTCTAAATTTCATTTGACAATCCATTGTTCATAGTTGCCATGTATTTGGGGGCAGAAAAAAAAAAAGAAAAAGCAGTTTTCTAAATGGACTTGCATGCATCTAATCCCACACCCACTGCCAGGTTTCCAAGTTACCCACCCGGACCCTGATCCCGTCAGGGTGAAAGGGCACAAAATGAGCCCACCTGTCTCTCCGTAGGTGATCCTGTAGTAGCGCACGGAGACGGCAGGCGGTTCCCAGCTGATCAGCAGACTGGTCGGGGTGGAGGCAATGACTTCCAGGTCCCTCGGGATGTCAGAAACTAGAAAAGACATAGGAAAACTTCACATCCAGGACTTCCAAAGTTCAGAATCACTCTTTGTTCTTTTCATAGAAAATTGTTACATTTCCTTCATACAAAAATATATATACTAAATTAGCAGAATTAAAAAAAATACAAGGAAGTCAAGGGAAGAGATTAAGGAGACGATTAGAATAGTGAATTCTTTTCCCTCAACATTTTCTTTGGAAAACAATTTAAATCACAGAGAAGTTATAAAAACTTCAGTGGTGCTCGCCCATGCACCCTTAACTACATGCTGTCTAGAAGTGGTGCTCACACGCACGCACGCACGCCCGTGCGTCACTGAAATCTCTCTATACTACAGACATCTAGTCCCCTAGGGCTTGCTGCGTGCGGACAAAGTCCTCTGCCGACACACTACGTCAGTTCTGAGACAGGGTCTCACTGGATTGCACAGGCCAACTGAGCTCACAGCAGTGCAGAATGGCCTTGACCTGTCCATCCTCCTGCCTCCGTCTCCTGAGTACCTAGGGTTGCAAATCTGTACTACTAAGTCCAAGTATAAACCAGGTTTACAGTAACTTTGGGAAGGAAAACTTATGGGCTGCGGAAGTCAGTTCTGGGTCAGTCTGGGCTATGAAACCAGAAAACACATAAAACCTGACCAGCAAAAGCACAAAAACATAGATAACTGAATCAGCTGAAAGTTTCTCAGAGTTAAAAAAATTACCTTTTAAAATGTATTCTAAGAGGGAGATATTTTTGCCACACATTCTGTTACTGCCCCCGCCCTTTTTTATTGAGATGGAGTCTCTCTCATTTTATAGCTCTGGCTGGTCTAGAACTTACTCTACAGACCAAGTTGACCTCCAACTCAGCGATCACCTGCCTCTGCCTCCCAAGTGCTAGGATCAAAAGCATGCATCACAATGCCTGGCCCGTCACTGCCCTTTCTGTGTCGAGGCCGACTTACAGACTACAAAAAACCATACAAAAATCCATACAAAGGAATTTCTTCGCAGATTAAAAAAGCAAAATTACCTGTCGATTGCTGGCCAATCAACGGGGAGCTCTCCTCTCTGCCATTAACAGCGATAATGCTGACAACATACTCAGTGCCAGGTTTGAGGTCGGTGATGGTGAAAGAATTCCGAGACGGAGGCATTCGCTCTTGCTTGGGTCTTCCAGCAGCATGCTCGGCATGATAGCGAATTATGTAGCCAGTGATAGGTGCTCGAGGGGCCACCCAGTGGACGGTGAACGAGTTGGCGGTGATATCAGAAGTATCAAAACCAGTTGGAGAATCAAGACCTGTTTTTTTTTTTCCCATCCAAGGAGGGGAACAAAAGACAACAACCACCAGCTTAGACACAAAAGAAGATGCTGGGAAAAGCAATATACCCTGTTATATGATACCAAAAGTTGACCACAATCAGTTGTTCACATATTCATTCAACTTTTTTTCTTTTTCAAAGTAATTGAACAATATACACAATTATAGTAGATTTCTACATAATACTTAATACTGATATTTTCAAGGCCTTGGCATTGTGCTTGACAGTATGTTGACTTGACATAAGCTAAAGTCTTCTTAGAGGAAGGAAACTCACTTCAGAAAATGCCTCTGTAAGATCAGAATGTAAGCAAATCTGCAGGGCTTTTCTTTATTAGTGACTGACAGGGGAGGGTCAGAGGGCCCACCCTGTTGTGGGTGTTGCCATCCCTGGGCTGGTGGTCCTGGGTTCTCTGAGAAAGCAGGCTGAGCAAGCCAGAGGGAGAAAGCCAGTACACAGCACCCTTCCATGGCCTCTGCATCAGCTCCTGCCTCCAAGTTTCAAAACTGCTTAAGTTCCTTTCCTGCCTTCTTTCAGTGATGGAAGTGTACACCAAATAGACTCTTTCCTCCCCAAACTGCTTTTGATATTCTGTCTCATCACAGCAATAGTAACCCCAACTAGGCCAGTATTCAAATGTGTGTGTCAGCGCATCTCTCCGAAGAGAGCATTCTTGTATTTGGCTCTCAAAGTTGCTCTCTGAGCTGTATATGGGACTGATAGGTCAACAGAGTAGCAATGATGCTAAACACAAGCCCTTCTAAACCTTAAAGATGCCACCGCAGACAAGTTACAATGCACATATCCCTTTTAAGTGAGGATTTAGTATTTTTGCTGCTCTTTCATTGAAGTACTGGGGATTGAACTCGGGTTCTCATGCACGCTAGGCAAAGTACCCTGGCTGTAGCACAAAAATATAGTAGATGTTTTTTTAAAATTAACCATGTAGTGTCCATCTCATCCAGAATAATTTGAGCTCTCTGGGATTGCTAGCTAATTTGATAGAATTCACCAATTCTATCAAAAATATACTCACACCAAATTGTGATATCCTAACTCCTGTTTGGCAGCAAATTGTAATATGAAACTGTACTTTGTTTGGAACTTGTTATGTAGAAGAGGCTGGCCTTGAACTCAAAGATCCACCTGCCCCTGCCTCCCAAGTGCTGGGATTAAAGGCTTCATTTCTTAATGGAAAAATTAAAAGAAAAACTCCTATTTAGGAAAGAACCTACTACTTATTGGATTCAATTCTTCCTTGTAAATTTCCATATCAGGTGAATACTTGACCTATTGACTTAGTAAAGGAGGAAAAAGATAAAGATGACAATGAGTGGCAGGCCAGCCAGTGGGCAGTGACACCTAGTGAAAGCTGTGTCCACCAGCTCTCGAGGAAGAGATATGATATTATTCTTTAAAGCTTTTGTTGTTTGTTTTAAGGAGAGATGACAAAGTTTCTGAACCAACTTCAGTACTCCTTTGGAAGCAAAGAGTAGGATCACAATGATTGAACTGCTAAACTAGTAATTATTGATTGTTGAAAAAATAAACAAGGTCTTATTTTTCAAGATCTCTGTTAAAAAAAATTAGCAAAATAAATATCTTAGAGAGTAATCAACATCCTTAACTATCAGAGAAATGCATCCGAAAATCACTTTGGCATTCCATCTCATCCCCGTCAGAATGGCTAAGACCAGACAAGCAACAAAGGCTATAAGGATGGAGAGAAGAAATGGGATTATTTCTTCACTGTTGATTTGAATGTGAACTGGTGCAGTCACTACAGAAATCAGTATGACAGCTTCTCAGAAAGCTATGACTGCTAGGCACATACCCAAAGCTCTCTGAGTCCTACCACAGAGGTATTTGCACATCCATGCCCACTGCTGCCCTTCACAGGAGCCAGGGAATGGAATCAGCTCAGCTGCTCATCAGACAACAAAAATATGGTACAAAGCCAAGGAATGGTGACTCACATCTTTAATCCCAGCAGCCAGGAGGCAGAGGCAGGTGGATGTCTAAGTTCGAGGCCAGACTGACTCTAGGAGAGACCAGGGTTCAGAGAAATCCTGTCTGAAAAAACCAAGAAGACAAAAGAAGGAAGGGAGGGTGGGGGGAAAGGAAGGGAGGAAGGAAAGACGGAGGGAAAAAATGTGGTACATGTACACAATGGAATATTATTCATTCATAATGAAAAATGAAATTTACAAGGAAATGGATAGGACTAGAAATTGTTATGTTAAGCGAAACAGTCCAGTCTTAGAAGGACAAATACCATATTTTCTCTGTTATGTCGATCCATAGATTTTAATTTTCAACCACACACACACACACACACACACACACACACACACACACACACACACACACACAGAGGTGTTCGGACCACAGGTCCGGAAACCAGAAAAGGGAGTTGTGAGAAGAGAAAAGGCTGCTTTAATAGGAAAGGGTGAGAAGGGTCATAGAATATAAGTGACAAGGTACCATGAGAGCAGAAAGAGGCTGAACAGAATTACAGGGAGGATGGGGACCAGGAGGAACAGCATGGGAACCGGGAGAGGGTTGGAAGAGCAAGACCCACACACCATGTGAAAATAATGCAGTGAAACCCATTACCTTATGCTAACTCAAAAAAAGAAGATTTTAAGTAATGTGCAACACCATAAAAGGTGAAGACGCGTCTTTAGACTCATCGTATTATTTCCTGTTTAAAATTGGTAGGTGAGAGCTACCTGATAAGCATGCTGCCAGCACGGCTCACCTGTTTTCTGTCTTCCTCGAAGAGGGGTGCTCTCATGTTTTTCGTAGACGCTGGAGACACTGACTAAGTATTCCGTCCCAGGCAGGAGATCTAAAGAGGCAAGTGAGGCTTGCTTTAAACTTGAAGGCATGAAAAAGCACAGCACTCCCTGTTGTAGTGAAGTGAGCATCTATGCCTGGAGATATCTGTGGTTAAGGGTCACCTTTTCCTGTGCCTCTTTAAAGCCCTCAGTGCTGCCTGTATGAATGTGATTCAGTCAAGTGTAGCTATGGCGCACTGATTCCTCTTCCATCTGTTTGCAAGCAACTGACAGAAGTTTTGAGAGACCCATCACAGCCACTTTATAAGGCTGTTTGCAATTTCCATGCTATATGATGTATATTAAATATTAAATATATATTTAAATGTACAGTTGGACAAAATGGCACATGTCCTTGTGGGGTCATTGATGTGTTCAAGATAATGAACACATCTAGGCAGCTGGGCTCACTATACTGCTCCAAACTGTTAAAGCTGGGATAATAATGACTTCTCTAAAAGGGAGAGAGTTGTTTTAAGGTCATGTAGCATTGAGACTCTTAAGATACACAGTTAACAGGTGACAGGGTTTGGCTGAACTGGAGCCAACATGTGATTCAGGGTCTAGTACCCTGGGTGATGTGATCCCTAGTGACTGAAATGGCCCCGTGGCCACAGTCAAGCAAGTGTCTGGATGTTCTGGTCCTCAATGAAAAAGCAAGGTCAGTCATGCCTGGCTGTCTTTTTGCATTTCATTTTCTGAGACATAGATGAATAAGACAGGCTGTTTTCTGGTCACTATTTGAGGAACAGACCTGACTGTAACTCCTTTCCTCTCACGTGGACCTTACACATCTTACTACAACGTGTATATTCGGAGCACAGCCCCATGCTGCAACCTCTTGCTGTCTTTAATACGAAATATCTCTTCTTAAAGGATAGGAACTGGGAAGTGACATTTTCTATAAATTGCCTATTTAAGGGGCTAGAGAGATGACTCAGTGGTTAAGAGCACTGACTACTACTCTTCCAGAGGAAGTGTCTAAAACTGCAGTTTCAGGGCGCCTGAAACTTCCCATGGCAAAACACCAATGCACATTTAAAAACAAAATCAACAACAACAAAAAATGCCTATTTAATGTCAGTTGTTTTCTAAGCTCTCAACCTTCTGGGAAATTCTGCGAACAGAAGTTTTCTGACTTATGAACTAAACTCCTGCCTCTTTCCACACAAAACCTTGATTTAACTCCCTCCCCTGCCCAAGTAGCCAGTCACTGTTTCTAGCACCTCCTGCTGATGCTATCACACAAAAAAGGACAGCAAAATAGATGTGCGGATGCCATCTTTCCTATTCTTTTCTTAGTTACAGAATTCATCTGGTATTCACTTAGTCTTGTGCACTTATGTGGAAGCAGACTGTGTTTGAAGCCTTGGGACTTCACTGATGGTGTTTTCCACGATGACTTACGGAGATCAAGGAGATCAAATGTTTGCTACACCAGTGGAAACATTGCACCTCTCTCAATTTACAGAGTTGCCCGGTAAGCCTGACTAGTGTGTCGCTCTGCTATGCTCTCCTCTTAGCTGCTCCTCCGCGGGCACCAGAACCCATTCGTTCTGCTCCGTAGGTATCTACCACATGTGTACATTTGAGGGCTTACTTGTTAGAACCATCACATTGCTTGAAGAGGGAACGGACACCTCCGCCACGTCCTCCTCATTTTTCACAGGTGAGTAACGCACCAAGAAGCTGGTTAGCTGGATGGATGGAGGTGGGGCCCAAGTGACACGCATAGTGTCTGGACCAATATTGGTGAATCGCAGATCAGTGGGAGGAGGGACAGCTAATTTCAAATAAGAAGGAAGATTAAGTTAATGTAATTTTGAAATTAAAGCTAACGAAAGAAACATCTGAAAAGGTAAAAAACAGTATTTCATGCACAATAGAAAACAGTCATAATCATGCAAATTGTCTAATCTAATCTAATCTAAATCATGATACACTACTGTTAAAAAAATGCTGTACAGAATTATGTTAGGCCCCTTTAACCTTTCTATCATCATCAATGCATCTTAAAGAATATTGATAATTTTAACCTATTTTCAAATAGGTTTTTTTGGTTTATTCTTTTTCTTTTCTTTTTTTAAGTGCACTAAATTAATACCATTGAAGATTTCTATCCCACCCAGGCTGAAGGGGCTTAAGTCGCCACACAGCAGAGAGACATAGCAGTACTTTCCAAAGAAACACATGCACACAGACAAAAAAGACAAGGGGTCCTCAATCTCCCCAGAGTGAGATATCTACAAACTACTGCATCGCCATAATTCCACTCAGTGAACTCTACTTACAAGTGAGGGGCTCATGCACAGGGGTTCTCAGCATGTTTCTTACCATGCAGGGCAGAGAACCTTTGCGATGTTGTATGCTGGTCTCTGGACTGTGGTTAAAGAGGAGTTTCCTTTCCTTGCATAATACCAAAATCTAGAAGGCCCTATGGCTTACGTCTTTCTACCTCTAAAACCTCCCTTCAGTTCCACCCTCATTCTGGATGGGTGTTTTATGGCTACAAAGGAACGTGGGAGCTTATCAAAAAATAAAAGGAGACACACAGAGGTGTGTCTTAGTATTAATCGGCGCTCACCATATAGCTTGGTATTCATACTTTAAAAACAAACAGATCAAGGTCTGCAAATTTTATCTACTTTGTCTCTAAATTTTTCTAGCTTCTCGTCTCTTTGTGGTTCGAATGAGAATCAACGAGGCTACTTATATTTGTTCTCATTCGATTAGTTTACTGTGTTTCTTATCTCTCTGGATGTGCCCCATCTTCATCTCTGTGGCCAATCTGGCTTCTCCTTGGAAACATCCAGATTTAACCAGAGTGACAGAGCAGCATGCAACACCATCCATGTCTCAAACATAGAAGATTTCAAGATTCACCCGTTTGCTGTGTCAGTGTAGTAGGGGCACTCTCTCCGCCATTAATGAGAGTGATAACGCTGATGTCATAGTCAATGCCGGGTTCCAGCCCTGTAACTGTGTAGTATCCTACTGAGGAGTCCACAAAATCTTCAAAAATAGGGATACCTTCTCCTGTCGCAACTACTGTGATGCGGTACCCAATAATGGTGGAAGAGTTTAGCGGGGTCCACCTCAGTCCGATGGTTGAATCGGTTATATCAACAAAGCTTAGGTCAGTGAGCTGGGGCACCTCTATTGAGTTACAAAGCGAAGAGGAGGCAAAAGGAAAGTAGAGGCAAAAAATAAAGCAGTGTACATCAGGTGACCAGTAGTAAAACTGACAGAACGGTAAAGCAATGATGGTAATATGCAACGCGTCCCAAATTATTTGAAAAGACTTCCCAAGCGTCTTCCCCAGGAGAGTAAAGCAGGTTACCGATTCTTTCAGGGACTCTCTTGCATTTAGAAAATACCCCTGAATGGTACCATTTTAACTGAATTTCTAAAAAAAGATCATAAACACATTCACAATGTCATAACCATTCTCTGAACTTAGACAAAATATCTGCAAGAGGTACCAGCAATGTTGAGGAAAAAGAACCCAAACCTTTGGTAAGAAAATAAAATCTTACAAAGTTTTTTTAAAAAAATGGCTGGTTAATTGATTTGTTTTCCACATTCAATACTCACAACAGCATCGTGGCCATCATGGTGACATTAGGTTGAGAATGTAAAACTAAAAGCACGGTCAGCCCAGGCCAGCCAACCCAGAGCCCATGCCAATGCCAACGTTGTAATTTATTCAACTTAATTAGTATACATAAATACATATCAAATACTGCAGAGGGGAACAGAATCTGCCCAGTGCATTCAATCTACCAAAGACTTGGGGCAATCAATGAACCTATCCCTAGATAGGCATTTGGGATAGTGTTTTTCAGTTCAGAAGAAAGAAGGCCCCGTAGGAGTGGCCTTTGCTTCTTCCTTTCTGTCTTTCACCCCACTTCCAATTTTCAAAAGAATTTGATGCTACAAGGTGAAGAGTTGGACTGTCAACCATGTGTACTTCTGTGCTCATGTATGGAGATGAAAACTGTTTTCTAGATAACTGTTGGAGGTCGATATGAATTGTAAAATCAGGCATGAATGTCCCGGTGGAATGCATTTACCACATTACTTTTAGCCTGTCGGCACTGGGTACAGACACACGACACTGTTTAGTAGTCTTCTCACGTGAGCAAACAGTACAGAGTTAATGCCGTGGCTGCACTCGTTACAAACCCATGGCAACAGACAGCATCCCAGGGAAGCACAGATAGTGAAGCAGAGGCAACAGCAAAGCCTTCGTCCAAACAGCTGCATTGGCTTCATGGTTTTGGAGAGCACACTGGGAGGTTGGCATGAGATCCCAACTTTATCTGACACACTCAGCTATCTGGGATTAAGATGCTAATACCCATTGCTCCTGAAACTGCCACTCTGAGGATAACAGCTTATTTTTCTGTTACCTGGGATGATGGTATCAGAGATAGGGGAACTTTCCTTGTCATCTTTGACAGTGTAGACACTGACATTGTACTCCATGCCAGGATTCAGGTTTTCAAAAGTGCAGGAGTTCTGGTCGGCGCGAACCACTTCTTCCAGAGAGCTTCCCAGCTGCCCGTTCGTGGGGGTTGTGGTTATTCTGTAGCCAGTGATATCTGGAGAGGAAGTTGCCATACTTCTAAGTTTCATACATTTATGACCCAGGGTATATTACATTATACACCAGTGATGGACCCATGGAGGTGGGAGAAAGAGACAGGACAATAACTTGTATCAACAGTCAGGAAGGAGGAATTAGTTTTAATGTTTACCAACTCTGCAAAGTGAAGACTAGTTCATAGTAACTTATGATGTATTTAAAAATAGCTAGGTGAGTCTGAGGGTCTCCAGCACATAGAAATGACTGTCTGAGAAGGAAATGCTAAACTTGATCATTCCACATTGTATCCACTGGGTGATCTGACAGTACCCCTACATATGTACAAATGTGTTATTACAAAATAACACTATGGGATCTTTAACAAAGACAAGGCAATCTCAGATAGAGAAGTGATAGCCCAAGACTTTCCTGTCTTCAAATTCCAGCCTCCTTCCACACTCCGTTATACTTATCTTTAATGGGGGACCTGGAGGAAAGGCGAGGAATAGTCTATATTTTCTGACTACTATGAAATCGATTTCTACCTAAGAACATTCTGCAAAGAGTATAAAGGTTTGGACCTACAGACTTGAAGGAATGAAAGCAGAAGTATAGATGCTCATCCTTGAGAAGAAATATTAATCATATAGAAGAATTAAGATTTTGAATTATTATAATGGGGCAATGAAAGTATTGAAGGGAAGGAGACACCAATAAATTTAGCAGTGGCCTGAGCTCTGAAGGTCCAGGCTGGGACCAAACATCATGACGTTGACTCAGGAAGGACAAGGAAAGGAAGGCATTAAAGCGCTATGTGCTAAGCAGCCCAATGGGATGGGAAAGCAGTAAGGTTGAGGTCACTTCCTTCGCTACTGACCATGTGAATGGGCGGGCCACTGAGACCAGAGATTCATGATCCAGTTGCCAGCAAGCAAGGAGCTTGTTTCCAACCCCCAGTAACGTATGTGGAAACAGTGTAGCTGTCACATTATATGATACATTGCCACAGAAAAGGAAACTTGTGTGAAAATCAGTCTATTCCAAAAGAGAGATTTAAAGGAGCTTTTTAAGCTAGTTTTAGTTGGTGTGATTGTAAAAGACACACATTTCTAGGTAGCTTGACACATAAACCCAAACAAGGGTAAGAACTGTGCAAGAAATGATTTCAACAAATGACAGACCAAAAATTTGGCTCAAAGGGTAAGGTTGTTTGCCATGCAATCATGAGCACCTGAGTTCGTATCCCCAGAATCCACACAAAGCCAGACACCATAGCATGTGTCTGTAATTCCATTGCTGCTATAGAGAGCTGGAAAGTGGACACAGGCACATCCCCAGAAACTATCAGCACCCCTACCCCCCATCTCAAACAAGATGGAAAGCAGTCATGTACACGGAAGGTCATCCTCTGACCTTCGTACACACACAGTGCCACCTGAACATACCCGGATGAAAATGCATGCACACTTGCATACATCATACAAAGGTATTTCACATTTTATATACATGTATGTATATAATACATATGTATGCATGTATGTATATAATATATATACACAAATACAGATACAATTTTGTTCTGTTTTTGTTGAGAGAGGGCCTACACTGTGGCCAAGTCTAGCATTAAGACTCACTACGTATACTAGGTTAGCATTGAACTCATGTTAATCCTCCTGCCTCAGCCTTTGTGTTTGTATGACAGTTTCACTTTTATGGAAATGCTACCTATACTAGTAAAATTAAAAATAGATAAATAATAAACTAAATGTATTTGTACAATTAAGTATAGCTCCAATTAGTTTGTTTTAATTTAGGATGTTCTCAATAATGAGTATCATGTTGTCTTAGCAACCGTCTCCCCCATTCCCCCATGATCATTATTTAATCATAGAATTATATCTAGTTTTTTGAAGGGGTTTTTGAGACAGGGTTTCTCTGTAGCTTTGAAAGCTGTCCTGGAACTAGCTCTTTTAGACCAGGCTGGCCTTGAACTCAGAGATCCGCCTGCCTCTGCCTCCTGAGTGCTGACATTAAAGGTATAAGCTACCACCGCCTGGCTCCTAAGTTATTATTCTTATGATGCATTATGATCCTTGAATAGTGTTACACTTTATACATGTTATGACTTTATAAATACTTTTTATTACTATTAATTCTGTTTATTCTTGTTACAATTATGTACTTTGAGTGTGCATGTGCACTGGCATGTTGCACATCCCCATGGCATGTGTATGGTGTTCTCAAACGCTACCACAGGGGTCCCAGGGATTAGCCTCAGTAAGGCCCTCACCCTGAGGATCTCTATCCGATCCTTTCCCCTTACAAAATTACACTGATCTATCTAGAGTGTTTGTGTGCACATGAATCATTATATTTACTTGTTTAGTGTGCATGTGTATCAGCGCACATGTGCCGTGACCTGCCTGTGGACATCACAAAGCAGCTTTCAGGAGTCAACTCCTTCCGTCTATCATGTGAGTCTTGGGGATCAACTTGGACTTGGCAACAAGAGCTTCTACCCACTAAACCATCTCAGCAGCCTAAATACCTTTTAGTATGTGTGAACGCATTCAGTTTCATTTTTTAACACTTTCCACCTTAGTCTCTTGAGTCTCTCACTGAACGTGGAGCTAGGCTGGCAGTCCGCAAACTCCAATAATTCTCTTGCCTCCTCCTTGCCCTCCTCCACAACAATGGGATTGCAGGTGCTCATGCAGCTATGCCCAGCTTTTTATGGGGATGACCTCATGACCTCACACTTGCACAGCAAGTGCTCTTGCACACTTGAGCCTTCTCTCCCTCTAGCCCCGCCTCTTACATCTTATGGTGTAATTCATCACATATCCAGTCAGACAACTATCTCCATAGCATTGGCATCATGTGAGGCTATCAGTAGTCTACAGACGATACGAAGTACATGAGCAATGGTAGGTTTTATGCAAGCACAACACCACTCTGTGTAATGGGATGAGCAGCTGCAGATTTCAGAATCACTGGGAATCCTGGAACCAGCCTCACCCAGAAAACAAGGGTATTCACTCCAGTGAATAGTCTTTTTAGTATTTATACTAACTCACACAAGAGACATTATATACTATGATTTTAACCACTTGGGTTTTTTTTTTAAATTATCTGTTTTTTTGTGCTGCACACTGGTGTTTTGTCTACATCTATGTCTGCGTGAGTGTATCAGATCCCCTGGAACTGGAGTTACAGACAGCTGTGAGCTGCCATGTGGGTGCTGGGAACTGAACCCGGGTCCTCTGGAAGAGCAGCCAATGCTCTCAACCACTGAGTTGTCTCTCCAGCCTGTTTGGGCATTTTAAATGTACTGAATAAAACCCTGGTTCCATCCAGTCCTCATGATTCTCTGCAGGATAAACGTTTGCCCCCCCCCCCCCCAGCCTAGCACTTGACTGTTCTCGCTCCTGTGACTTAGGAAAACATGGGCACGTGTTTACATGTCGTGAGCACCCTGTGGGTTTCATGAACTCTCCCACACTGCTGTAGCACTCATGGAGTTGTGTGGCTGCTTCATCTTTCTCTCTGAATGGAGTCTGTCTTGGAGAGCTGTATACATGTGTCCTCAGGCACACGTGACACTCACCTGGGGTGGTGCTCCTCTCCCAGGAGACTGTTAGCACTCCAGTGTCAGGGTTTGCCTCCAGATGCAAGTTCGTTGGTGGAGACATCGCTACATAGAGAAGAACATTTAACAGTTAAAGCAAACGCAAAACATTTGACTTCTGAAATGCTTCCTTTACTGCCTCTCTCGATCCTTCTCTCCCTTTTTCCCCTCCCTTTTATCCCTTCCCTCTAGAATCAGTAAAAATACCTAAAGTATATTATAAAAACACAGTCTAGAGTGACCCTCTGATAGAAGACTGATTTTAACACTAATGCTATTATACCACTACTGATATTGCTTTATCCTGCCTGTTCAGAAGACTTTTGACATGGAAGGAACACTTCAATGCCTTGGACTACAAGACACCAGCTGAGCCAGTTACATCAAATTCTAAAGACTCTGATGATTTAAATAGGGGATGGGCTCTTCCCCTTGCTCTGTTCAGATAAGCAAGCTGGACACTAGTATTAGAAGAATTAGAGGAATATCTTTTCTTTGTTTTGAGACAGGCCCTCACTGTGCAGCCCTGGTTGGCCTAGAACTCACTATGAACCAGGCTAGCTTCAAACTCTCAAATACTTGCCCCTTTCTGCCTCCTAAATCACTGGTGTTCGAGGTGTGTATTATGACAACCAGCTCTTTGGTCTCCAACTTTTAGTGTAGGTAGGGCTGGCCTTGAACTCCTTTCTCACCTCCTGTGCACTAGAATCAAAGGCCTGCACTACCACACCTGGCTTTGACAGTCCTTTTAAACAGTTTAAAAGTTAAGAGAAAAAGCGAAGTTCTTCCTACGGGTCACCACTCTGTTGACGATCGGTGCGTCCCTCTCCTGGCCATCTCTCAGGACTTGGATGGTGTAAGTGTATTCCACGCCTGGAGTCAAGCCAGATACAACGATGCTTCCAGTTTCTGAAGTCACTTCTCGAGGTGCTTCGCCTCCCTGGCTTGGTCGCACACCCAGCTGGATGGAGGGAAGTAAAACCAGCATGAAGGACGATGTTGCCAACCCCAAGAGGGTGCAGGTACACTCACACAACGAAAGCTCCTTTACATGTTCACACTGGGCTCTGCCGCGAGCGGGTAATGCGGCGGGGGCTCACTGCGGTTATTCCGCAATTGACTGAAGAGGGTCTTCCTTTGGCACTAGGGCTGTTTATAATAGAAATGCCATTACAGCTGTTTGACGAGGTACCTTCTGGTACATACCAGCAGCAGTCCACAGGGAAGAAATCCCCTGGGCTCTGCCTTTAAAGAGTTCCTCACACGCGGTAACTTTCCAGTTGTTACCAGCCACTTTGACACTGGGAAATGAAAAACACGTTCCCATGAAGTATGTTCCTAACTTCAAAAGCCCAGGTAATATTATCAAACAGTATTCAATTCAAGAGAAATTCTTCATATTCTCTGTGGGCTCTAAAACTCTGAATGACATTATTAAGGGAAACTTTAAAAGGTGCACTGGCGGTCTTCATAAAAAGAACTCTATTTGAGTAGCACAATCAATCATCAATACGGCTATTTGCATACTAAATAACAAAGGGAACTTCGATCTCTTTTTTTTCTCCCTTTTAAACTATCAGGCTTTGATTTCAGGGCATAATAAACATTTCTTTTTTTTTTTCCTTTGAATGCCAAAGGATGGGATTCTTTAAAACACATTCATTCGTATTCATCCCTTCCCTGCTATCATGACTTTAAAGAACATGACTCCGGATACCTAAAACGAAGACCTCAATTTTAACTCCTATTAAGAAATTCACCCACAGGGCTTTGAACAAGTTGAGAGGAAACTGATTGGATAAAAATGTGGTTTTGAAGTGACTCTGAGTTTAAATGGTCTCCCCAAATTGACTTTCGTAAGCTTCTTGACACCCATTTAGAGCAACACATTAAATGAAGTTTTCCTAGATTTTTATTTTGAAAATGGAGTTTCCTGGGGGAAAGGACAGGAAACAATACAAAACGACAAGCACTATAACTCCATGCTAATGACTTTCTTCCTCTGCAAAACAGAAAAAAAAGCCCCAGTGTGGCAAGGCCTTGCTCTCACAAGGCCCTGGAGCAAGAGCATAGACAGAGCTTAACAAAGCCCAGGTCTCTGGAATGTGGCTGTCTCTCCCACAGGCAGAGATGGGAAGGCACTTCAGGGCTGTACCGTCATGATACACCTGCGACTCACCTTGAAGCCAATCCTGGGAACGGGGGTCCAGGTGATCACGATGGTGGTCTCCGTCACCTCGGTGTGGTAAGGCGGAATGGAGCGAGACGGTTGCACTGCAAAGGAACCAGCACGAGGTTCAAAACCTTAGCTCACAGGTGTCAGCCCGGACTGCAGATTACCAAGCATTTTGACTAGAACTGTGGTCTAACCAGCAAATGGACAAAGAATGTGGCCTGCGATCCTTCATCAGCTGAGATGCTAAGTATCACTGCTTCAGAATCAGTAACGTGCAAGTCCAAGTCACGCAGGACCTGGTGACAACAGGAAGGTGATTCTGCAGGCCCGATATTGGGCTGGGACCTGTCACTCACACGTGAGTAAAACAAGGTGCTAGGTTACCTGACAGTTGGTCCCATTTCATTTCATGGCTTTTATGAGCTCTTAGCTTTTAATCAGATAAAACCCCTTAGAAACACACACCTGCTCAGCACGCATTAGCAGCCACCCGCTTTCTCCCTTTGCCTTCATGAACAAGAAGAAAGAGAACCACAGGTGCAGCTTCGCGCTGAGTCGTTCCACACGAGTGGGAAATTACCTTCAGATGCCATTGGAGACTCTGACACTATTAGGACACACTACAAGTTCTAAAGATCCACCCCTCAAGCATGTGGTGGACCATCCAGAATAATACTACAGACTTTTAATACCTAAAACAACAAAAGTATGCATGCTTGATATTCTAACATCATTTTTTAAAAAATATATATTTATTTATTTATTATGTATACAACATTCTGTCTGTGTGCATGTCTGCAGGCCAGAAGAGGGCACCAGACCCCATTACAGATGGTTGTGAGCCACCATGTGGTTGCTGGCAATTGAACTCACCTTTGGAAGAGCAAGCAATGCTCTTAACCTCTGAGTCATCTCCCCAGCCCTTTAAAAAAAATATTTATTTATTTATTAGGTATACAATATTCTGTCTGTGTGCATCAATATAATAATTTTTTAAAATATGTGGGCTAGAGATAAGATTCAGCCATTAAGATAAACACTGCTTTTGCAGAGGACCTGTGTTCAGTTTCTAGCACCCACAATGGGTAGCTCACAGCCAACTGGAAATCGAGCCATGGGTCGGACACCCAACACCCTCTTCTGGATTATCTGAGCACCCATACTCCTCATGCACATACCTATCCTTCCCCCACACATATACACAATTTTTTATTTTATTTTTTGTTTTTGAGAAAGTGTTTCTCTGTATAGTTCTGGCTGTCCTGGAATGCCCTCTGTAGACCAGACTGACCTCGAACTCACAGAGATCCACCTGCATCTGCCTCCCTGAGTGCTGGGATTAAAGGCATGCACCACCAATGCCAGGCTATTGTAAAAAATAAAAATTTAAAAGAGAAGTATGTACGCAGAATTAAGATAAATGTTTCCAAGCACCTTGCAGGTTTGATTATAAATGTAGAATGGCAAGGCCTCAGAAACCAAAATATCTGAGTTGTTCAATTCAAAGTTGTTTGCTAAGTGTTTTGATAGCCCCGTTTACTCTTACTCCTGTTTTCTAGATGAATTCTTTTCGTACTGGAATAAACTGCACACAATGCATTTACATAAATTATGAATGGTTAATTACCCTCCAGTCATACAAACGAGGATTAATTTCTTGCTTGTTTCTTTCTCTCTCTTCTTTGTTTAGTCAAAGTTTCACGTAGCTCAGGCTAGCCTAACTCCACCCCCACTTCCCTGTAATCTAGGTGTACACCCCAACACAGTGTACGTGCTGGAGATCAAACCCAGACTCTACCCCAGCCCAAGACAAGGGTGAAAATGCTGTCATCTCTCACTCTGCTCAGCTTGCTATTTTTTTGTATGGCATGAGAATTCAGATCCAATATTACAATTCTTCCATGTTTATCTTCTCAGTTTGGATTTGTGGTCTCATTTTTAATTTTAAAATGCGATGTGGAAGTAAGAATCAAATATGTATGGAGAGACTGCTGTAGTGGCTGAACTGCCCTCACTACCCACTATGGTAGCAGGGGCTTCAGAAGTACGCCATCTTGATGGCACTTGAGGTAATTCGGATTGGCGACCTGAAATCATATATTGCTCGCCTGCTGCCAACTTTTCGAAAAGACCTGAGCCAGTCCTGGGTGGCCACTTTTAACTGCCCCCAAGAAACAATAAAAATGAATTATCCTTCCCCAGCACTTGGGAAGCAAAGACAGACAGAACTCTGAGTTCATGGCCAGCCTGATCTACGAAGTAAGTTCCAGAACAGCCAGGGTAACCAGAGAAACCCTGTCTCTAAAAACAAAAACAAACCAAAGCAAACAACAAAATCAATTCAGAACAGTCAATTCCTTTCACCTGGACTAGGTGTTTTCTATTCCTAGACCTAGGCAGCTAAATTTTGCCCCATCTGAGACGATACTCCCTTGCCCAGGCAGACCATTACAGGAAGATCCCAGAACCACAAACCCACAAACTGATGTCAAACAAAGGATGCTCCTGTAAGTATGAATTATGGGTTCTGGCAGGGATTGTTAGGTGAGGACCAATCAAGCTGCTGAGAAATAAAAATATGCCCTCGACACAGAAGGCTGAATGACTCCCCCCAGAAGTAGCTTATTCTCCCAGCTGTTCTCACGATTGCTCTTAAGAATGTAACATGAGATATAAAACTCAGGAAAGTTGTTTCCAAAGGTCGGATTTACTAAAGCTCCGGAAACTGAAGCTCACAGGCCCTGCTGCTATTATAGCGGAAGTTCGAATGGACTTGTGCAAGTAACCCCTGCCTTACACTGGTTTGTTTAAGTTTGAGCCTTTGTGCCATTTATCCTTCAATCATCCATCTACCCAAAAGTTTTGGGAAAGGACACTATGTGCAATGAAGTATGTTAGTTAATCTGCAGCTAATACGAATTTTACTATTATACCCAGAAGCCATCTATTAGCAGGCAATGTGCATGATACTGAATCAGGTTGGAGACAGAGTCTCTCTATGTACTCCTGACTATCCTGGAAATCGCTATGTACACCAGGCTGCTTCTAACTCATTGAGATCCACCTGTCTTTGCCTCCTGAGTACTGGGATGAAAGTTGTGCACCAGCACACCTGGCCTCCGCTGTGTAGTTTTGGAGAGCTACTGACTAGCAACAACACTGGCTGTAAGCCGCCTTCTGTCTCCCAGTGCTAGGATTACATGTATGCACCACTGAACCTGGCCTTTGATGTCTGTGCTGGGGAACTGAACTCAGGCCCTTGCATGTAAGCAACACGTACTTTATACACTGAGCCATCTCCCAAGCCCTCCTGACTCACAGCTTTAGCCTAGGAGCACAGGAAATTCACACACTGATTCCTTTAGCAAGAAAATCTTGCTTTGAAACATTTACCAGCCGGAGCAAAGGCCATGCACTGTGATGCCCCTTCTGGCAAAGCTCTGTACCTTACAGCAGCTTGGTCACAAACATTCACAGAGCAGCCAGTCCACAGGGCACGCTTCCAGTGGCCCTGCTATAGATGATGCAATATGACTTTTAAATTAACTTTTAAAAAGCGGAAGGACGGAAAAAGTCAACATAGTTAACGCGTAGCTTCACTAAAGAAAGGCATTTGAGTTTCAACTTACAGGTAGTAAAGACCCCGGTGGTTTTGGGGCTCTGTTGGTTCCCTTTCACAGCCACGAGGGTCACAGTGTACTCAGACCCAGGCTGTAGATTTCTCAGGGGATACTTGGAGGCTGAAGGCCCCACATTGTACTGCTTGGGCTGGCCTCCTCGAGTCAGGCCCACTGTCAATCGGTACCCTGCTATCCGGGCCCGAGGAGGGGTCCACGTCACCAGAACCGTTCTGTCAGTTTCGTTGACAAACTGGAGGTTCGTGGGAGCATCAAGCTCTGGAAAACAAAACCAAGATGAAATGTGTCAAGAAATGTTTAGGTCAATAATTACCATGCTTGATTAAATATTCCAAGTTCTCATTCCTCAAGGTTGAAACTAAAGTCAGAGCCACATCCCTGGATACTGAGGCTCCTGGGGACTGGGTAGGGGTGATGTAGAATTTTGCCGAAATTCTGTCAGTTATGAGAATTCATTGACCTTTTCTACTGTCTGTTGTCTTTGGAAAGGCTAATTTTCCCAGCAAGATTTACCCAACACCCTTGGAAAGTATAGTGACACTACAGTGACAGTATATTTTTTTTAAGCAAAACAAACACTTTGCAAACCCCATAATTTGCTTTGGACCAGAAAGGTTAAGGGAGGGGTGAGTCAACAGGCTCAGGGCAAGGAAAGCTTGGTACATACTGCAGGCAACATGCTAAGGCGTGTGTTGACTCTTCTGAGGAAATAAAAGCTCTCTCACAGAGACCTGATTGCAGCAATTAAAACAGATCCACTGGACCCCAGTCTCAAGGTGAAACTTTTAGTACCAGAAGGAATTACATAGATTATCACTTTTCTTTTTGAGGATGATAACTGAGTTTCCCATGGGAAGTTAAAACATCCTTTAGGAACTTTCCAGAGACAGTATGAGTGTCACATGAGCTTTGGAACACAAAAGGCAGTTTAGAGACACTTCTGTCACTTCCTAGATATGGGGCTAAAAAGGATTTCAAGTTTCTTCCCATTCCCAATAGAAGTCACATTTTCTTTTGTACATTTCTGGTGAAGAAATGAACAGATAACTTGGTGCCTGGCATCACGAAATGCTTAGATGTCTTATTTATTAACTCACTGTGGTGCTAGGGATATATTCCAGGGCCTGGAACATGCCAGGCACACATTCTACCACTGAGACACACACCCCTGCCTGGTAACTGCTAAGCGTTAAGAGACTGAGAGTGAGCAGCATGTAGAGCATCACAGGTAGACTTGAGGGGTGTAGAGCTCGGGGGCAGGACAAGAAGACAGGCAGGCTGGTGGGAACGGGACGTACTGGTGGTCTGCTGTGCAGTCAGAGGTTTGCTCTCCCTGCCCTGGTTCACAGCAAAGACGTTGAACTGGTACGTGACCCCGGGGGTCAGCCCGACGATCTCAGCAAAGGTGTTCCTGCTCACGGGCAGCCTCTGCCCGTGCTCCCCAGGCAGGTTGACAGGGAGGACATCCACACGGTAGCCAGTCACCACACTATCAGGAGGCGTCCACATGATGGTGACTTTCACATCTGTCACTTCCACAAACTGCAGGTCCTTGGGAGGGGGAACTTTATCTAGTAGACAAGAGAAATGTGTCATTCAAAACATCCACTTCAGGTTGTTGCTAAACGTCATTTCTTAGATCCATTCATTCTTGTCCAATACTAAAAATAGGCTTTTTTTTCATTGATATTTATGGTTAGTCTAACGGATGCTGGAATCTTTATCTAGTGTCTATAGATGTTTATAGCATAAAAGCAAGAAGTTGAAATAAATACCAAAAATAAAAATGCTTTCACTTTAAGATACCTACAGAAAAACTGTGGTGTATTTGTTTAATTGGCTCATTTTATGGTAATTAAGAAAAAAGATTAAGCCGTTCTTAGGTGTCTTAGGAAAATAAGATGAGATGTTGCCATTTTTTAGCCAGAAAACCTAATATTTGACTTTGATAAGTTCCTTCCTAGTATTGACATTTCAGCATTTAGGTCAGTGGTACTCAGAAAACACAAATATTTATGATTCATAACAGTACCCAAAATTAGTTATGAAATAGCAATAAAAATAATTTTATGTTGGGAGTCACCACAACACAACGAACTATATTGAATTTAGGTTGCAGCATTAGGAAGGTTGATAGGAATGTCAAAACTGCTAGAGACAGAAACAGCTTGCTCTCAAGGTCCTGCCAGTCATGTGACTTGCACATTGGTCCTCCCTGGAAGCTAAGTGGATGAATATGATCCATGTATGCTTTTTCTTCTTCTAGAAGGTTAGAGCTGCTTTCTGGTTGAGTCCTACAGGGTCAGACAGCAGGAGAGGTGGCGTTTTGAAGTTACCAGATCGTGGGGTGCCAGTAGTCTCTTGCTGGATGAACACAGGTGTGCTCTCTTGGTTCTCCTCCACTGCATAGATGGTGATGTTGTACTGCACACCGGGCTGCAGGTCACTGAGGGTGACGGAGTTGGCCGTTTCAGGAAGGTTGAGCTCTGTGCTACTGCCTTCAACTGATGGAGAATAGACGATTCTGTACCCTGCAGGTTTAAGAGAAAAGTGTCTAGCTACATAGTCTTGTGAAGCCGAGGCTAGGCAAATAATACATCTCTCCTTTCTAATGGCCCTCTGCATTTGTTTGACTGTTAAGAACCAGCAAGATTCTTTTGGGGGTCTTTCAGGGTTATCATTTCCTATGATGATGCCTGATTAGCACAGAGTTCTATCAATGAATGAAGCAGTGAGGTAAGAGAGTACAGTGATTTCTCTTTCTGGAACTGTGGACGGGGAGCTAATAACTGAGTCTGGGCACTGTCTGCATCTTTTGAGACCTTCACTGATGAAGCTAAGGAGCAACTCAGCTCCCTCTTCAGCACTGAATACCAGGCTTGCAGGGACAGTCTACCTCTGGAAGCCTTGCAAGCTGCTTCAGTGAGCCACAGGGTTGGAGGTGTTGGGGGTTGAGGGGGTGATAAATGGATTTGAGGGAAAACAATTCATAATAAAGTAGCCTTGGAAGATTTGAAGTGTATATATACATACACACACACATATACACGCACACACACATACACACACGCACACACACATACACACACACACACACACACACACACACACACACACACACACTTTTAAGCACTTAAATGGAAGTTTTAAAGGTGGTGCCAATCATGTCAGAATTTCCTCCCCCCACATCTATATATCCAAGTAAACACAGAAGCCAAAGATGACCTGTGATGGGTGCCTGGGGTCTGCTCCAGCGAACAACAATTGAAGTATCATCAACCTGGTCCACGGTAGGGTCTGGAGGGGCATCAGGTGCTAACAGAAAAAGAAAGGCTGTCAGCGTTGCTACAAGCCCATGCTTTACAGTAATAATAATAATAAAAGCCTTTCAAAACTGTTTTCAGTGTCTGGCAATGTACACTAGCCTGGAACAGCCTCTGCTTCCCAAGCCTGAGATTACACATATGTATTGTATCTCCCAGCATAGCCCACACCAAAGATTCTTTGAATATCGTTTAATGCACACACACACACCTGTCGTCTGTGATGTAGACAGGATCAAGCTCTGCTCTCCCTCTTCAGATATCTGATAGACATTGACTATGTACTTCCTGCCTGGGAGCAGGTCAGGGATGTTCACAGAAGTGGCTGTGCTTGGAAGATCTGTAACAAAAAGGGAGAGGTTAGTGGCCAGGAGCCAACCGTCTATGGCTTTTAAGAACTCTATATTCATAGTAGGGAAGACCAGGAGGAATACTAGTGAATAGCCTGAAATTTCTAAAGAATGTTCTTTCATTTTCCGTTTCTCCCCCTAATGATGTATAATTTTTAATAACCTCCCTCTGATTTTTTTCCCTATAGCTGTCGTTAGAAATCAGGGAGTAGCCATGGGTGGAAGGATGATGGGATGGGGGAGGAAAGATATTCATTTTTATGATCTGGGTCCCATTCACACAAGTATGCCCAGAATCTTTTTATTATTGCATTTATTCGAGGGAGAAGTTCTGGTTTGAATGCCACAGCATACATGTAGGGGGTGAGGTCAGAGGACTAGCAGTCAAACAATTTGTGGGACTTCCTTCTCTCCTTCCACCCAGGGATGAACTCAGGTTGTCAGGCTTGGGAGTGAGGGCCTTCCCTCACTGAGCCATCTCATTGGCACTAGGGTAGCGTTTGAAAAAATCCCCAATCACTAGGCTCTTTAAATAGCATAAAAGAGGGTAGCTATGCATGCCTAAAAGATAACGCTGTCACCTGCATGTCTCGTTCTGGTCCCTTATGCAGACAAATGAGGAATCCCAGCCTGGTCAGAGAGGATCCACCTCTCTCCTTACTTTAAAGGAAGGGAATGTCTTCAGTCTGAACTGTGGAGTAGTTCCAGGGACCAAAATTCTCCCAAGCAAGCATCTATTAACATGCGCTGAGCCTGCCAGACATCTTACTCACCAAGGTACTGTGGTTCATCGCCCTCCTCGCTCAGCTCATACTCCACCCGGAATCCGGACACAGTGTCAGAAGCTGAGACCCACGAGACCACAAAGCTGCTGGCTGTGATTTCAGTTACAGACTCAGAAGTGGCCACAACAGGAGAAAAGGGCGTAGTCTCTCCCGTTACCGTGTTGCCTAGAGAAAGGGGAATGAAAACCGGTTTGGTTATCTAGAATGCTCTCTGTGCACGGAAGATGTTGAGAAGAAAATACAGGTGCCGTTTACGAAAGAAAGCAGCTGAAGAGAGAACCTCCTGCATGGAGCCCATGACTGAGCCATGCAGGCACGGCCCCAAGAATGGCACAGCCCCAAAGATGCTGGCTACGTACTGGTCACAGGTGTGCTGGCGCTGGTGGTGAAGTCAAAACGCGTCACTTCTCGGTGTCCATACTGCTGGATGCTGATGAGCTGACCCTCATATACCACACCCGGGGTCAGGCCTTTGATGGTGTAGGAATTGAGGTGGCCTGGAATAGTGGCTTCTTTCCAGCGGCCCGTAGAGGTTTTCTGTCAGTTTAAAAAGAACACATGGCGTAAGTGTTGGTGGAGACAGACATTCCAGGCTGGTGCTCAGTAATCTTCAAAGAAGAACAAAGGATTCTCACAGATTCATTTTGGAAGACAATGGTGGGAAACTTGATTCAGAGGGGCCTCTACCGAGTTTGTTGATGTTAATTAATTACTAGGCCAAGTCATTTACAATGTGCCCAGTGTGTTGTGCTTGCTTCTCAAGCCACTCTTCATCTCTCTGCCAGAAGTGAACACATCACTGCTCCCCCTTTACAGGCGGAGAAATAGTTAAAGCGTTTTTCAGAGTTACACAGTTGAGGTGCTGAACACCTCCCTATGGCCAATTATTGAATAATTTAAAACCAGCATCCTCAATTCAGCCTCTTTCAACTTTTCCAGTAAACTGAGACCCATTTCTCTCTGAAGTGAAAAAAGGCCACACACTCTATCTTTCAACTTGGCAGGATACAGTTCAAGTTCCTTGCCTTATAGAGACACTGGAAAGCATAATATTGGCTTGACTCAGATCCTGGGGCCATCACAAACAAGATTCAACTTTTCTGGTTGTGTGACTCATCCTTGGAAATGAACAACCTATCGAGAGCGGTTAGCCAGCTTTGGGAAAGACTGCAGAAGAATATAATTCAGTTTATTTAATCTTTTCCCTCCGGTTTACATTCTTATATCCTGTCCAACTTCATTAATATGTCATGGACCACAAAACTCATTGCAATAGATGGTTTGGAAAAGAAACACTCAGACTTCAAACAAAAAGTCCTTTTAAGTGTAAATATTCTAAAATGGTTTAAATATCAAATACACGTTTAATGCCCGGAGATTTTTTTTAAAAAATGTTATCCAATCAAGTTTGCACATACTTCAAATGTTCTAGTGCCAGTTTCTATTTTGAAGGTAAATGAAAGTGATCCAAATACTCTTTAAATTTAAGGGTTTGCTTAAATATGTTGAAAGAAATTGAAATTAGCCATTATGTTACTTTAAAAATTGGCAAAAAAAACCCAAAAAAACAAAAACAAAAAACAAAACTTATATACAATGTAAGGTTTCTTAGACATCAGAAGAAAATATCAGAATGTAAAGTCTCAGATTGCCTATATAAAAACAAAACAACAACAAAAACCAGGAATTCTTTGTTAAAATTTTAAAGAGACCCGTGGTGATAGAGTGCTGGCTTAACACGGCCATGGGTCTAGTTCAACTTCCAGCACCATATAAAGAGGGGCAGATGGACCACACCTGCCATCAAGCAGGCAACAGGTAGAGGGAGTTCAAGATCTTCAGCAATATAAGGAATATGCAACTAGTCTTGGCCTAAGGAGACATGCCTCAAAACAAAACACAGCAAAACCCAAACCAAAAAAATACTAAAGAATTTAATCGAACGTGAAGTTGTCTCTATTCAATATATATTTCATACCTATCTGTAAGCCCCCCTTTAGTACTGGCTTTGCAAAATGCTTCAGAGTTAAGTTCAAAGTAAATAAAAATGGAGACAAAATGAAAACATGAAGAGAGAGAGATGATGGGGGAGATAATGAAAGGGGAAAGTATCACCAGTTGATGCTGCCAGATGTTAAGCTGGAGACTGACTCCTCAAGACGATGAACACCACAGTGCAAGAGGACAGAATGATCTAAACAGCGTGGCTTTCCCCCAAAGCATTTAAATTCAAATGCATGAGTTAATGTCATAAGTCAAACGCTTTCTATTGTCTTGGATTATTTACAATTGGGCAGATGTGATTTTAGAAAGTACTTTTTTTTTCTCCCTTCTAAAATAGTGTTTTTCAAATTATGTCATGAACTTTGGAGAGAGCAGGTCTGAGGGAAAAAAGAGACATCAAAGTTTAATAGACTAATAACCTTAGTATAGTTTCAGAATCTAGGTGGCTAGAAAATTCTAGGGTTTGTTTCCTTTCAGAAGCCAGCTATAATCTGTTCTCTGCCCCTGTTCTCTCATTCCCTCATTCCCTTCTGTCTCAACAACTCTAGAAGACCAAAGTACAGTTGACTTGATCAAAAGGGTGACATTCATTTAAACGGCTTTCAAACTCGAAATAATTTGAAAATGCCATTTTACCTTTAACGGAGTTGCAAAGTGTAAAGATATCAAAATTTCAAATTGTCTCTCCATGTTGGATGAGAAGAGCTGTAAGCATTATGGCCTCTAAGACCTTTCTAACATACAATGGCCTAACTTCTTCTAGATATCAAAACAAATAAACAAAAAAACCTAAATCGACATGTCAATTGGACTGACCACAGATTGGCTAGACACTAAGAAAATATGAAAACCATCTGACAAGGGATCAGATCTGTTGACTCAAAAGCAGAAACAAACCCACAGAGCACCATATCCCAACCTGGTAAGGTCAGGAGTCCCGGAGTCCACGGCTCCCGAGCTATACTCACAGGTCTCCATCTGAGAATGTACTTGGTGATGTGCGATGGCTCTGGTGCATTCCACTGGATGGGGTGGGAGTTGGGCTGGCTGGGAGTCTCTGTGATAATTACTTGGACAGGACCAGTTGTGCCTGAAAATGAAAATGTGTGATTTCTTTATCCTGTGTATTCTTCAAGTTTATTACACATGGATGTCTATCCTAAAAGACTGTTTGCTCCTCAGGAAATAAGGGCATAATAAAAATGATTGTGTTTAGTTAAACCTTTTATGTCTTGGCATTAGAAACAGGTTTGGTTTGACCTGGTAATTATTGCCTTTTCCATAAGAAATGCAATAGATTTGTTTCTCTAATAAATAAAACAAAAACCACTCCAATTTCTCACAGCTTGCTTTCTTCTCTGCTTTCAGAGTAAGAGTCGAGAGGCAGCTGTGAATTTTCCATAACACAAATAATGCAGTTGAGAATGCAGACCTCATCTGCTAATTTTATTAAGGTTCTTTTAAGAAAAATTCTGAATCATGGAGGCTCTCAGTGCAGATGAGTCTACTAAGAACGGAGCAACATCCCCAAGGCCATAGGACATGATGGAAAACAAACATTTCTAAATGGGGTTGAGTCCTGGACAAACAGGCAAAGGTAATCATTAAAGACCCAGGCTTATTTCCCCATCCGGCTAAGCCTTCTCTGCATTTGGAAGAAGAGATCTAGTTCTTGTTTCACTTGAGACGTCTACTCTAAGATCACTAATGGGTTAAATTGTTAATAGATCAAGTATTGATTGTTTGGTTGGTTTTGCTTTTTTGTTTTTTTAAAGCAGTTACTGAGTGAAATGACATTGGAACCACGCACTTAAACCTTCAGTGTTTTTACATCTTGATATTACTGTTACTAACACAGTTTAAGATGGATTTAGTTCTTTTGCTTGAAAAATAAAAAGCAAAGTAAGAGAAGGGAATCAATTTTTTAATATACTGGATTCCTCTCAGAATAATAATAAAATTTTGTTGAAAAGGTTTACAGAATAGATATTTAACCTCTCTGTTCTTTAGTCTTTGTCAGTCGAAGGTCATCTGTACAAAGTCCTTCTAAAAACTCAAGGTAAGAATTGCTCCCTGATGGCTCTGTGCAACAGAACCAAGTTTTCCATGTTCATAAAGTAGTGCTCTACACCGCTAGCAGTTTTCTCAGTGCTCTTGGGAAGAAATTATTGACTTTCAATTTAATTAGGGTTTCAGCTTCTAAATTCTTTGAAAACAAAGTTTGCTTTAGTGGAACAGATATGTAACTTACACACTTGTATGACCTCCAAAACTTTTAGAATAATGTGCTCACTTCCACACTGAAAATAATTCAGTTTGTTGGAAACTAACAAATATTCATTGAATCTTAATTTCACTTAATGCTACAAGGTGAATGTCAAAATTCACATATAAAATTCTCAGCTTTGCATCCTAAAGAGGCATAGGCTTCACACACCGCACAGGTTGATCATGTGATTCATTAACAGAAGCCATTTCCATGGCCCTTCCATGCATGAAGAGCCTCACGACTGCAAATACACTAAAAAACAAACTTTCAAATACTATTTAAAAGAGTTCCATAAAAATCAGTAAAAAGAGACACTTGTCCTTATGTGATCTGTGTTAATCTAAATAAGGTTGTCATATACTGATCTTTTAGAGAAACCCCACTACAATCTCTCAGGTAGACAGACATTTCATGTGCATTTTATTTAGTGTGTCAATACTGAATTTGAAGTGGGAAATATGTAATGATTAAATCTCCTTGATAAGTATAAGACAACACAAATGACATTTAACTACTCATATTCTAATATACGGGATGATGGGAGGAAGATGGGGGTGGAGAGATGGTTGTAGAACTACCAAAGCTCTGTTTCCTTTCCTAGACCTCCAGCACAGGCCTGAAATCCGAGTATTTTTTATTTTAATTTAATTTTTTTAAATGCCTAGGTGGGTTGAGGGTACATGTATGTGAACACAGGGGCTGGCAGAGGATAGAGACGTGAGATACCCTCGGACTGGAGTTACAGGCAATTGGCCAGCCAGCGTGAGCACCAGGAATCAAACTGACTTGCATGAGGAGAATGCACTCTTAACCATTGAGCTCCCCAGCTCCCCAGCCCTCTAGGCTCATGACATGCTCCACTTTTAAGGGACTGCTTTAAACACCGAAGGGGACTTAGGGCATTTTTATGTAAGAACGAAAATATAAACTATCCACGTTGTTTTTTGGGTAAATGAAATTCCAGCTCATCACTACACTCTGCACCTGTAATATAAAGACGGGAAAGTTAAAAGCCTAGCTATCATTTACATTATTTAGATTGACAGGTTTTTATAATCCTTTTGATACTGGTTATTTGGTGTAATTTTTTCCAGTGGACCTTCCTGGCATCTACGAGCAATTCCCACTGTGACATCTTCACTTGTGGGATGGCACTTTCCAAATCGGTTAAAAATAAGGTCAGAGTGAGTGGTTTCTGGTAATGGTGACCCTGGAGAAGTTAAACATTCATGAATTTTTCTTTTAACGCCAACCACTTTTCTCTACTTAATTTGCTGAGAGTTGTGCTTTCCTACTTGCTTATTGACAAACCAAATTCCCGTTATCTTTTGTTAGTTTGAACAGCTCTACTGGCTCAGTAGGAAGAACAAACAGGGCAAGGCTCAGACACCGTCTTTCAGCCATCCATGGGCTTTTTATGATTCCTAAACTCTTGAAGCCTCCTGGGCCAGGCACGAGGCACCAAGCGAAGCCCACACGGAGATAATCACTGCACGGTGTCTAAGGTCGAGCACTCGACTCTGCACCCTGAAATCTCTTTTGTGTTCAATGGGCTTTTGATGCTGCCCTTTTTAAGAGACTAGGAGCAAAGTCAGCTGACATAACTCTAATGGAGTGTCTCCTGAGCATCTATTTTCTGAAGGTATAGCATATTTGTAATCAGATCTTAAAGGGTATTAAATTGACCAGGTATGGTAGTACACACATGTGATCCCAGCATGTAGGAGGTGCAGACAGGAGGATCAGGAGTTCAAAATTATTACTGGCTACATAATAAGTTTGAGGCAACCGTAGGCTAGATGAGACTCTCAAAAAGCTAAACACAGAGAAATAATGTTAAATTTTAATGCTTAATGACTCTTAAACCAACAAGAAATACATGTGTAGAGACAGGCCACCTCTCAAAGCAGTCACCTACCCTAGCCCGAACAATGTCTAAAGACTGGGCAGAGGACAGTTTTCCTGCTCAGAAAAGCAATGCATGCGAGGTATAGTGGGCTCGGGATCACTGAGTGTTAATGTGAAGGACAGGAAGGGATTTTAAAGGTGATTAAGCTGGTCTCCCACTGTAAAGCTGAGAAGAAAGAACGAAGCTAACTGGTGTGCCTGTCACAGTCCAGTCAGAGCCAGCAGTCAAGCCTGATCACATGCTCACATGGCCTTTGGCCCCCATAGATTACTCTGGGATGGCGACTCTCTCAGGCAGGTAATTTAATCTTACATTTTAGCATTAACTCTTACAGAGCTAATTTATTATTGTAACTTCTATTACATGTAGACTGTTATCTTTTCCCAAATCTTCTTGTTTCTGAGTACAAGCCAAGTTTCATGTATAAAATTAGGGCCAGCAAGACAGCTCAGTGTAAGGCGCTTGCCGTACACAAGCCTGAAGACCTGAGACTGATCCCAGAATCTGTATAAAGAAAGGTGAAGAGAGAACATCCCAAAGTTGTCTCTGACCTTCACCTGTGTGCCACAGCACACCGCCTTCCCCCCACATACTCAGAGGATAATAAGAAATTAAAATAAATAAATCAGTAGTGGCGATCTAGAGACTTTGCTGAAATGGCTAATATGATAAATTCAATGTAACATTACAGTTATCCAGTGATTTTTAAATGTTTTCCCACAAATTAATAAACCTTATAGCCAGGCACAATGTCTTCATAGAAGAAAACAAAACAAAAAAAAAAACAGCAATAAATATTTCAGGGTATTTGGACTGTGTGGGTGGAGTTGACCAAGTTACTCAACTCTTCTTCCACATTCCACATTCCACTTCATAGACAAAGGAAATGTAACACAGAGAAGGGTTAAAGATGGCAGGGAACATATTTATACCTCATCCTGTGCTTCCTCCCCTCTGTCTATGGGAATTCTGAGGGACAGAATGAAAAAAATCCTTTCCACTTCCAGAGCAAGTCACTATTTACACACACACACAGTGGGGGGGGGGGGAGATAAAATTAACTGCAGTGTAAACTTTAGCACGCACCTTTTCAAAGGCTCTGGTGCTTTTTTAGCCAATGAAGGGTGAAGAGAGGAAAATAAATAAACATATTGAACAGTAACATGTAAAAGGATGAGATAGAGAAAGGCCCCCAATTTGGGCTTCTGAATATTAGTCAAGACTGACGCGTCCCACCATGATTGCAGTCAGTCTCAGAGCTGCTTACCTGGGTAGGTCTGCAGAGGTTGGCAATGCCACTCCCCAATGCCACGGCCGTAGCAGTAGCACTGGTATCTGACACCATGCACAAACTTCTCCCAGGAATCGCCGATCTGGTAAAATGTCCGGGTCTCTGAATCTTGACACTGGTCTAGAACATACGCAAGGAAAACATGAAAACAGTCCCAAACACATCATTGTAGTGTGATAGAGTATATTCTTAAAATATAACTAAAACTTGCAATTCTCCTTACAAATATAGTTAAAATAATAGTTGTACATGTACAGGTGTGTGCGGTGCTGTGCATGTGTGATATGTGTGCATGTGAGTGTTTGAGTACATGCGTGTGCAGTCATTTCCCTATTTCTAAAATAATATTTTGTTCAAATAATTTATCTTATAGAGAAACTAGTCATAAAAACTAAAATGTACATATTGGAAAGGAAAGATATTTAGCTTCCTAAAAGAGAAACATTGCTAAATTTAAAATGTAAAGATTAAAATTTTGGTACATACTCATAATCTGAATATTAATTTTTAAAAATTAGATATCAATTAAAATTTTAAAGTTAAGATATCAAAGTAACTGACTTGCCCTTTGAACAGCAAGAAAGAACTTTGCAATAATTTTGCTTTATATATTCCTTCAAAATTCAGGAGCTCATTCTGCACTAATGAGCTAAATTTTAAACATGAGCAGTGTATACACAAGTCTTTTGGATCTCTCAGCTTTGCAATCTCAAGCCAAACAAACTGCTGGGATCAATTTGTTGTCTCAGGAAGCAGCCTGCCTCCTTTAGCCTGACATCTGAATTGATTATCTTAAACTTTGGATTTTTGGAATAGGGCTATTTTTAAGGTTGAACCTTCGCCGTTAACACAGTTCTATCTATTATACGGTGGGCCAAAGGGCCAAAGGACAGCGTGTTTTGAAAGAAGGTATTTACCAGCTTAGTCCTTTACCCATGTTTCCACAGTCAGTAAAAGAAAGTTCCTTTTCATGATTCAGAACCAAAAAACTAAATCCACTCAACAGAAGTAAAGGACACTTGTCACTAAACTGAGCAACAACAGCAAAAAGATGAGTGGCAGGACAGATTGTACACTGGCTCACGATGAGGACACACTGGGCCAAGCTCTCTGCTGACCACCGCGTCGGGTGTGGGGTGAACGCAATGCAGCAACATCAAAGAGCCGTCCTTATCCACAACTGCCTAACCATGCTCCAAGATGAAACCCTCCAATCACAGCAGCCACTTACCAATGGGATCACACTTCCATCTGCCCCGGCCCTGACCGAAGCACGTACAGTTCAGCATATGTCCCTCCTCATGGCGCTTGTGGAATGTGTCGTTCACATTGTAGGTGATATCATCCACAACGCACTGATCTGCTCAGGGAACAGTTGGATAGTGATGAACTTTAACTAATGAAATAGAAGAAATTGTACTTTTTCATAGCATTAGGTTCTACTGCTGGATTTAACTGCTGCTAAAATATCTTTTCTACTGGAATAGAGCAAGCTTTTTTTAAAGCTTAATAACATAACTTACTTCCCTCTTATTCTGTCTAACAGACTTATAATTGTCAAAAAAGTCCTAAACTAAAAACAACGGTAAACTATAGCTTCCTGTGAATAAACTAGTGTTTCAACAAATAAATGTCCTAGTTCCTCTAACATTCCTGTTTAGTTGATGATTTTATTTAAATTCTGATTGTCACAATTAGATGAGTAGAGAAGTTTGTATAGTATATATTATAATGTGGTCTGGTTTCTGGAATGAAGAGGAATTGTGCTGGGTGGTTTCTGCCAACTTGGCGCAAACCTAGACATATCTGGAATGAGAGAATCTCAATTGAGACAATGCCTCCATAAGACTGGCGTATAGGCTGCCAAAAGGTTAGGGGCACAAGCCTTTAATCCCAGCACTTGGGAGGCAGAGGCAGGCAGATCTCTGTGAGTTTGATGCCAGCCTGGTCTACAGAGTGAGTTCCAGTACAGCCAGGGCTACACAGAGAACCCTGTTTTGAAAAACAAAACAAAACAATAAACAAACAAACAAAAAAACAAAAAAGAAAAAGGAAAAAAAGAAGAAAAGATCTTATCTGCCCTAGACAGAAACACAGGCATAATCTGGAGCTAAAAGGATCAAATATTGGTGCTCTCCTTAGGAAGCCACCCTTTTGGCTCAACTTAAGTACTTACATCTGGGACTGTTTCCAGAGCCCCAGAACTACCCAACTCTGTCAGCTTTTCTCAACGGACTGCTGGAAACAAGAAACCTCTCCAGCACAGTAAGTGGAGGAAAAACCTGGCACTGGGTGCTTCCTTTTCTGCTTTTGGCAGGTAAGGATTTTCACACAGTCCCTCTGTACCCCTGCTCACCAATACATCAGCGTACCTCGGAGCTGGGAGTAGGGAATGCAGGCCCATTCTCCGCGACCGTTACCAACACACGTGCACCTCATCATGTGGCCCAAATCATGCTGCTTATCCCACTGATCCCCAATGCGATACATGACCCCTTCGTTGGTTGTGCAGATCTCCTCATGGGCTATTTGGAAAAGGATCAAGAAATACTTGCTAAATGATCACGTGATAGAGATGGGCAGGCATAGGAAGTTACTGGTCTTGTTTGATGAGTCTAAGACCTCTCGTTTGGGAAGAAGACGTGCATGCACACCGCTGGATGAAGGTGGAGTTTTGAACCCTCCAGGAAACAAATAGTCCAGAGGGGATTGGAGAGAAACACCAGGAGAGCTGGAGAATCAGACTAGGAAAATCTCTTACATTCTTTCAGTTGATTCTCATTATTTAGAAGGCTGGATTTAACTACAGCCTGGTGACTTCACGTATTTCAGCTCACTCTAGCTCAAAGGAATACTGAGCATAAATAAAATCCCATGTAAAAGGGACTTCCCTCTTAAACCCAGTGCCATCTTTTGCTGAAATGAGAAAAAGGAAAAGTACTGTCTTTTCCTTGCCTCTTCCCACACATGACACTCAAGTTCCTGGTTCTACAACTGGAAAATAAAATGTCTTCTACAGGACTCCCAAAACTTAAAAACAAAATAACCAATACCCGGTTCCTCCTTCATTATTTAGGTAAACCAGGGACAGTTCTCTATTTGTCAGGTAACAATTTGACTTCTTCTGATCACTTTGTTCTTTATAACTGTGGTGTCAGTCAAACTGGCTATGTGTCAATAACTATTAGTCTGTGACAATGAGTCAGATAGTTTTATTGTGAATTTACATTTGAAGACATAAAGTTTTAAAAGCACTTGGCACTGTGTTCTAGTTTTTGACATTCAGTCATGTCAATGGGAATCTTTCTTTTTTTTCTTTTTTTCAATTTTTTTTAAATGGGATCTTAAAAGCATATCGATAACCAGTGCTATTGATGGTTTTCTCAAATTGCAAACGTAAGATATAATACATATATGTGTATCATACTTCCCCAAATTGTCTTAGGGAGAAATGAAGGAACCAGTATCCACAGGCTGCTAGTAGACCACAGGCATCACTCACAGGGCCTCATCTTACCAGCCATGGGGCAGAACCCAAACTTCTGGTCCACGTCATAGTTCTGGGTTGTTCCACACCATTTCATGTTGTCCCTCCTGCCCTCAGAAGTACAGTCGGTGTAGTTACGGTTGTTGTACAGGAAGGGGAAGTGGCACAAGGCACCGTTGGAATTTCCACCTCGAGTCTGAACCAAAACTGCCCAGGACAACACACAAACAGGAAGATTACAGCTGAGCTTTGTTGTGTACAACGAGCATAGACGACCAAAGGCTTAGACAGAGCCAGGTTCCGGCTGCTAATTCCCAGAGGGCCTATCACAGAATAAAAGCTATCTGATAATATAGTCCTAAGCTTCTTAGTGGATTTTCATCTTCACTTTCAAAATAGATTTAAATCTCATGTTCTCTCGTTTTCCCAGCCAAGGAGGAAAAAAGATTAAATGATAGCTTTGTGTAAAATATGGCTCTAAACAGAAGATAAGCAGAGGCACCCTTGACATTTATCCTGTGTGTTCATCAGCTCGGAGGGATCATCCACTGATTTCAATACTTGAGTGTCTTTAATCACTTCATAATCTCTATGTGTCAAAGTAATCAAACCACAGGGCCCTTTCCCTCGGTGTCATTTCCCCAGTGGTGCTAAGGGACATGGAAAAGAGCCTCTGCTGTGGAATTAGCTGTGTGTCTGGGTCCAAACAGATCAAAGCGGTGTTTCTTGTGCAATCTCACAATTAATGATTGGCCTCTGGCAAGCAGGAGGGCTTTCCTCACTGCTCTGGTTCTCCCAGGACACTCACCGGCATGGTCAGTACAGAAAGAATACTTCTGGTCTTGCTCATAGTTTGAAGTTGTGCTGCACCAGAGATGCCCATCCTGCCGTCCTTCTGCGGTGCAGGAGTAGAAGGTCCGACCATTGTAGGTGAATGGGAGGACACAGGGCTCCCCGTTTGAATTGCCACCATAAGTCTGGGTCACAGCTACAAGTATAACCAAGGCTCTCGGTCAGTACAGTTGCTCCCTAACCCCACCGCACCCCACTGGTGGCAAATTTCAAATTTAAATGGAAGCTAAGCTTGTGCCATTAAAGAACAAAGTGAGAGTCATCTGGTGAATGAGCAATCAAAATGTATTATGATTTAGGATAGAGCCATGGGCCAGAGTTCCTCTGTTAATGTCCTTGGGAGCCACATCTGTTGTGCCATGACTCAGTTTCTCTACTTGTAAAGCTTTATTAGTCATGGTCCAAAGATGATGGAGAGAGATTTATGGTTATATTCTGTTAGAATAAATAGTATACAAGGCTATTCCAGGGTAAAAAATTAAAGATAGACATGTTTGTAACCTAGAGAGGCTGTGAGTTGTTGAAAGACATCTATAATTCCAAATTTAAAACTCAAAGTACAGATTATTAGCTATTCACAAAACCAGTGCTCTTATAAGCATCCCTTTGGCAAATACAGAAAACACAAAGCAGCTTGATCCTCATTACGGGAAGAAAATACATAATGTAAAAAGACTAGAAGAAAATGTCAACCATTGCAATCTATCACAGGAGGGTAAGAATATAAACTATTCTGGTTTCATTGTTTTACATTTTTTTGCAAACAAAGACACTGCAGAAACTAAACGTAGGCTCCCTGGTGATACTGTCTGGAGATGGCACCTACCTGTCTCCTGGCAGCTAACTCCATTGCCCAGGCAAGTGCACAGCATCTGCTTGTTTCCCTGTGACTTCAGCCACTGCATTCCCACCGAGTAGACCACACCGCTGTCTGTGACACAGTGGCCGTATGGAGCGGGCTGCAGGGGAGTCTGAGGCTGGTAAATGGCTGTGCGGACATCTGTGAGGGAGCCAGATCCTAAGAGCATGGGGATGGAACATTATAAACTTGAAGAGAGAAATCAATGAGTCCAGAGTCTTGGCCTGACCTGGAACTTGAATGAAATGTCCCATCCTGTGCGTTAGCTTTTGCTTTCGGTCCAAGAAGCGATCCAGAAGACCCCTCCAGATAAGCTCACCTGGGTCACCAGAATAACATATCTAAGTGACAGACATTGTTCTGCCACACAGCACAGGTCATCCTCAACAAACCCTCAAGCAAAGGAGGCATCTTGTCTGTGAACTTCACACTCCTCCATAGCTCCCCTCCTGCCTGGCTGTCATTATTCCTGAGTGCCATGCCCTGCCTTCTCCTTCACCCAAAATGGCCTGCCTCCTCCTTCCTCCCTCACAGATAGCTCTCATACACGCAGTGTGGGGGCCTTCCTCTTCCCGAGAGAGGCTGCCAATTCAATGACTTCCTGGCCTCTCTGAAACTGCGCTCACAGGAGGGTATCCTGGATAGCCACAGATTTCCCATTAGGCCCTCTAACTGATGTTGTTACTCAGCAGAATTACTTAGGGGGAGTGTGTGTTTTCCTAAACCAATGGATCCTCACAAGTTTTCTCGGATAGTAACACAGCAGAATATGCTCTCTCCAACTTTTAGAAATCTGTGCTCTGAAGGCCAGAGCCCACAGCAGCAGCAGAGCTGGCAGGAGAATGAATGGCTAGCGGGGTGAATTGAGCATCTCCCCAGTGCAGCTGAGCACTAGGGCCCAAAGACAGCTCAGACAGAAGATGTCAATGGTGTCAGAGCCCCCCATACAGAAGAGTGCCAAGGCCTTTGTAGAATAGGTTGTTTTGCTTAACATTGTTTCTCGAACCTTTTAATAATGAAATATCTCAGCATCATATTAGCAATGTCATCAGAATAGTTAGCATGCATTATTTATCTCAGTCAACTCCCAGTTAATTCTTAACGTAGCTCAGTAGACTGACATTTGTAACTTCTCTTTCCACAATAGCTATTTTATTGATGATAATTGGATAATGTAGAGATCATCAAATATAACCTTGTTTGCTTTCACATGAATTAACTAGGTCAAGATAAACTCATTGAAAGGAAAAAATCTAATTACTATTAGCTAAAAGATTGATTGCTAAGAGGCTAATAACAAGGCTAGGATATCACATAGCTACAAAATAGATGAGAAGGCAAAGCACAATAGTGGGAAGGGAATCTTCAAAGGCTGTACTGCTCTCTTCAGATGTGTGTGTGGGAGAGAGACTGTGTGTGTTCTATTGAACAGGCTTGACTAAAACTCACGAAGTAGCCAAGGATGACCTTGAACTTCTGATCCTCCTACCTCCATTTCCTGACCCCTGGAATCATAGTTACGACCCCACCCCTCATTTCATCAGGTCTCATTATGAATGGCTATGAGCCACCATGTGGTTGCTGGGAACTGAACTCAAGACCTCTAAAAGAGCAACTTAACCTCTGAGCCATCTCTCCAGGCTTCATACACGGTTGACAAACACTCTACATGAACACTCTCAACCCTTCTTCAGACTCTTATAAACCACCTGTGATGCAAATATCTTTACTTCTTCAGTTGTTCTTTTAAATTCTATACAGTAACTATTGTTTGTTTGCACGCTGACAATTGAACCCAGGGCACTGAGGATTCTAAGTGCATGTAACACACTCATTCACTATTAATCATGCATCTGAGTGAGGATAAATGTGCACGTATACATGCACGTGTATGTGAGAGCATGTGCACGTGGACGTCAGGGATCGAGCCCAGAGCCAATCATGTTCTCTAGGATAGCCTCTCTCATGAACTTGGAACCCCCCCACCCAAGTAGGGTATGCTGACATACCAGTGACCCCGCCCTCCTGCCACCAGCCACTTGGTACAGAGATGACACAGCTACACCTGGATGTGTATGTTGATTCTGGGTGCTGAACTCTGCTTTTATGCATAAAGAATTGTGCTGATGAAGCTATTACTTGAGTCTCACTATGTTTTTAAACCCCTGTACTACTTATAGTTTTAAATCCATTTCTCAACATCCAAGACCTATTTTCATGCCATTCAAAACTTTGTTCAAAATATCGCATGACTATTTTTAAATAAAATTATGTAAACGATCTCAGCTTTTTAGCTGAAACCCTATAAACCATCTTCAAATGGCACGCCAAGCTATTCCCCGGTCCCAGCGCCTCACCAGCTGAAGTGCTCTGAAGAGCGTGTCGCTCACACTTCCATTCCCCTCTGCCATTGCCTGTGCACACACACTGGAGCAGGTTTCCTCGGTTATCCTTCTTGCTCCAGGTGTCTCCAATTCTATAGGATGTCCGGGTGTCCTGATCATTACACCTGTCTGTTTCAGAAAAGAAGCATTGAATAAGGAATTCAGGTAGTCACTGACAAGCAAACAGTCATTCAAACAAAATCAGGAGCATTGTGCTTGAATGCTTATAAGTGGCAGTTGGTATGACAAGTCCTTACCCAGTGCTAGTGCTACAGATATGGAAATTCAGATACTGTTAATTATAGTACAGTCCCACCCCTCCAATTTGAAAAAAAAAAAAAAACTTCTTTGGTATCTTTCACTGATTTAAAAAATAATTTTTGGCCGGGCGCTGGTGGCGCACGCCTTTAATCCCAGCACTCGGGAGGCAGAGGCAGACGGATCTCTGTGAGTTCAAGGCCAGCCTGGTCTACAAGAGCTAGTTCCAGGACAGGCTCCAAAGCCACAGAGAAACTCTGTCTCGAAAAACCAAAAAAAAAAAAAATAATAATAATAATATTAATAATAATTTTTGAAGACTTTTTATATTGCTTCTTGGACCCAATTCATTCTCTGGCATTCTACTGTTCTCTCCCGGTAACTATTGCATATGGCCCTCCATCCAACTCTCCTCACAACCACAGAAGCAGTAGGGAGGCAGACAGTTCTGAAAAAGCTTTGTCCAGCCATCCCAGGGAAGCCATGTCTTGATTAAAGCATCCCTTCCTCCACTTTCTGTGGAACAACAGTTTCTTCAGCTAGAAGATTCTTTTCCTGTCTTGCTCTAAAATACCTGCTTTACAGGTCACAAACAAAATGACTACTGCCATTAGCCACAGCACCTGGCAGGTAGAGGCAGGAGGATTAGGAGTTCAAGGTCTTTCTTAGCAACATAATAAGTTCTAGGCCAGACAGAGCTTCATAAAAATTTGTCTCACAATAATAATAACAATAATAAAACCACCACCAAAATGACCGTTTATCCCGTGGCTAAAAGATGTGCTCTGGATACTGCCTCTTCTCATTGCTGTAAGAAAAGCTGGCCTCAGGCATCCTTAGTGTCCCTTCGAAGATTGTATTGAAGTCTTAATTGCTGCTTCTGTGTTCAAAGTTCTATCTGTAGAATTTTAAACTAACAACAGCGTTGGAATTTGCTGAAGCATGGTTTTAAAATGAATGTAAAAATCAAATCAAAATATCTTGAATGTGTTTTATTTATTTAGCTTAAAATAGTTAATTAAAAATACCACCCAAGGTCAAATTCCCTAAACAAAAATAGATCATGGAAAATGATCAAATATTTCCCCCAAACTTATGGATTCATTAGCTCTTTAGCATTTAAAAATGTGATGATCTTCAGTCTTCCCAGAACTTTGTAGCAAGATTTTAGCTTAAGACAATTAGACAAGTAACTGTGGACCTCCGAGAGGGCTCATTGAGTAAGGGCACTTGCCACCAAACCTGACAACCTGAGCTCGCTCACTGGACCTTGCGTGTGGAGAGAATCAACTCTTCCAAACTGTCCTTTGACCTCCACATGCACAATGGGGCATGTGTGCCTCCCAACTCCACATACAAAATAAACAAATTTAGAAAGAAATACAATGCAAACTCTTACCTAACCCTTAAAACTCTTCTGATAGCAAGCTAAGAAGTTTCTTAAAGAAAAATCGTTTGTTCAATGAAATATAGTTATAGGTAAGGGAGGGAATTCGGAATTGGACAATAGCCTGGCCTTCAGAGATGAGGAAGGTTTGTATATATCTAGTTACTTACAAAGCACAAGATTAGGAGTGTCAACAAAGATACTGAGAAGGTTCAGGTCTGACAACATTGGGAGCTGTGGTCTCGACAAAAGCACCAACCTGCAAAGGCCTTCCTATGACCTTTGTGTGTGTATGTGTTTGCCTTTATTAATGGGTGATTTTTTTTCCTGACTCGGCATTTACAGCAATATCTAATTCACAAAAAGGCTAGAACCTTCATAGCCATATTGCAGTTCAAGAATAAAGATGGGTTATAATTTTTTTTTCGAGACAGGGTTTCTCTGCAGCTTTAGAGCCTGTCCTGGAGCTAGCTCTTGTAGACCAGGCTGGTCTCGAACTCACAGAGATCCGCCTGCCTCTGCCTCCCGAGTGCTGGGATTAAAGGCGTGCACCACCACCACCCGGCTAAAATGGGTTATAATGTAAACAGTTGGTTAGCTCAATAAATGAATACACAGAAATTGGTTTCACTTTCCTATTAGAAAGAGAATACTGAATACTTCTCATTTTCTCAAGATTTTTGTTTTCTAAATAAACCTTATTTAAACTTCAAACATAGCAGGAAATCTGAACTTCTAGAACCTTTCATTTCCATGTCAATAGCTCCCCCATGTAAAGGGATTTATTTGCATGCTACTTTAGGGATTTAATTGTCCTTAGTACTAGGAAAATATCTCAGTGATAATCTCTAGGTCTAAGATGACCCATTCAGTATTTGAATAAACAGTAAAGTTCTTTTTACTAGCTGACTGCCTAAGATAGTATTGAATTGAGAATTTCTTTCTCTACTTATTTAGTGTTCTCTGAAGAAGCAGAATGTGTTGGTTTTAAAATTTTTCTGGACATCTTAAAGTTGCCAAAGCGTGTTGATGTGTTGGGTCTCTTCCAAGTGAGGTAGCATTACAACTCTAGGAATTCAGAAGCCAACAGCAGAGAGCATTTTCAACAGAAAAGAGCTAAAACCTACTTCTGGAGGAACAGGTGATACGCCCATTGCCTTCGCCCAGACAAGTGCAGTCCACCATCATCCAGCCTTGGTAGGGCTTTTCCCAGGTCTCACCCACGACATAGGAAGTCCCAGCAGCATCATCAAAACATTTTTCAGCTGTAGAAGAAATTGAAAGACAGAAAGAGAGAGAGAGAGAAAGCTATTTAAAATTATAGTGTCTCCCTGTAATTTAAAGTGTAGCGGTAAGCAAAAATCCAGCCACATTTTTTTTTAAGTAGCACTCTATTCAGGGAAAAGAAGGCACGCCCTGCAGCTAAGCACATAGCAAGTAGCCAAAGCAAAAGAAAGCCCTGGGCCAGTTGGCAGGCAAATTCTTTTCTAATGAGTACACAGACTGCGCTTTCTGCCGGTTCCCAAGCTTTTCACTAGCATTTCAAATGAAAAGAATCAATATATGTACCCCTTGGGAGATGGTTCTTTGCAAAAATGATAATTTCCTTTTTAATCTTTAATTTATTTATGTGGTACTGGGGACTGAACCTTTCAGTTGCTTCAGCAAGTACTGTGTCACTAAACTGTGCCCCTAAGCCATATCCCAATCTGAATTGCGAATGACTTAAGGAAGAAAGTGATTTAAATTTTAGGCCTCTATGAAAACCAAAGACAAAACAAATGTGTAAAACAACAACCATGATTTGGAGAACTAGGAAACAAAAAACTTTTGGAGTCACAGAGTACAAGTGACTGAAAGAAAAGGTTTGTTTGTAAAGAAATCAGCAAGGTGTGACCAGAGCCTCATGCCATTCTGTGCTTCAGCCCACTGCATTCCAACAAGAAGTGTGTCCAAAGTGTCACTTTCCCTCCTTAAATAACAAGTCTTCACCAAGGGGACAGGATCACATATAAACAAAAAACCACTTCTTCCTCAATATTTTAACTATCTCAGGCTTTTGAAACAAAATCAGGATTTCTCTATGGTTTATACTTCAGGATGTGATTTCGTTAAGACTGGGAATCGCTGAACATTTCACTAATCATTACGCTGCTGTTCAGATACCCTGCCCAGTAGTTTGGGTTCCACACATGACGACTTTGCACCCCTCTTTCCCCCACAACCACACCAACAGGCCACTTGCCTATAGGTTTACAGGTCCACTCTCCTTTGCCATTGCCCAGGCACAGACACTCCAGCATGTACCCGCCAGTCTCGTGTGGCCTCCTCCACTTGTCACCAATCTTGTAGGACTGGCCCCCTTCATGGCAGCGATCTGTTACAGATAAAAGGCGAACGTTAGGAGAGAGTGATACAGAGAATCAACAGAGGGGGTGGTCTTGTGTTCCATCTGAAAGAGGTACTTATGTGGACCCAAATGAGACCCCTAAACCTGAGAACAGTTTCCTGCCAGAGACAGGAGAAAAGCTAACAGCATAGCTGCTCACATTGGGTCAACTATTGAAGAAGTCACAGGGAAATCTGAATGGCAAGGGGGTCATAAATGATGGGCTGAGCATTCCAATTGCCTGGAGCAGGGACAGACTGCATTTTACTCTAGGGTGTAAATATCACTCGCTGGAAAGCAAGCATGCACACCCATGAGTGGAAACCCTGACCGAATTGTCTGCAGAATTATAAACACTGTGTACTATTGACTCTTGGGTTTTGCTAAGAAACTTGGAAAAACCCTAACATTAAGTGTTGGGAATGTTGGAGTAGTCAGAAGGGACTAATTGGTTCTTTTGGACAAAAGACTTACTTACATTTAAAAGCTAGCTTTAAAAAATTGCCTTATTAATAGAAAGTACTGGCAACCCTGTGAGTCATATTGGAAAGATTACCTTAGCTACAGAGTTCATGAAGCCCAGCACCCAAAGTTCCTTGGAAATACATGGTGTTCATCATCTATGTTGTATTTGAGAACAGAAAGATCAGCTCCCTAAGTCCTATTTATTATAAAGAACCAGACTCAGGAGAAAAAATAAAAGCATGACTGGTTCAACACTGTGGATGATCAATCTGGCTTGAAGATCCAAGGTTATTTAAAATAAGAAGGTCCTTTGGGTATACATTAGTGAAAAGAACCAAGAGAGCTACCTGGTTCCACTGTATACACACACACACACACACACACACACACACACACACACGGGGGGGGGGGGGGGGGAGAGAGAGAGAGAGAGAGAGAGAGAGAGAGAGAGAGAGAGAGAGAGGGAGAGGGAGAGAGATCCACCTTCCTCTACCTTAGGTGCAAGAACTAGGTGGGCAACCACATGGATATGGTCATGGGAGTAAATATTCACTCCTGAGCAACAGAACAGGGACAGGAAGGAGAAGCACACGCTGACGGGTACCCCCAGCACGTTAGGTACGGAATGCCTTTCTTACTTGCGATAGTACAGCTGATTCTCCCTCGCCCGGCCCCAATGCAGGTACAGTCCCAGATCATGGAATCTTTAGGGCGCTCGTAAGTGTCACCCACTTTGTAAGTGTTCCCAGTGTACTTGTCAAAGCAAGTCTCTTCAGCTGTGGAGAAGAAGAAGCCCATGTGAGCCTCACACACACAAGCTCTCTACCCTCTCCCATCCACCTGAGGGAAGACACCCCTCTTCCGATTTACAAGCATGGCTACATGCAACCGAAAGGAGACTTAAAATGTCAAGTTATGCTTTAATGAAACCATAGTTCTTGGCAAGCTCGGCAATTTGTCCTCTATTTACAATGTAAAGAATTCTCAGGAAGAGGCCACACCCTAGGACCAGCCTGAGTTGCAAAGGACAGATTTCAAATTCCAACCTCAAACTGGGGAAATCAATTCATGGCCACGTGGGAGACAAAGAGTTTGAAGGCTGCCTCCCTCTCAGCAGGTGCTGGCCTTTGTCAGCCTGACTGAAATGTTTCCCCTGGAGCCAAGCAGCTTCTCTGAAGGAACTGCTGTGATTCACAAGAAACATATCAAGAGGCTTCAAAGGCTCAGGCGTGGTGGTTTCTCACTGAACTGCAGAGAACAAATCACTTTACACACAAGTGCTTCAGAGTAATTTTTGGCCCATAATCTGAGAGCCAAAGATCTGAGATAACTTTCTAATAAATTAAACTTTTATAAGTTTTCTTTCTGAAGGAAGAAGGGCAAAAGCCTTTCATTTTTCTAATCAAACTCTTTGGGAGAATAAAAGGAAAGCTTTGGACACTAGTTTGAAATACATTTGTTTTCAAGGTAAGGGGAACGAGCATGTGAAAAGCCAGTATCAGTGGTTTTACAAAGATGGAATTGCTGGCAATTCTCTGGGGTTGGGGGTGTTTTTATTGAAAGCTAACTTTAATAAGTGAGCATCATTTCTGCCAGTGACCACACTGCCTTCCACTTACCTTCCGGTTTACTCTCGCAGTTAAAGCCCCGGCTTCCTCCATAGCAGGTACAAACCAAGGCGTTGCCCAGGTAGGTGCGTTCCCACTGCTGGTTTATCTGATAGTGTTTCCCATTGTCAAAACAGCCAGCTGTGAAAAATTGAAGGAAGAGAAAGGTTAACAAAATGAAGCTATTTTTTTTAACAGTTTCATCCCTCCTCTTTTTCCCCTACAAAATTATTGAATTTTCCCAAGTGAATGGGTGAGTCTGAAAGAACACAAAGTCTCTTAAAAGCAACATTCCACTAAAATACAGATGTGGAAGCTAGCTCTCCAAAGACTTAAGCGTTATTTATGTAGGTGGATATTTAGGTGCTTTTTTTTTTCTTATCCTTTAACTTGGCTGAAAGTTATACAATGATGTCATGTCCATCTGGCCAGGGGAAATACATCAGCAGAGTGGAAACGCTCTGATAGGCAAATAATAAAAATTACTTTTAAAACATCTGAGAACCATCAGTACTCTTAGCAAAATAATAATAATAACAGTACAAGAAAGAAAACTTTAAGTTGTGTGTGTTGCTGACTATGAACCCCCAGCTCTGTGGAAGCTGAGGCAGGAGAATTGGACACAAGCCTGGGCTACACAGGCTAGCTTAGGCTACAATGTGAGATCAACTCAAATAAATAAATAAATAAGGAAAGAGAACTTTCAAAATTTCCTCTAGCCCAAAGTAAAGCAAGGGTGTGCCTCTGAAAAACTCTAAGAGAAATTCCAGTCCTTGCTCTTGGTGAAGAATCTCGAGGTATCCCCAAAAGCAGCACTGAGCCGACGACAGCTCTTTTAAGCTAATCAGAAACTACCGATATGGATATTCTTTCCTCATTCCTATTTGGAAAATATTCAGTAATACAGAAAATAAGGACCAGGGTGACCACACTAATCTCATATGTAAAATGTATAGATTCGTGTCGCTTTTCTCTTTCACCACAAGTTTTGACTCCTGGAAGGGAAATCTGAAGGTGTAGAATTGGTTAGCGCGCTACGGGGGGAAAGGGGGAGGGCGGGGGGAGCACCATACGGTCCACGCCTCAACTGCAGGATCTTCTCCAGAGCCCTCCACCCCCAACCAGCCAGTTCAAACCTAAGCCTTTTGTGTCCACAGCTGGCTTCTCTCAAGAAAGCGCACACTCACACACGCTCGCCCAGCCACGCACGCGCGCAAAACTTTAGCTTCAACTTCAGCGGGCGCTGAGGACTGACCCTTCCCTGTAGCCCCGCCGGTTTCCGCCAGACTGTCGGTACTCACGCTTGCTTTGACTGACAGCCACCGGGGACTGAGGCTGCACGATTTGCTGAGCCTGCCTCCTGTTCTTCCCGGCTTCGGTGCAGCGCACTGCTGTCCCCAGGAACAGGACGGCCAGCAGCAGCAGCCGCCCGGGTCCCGGACCCCTGAGCATCTTGAGTGGATGGGAGGAGAGCCGCCCTCCCCAGAATGCAAGTGGCCCCGAAGTGTGGTTCCTTTCGCAGCCTGCGGGGCAAAGTCCTGAGGTGCGGACGCCTGTAAGAAGATGGGAAACAGAAGATGGAAAGAGGGTGGGAGAGGACCAGAAGTTGTGGCCGCAGGTCCCGCTTACGCCCGGGGATCCCTCTCCTCCCCTAGTGCAACTCAGCGGGTGCGGGCGGCTGAGCCCCAAGAGCCGGGGCTTATATGGGACAGTCCCCTCCCGCCCCCCACGAGGCCCTGCGGGCTCGGGAGGAGGGACCGGCCCGACTCCCCCCACCCTTCCTGCCGCCGCAGCCGCCGCCGACCGCGCTCCGATTGGCCCGGAGTCTGAGTGACGTCACGAGGGACGGTGGGTTCGCCCCGAACAAAAGAGATGCTGATCTCCCGCCAGGTTTGGGGCTAGAGAACTTTTTTTTCCCTTTTGGTTTCCTTTGCGGTGGTCAAACTTTTTGGAGGAGGATTGGGGGTATGGATGGGAAGCGACTGTAAAGTGAGGTAGACTAGGAGGAAAGGGAGAAAGGAGCTGGAACTGTATGAAGCCTGGGGTGGCAAGGCTTGCCCCCTCTTTTTACATTTTTTTAATTAGTGTCTGTGGTAGTGTTTGAGAACATTGCGTCACCTCTGAGAAAAGTCTGTGTTCACCGGAGTGTATTTTGCGGCGAGCGAAAAAGTCATAAAGTGGCCACCACCTTGTCGCTGTAGGAATCCAGACTTCACTTTTGCGGCCCCAGGGCGGGGTGGCTCCTTCTGGGTGCTTTTGCTGGGCCTCCTGTGCGCCGCCTAGGGTCCTCTTTCTTTGCTCTACCCTGTTGGGCTCACACATTCCCCCACCCCCCACTCCTGCACGCCATACCTACGGGGTTTTGCGGAGGAACCGGCTGGGGGAGGGTGAAGCGTGGCAAAGGTGACCCTTGCCTGTAGCTTCTACAGCCCCGGGGGCTCTCCGTAGAGCTCTACAGATTGCGGGCAAACTCACAGGACCAAGTTTCTTGGTAAAATTGAAGCAACAGTTTCTTCTCTAAATCCAGAAGCAGTTTCCCTCTCCTGGGAATGGAGTGCCGGTTTCCCTTAGAAGGAAAGTGAACAGTTGGAGAAGGAAACAGTTGAACTGACTGATTAAGAAGGGAAAAACCTTCCGGTCCATGTCATGTTCTCTGGGACATTTGCAACCAAAGCAGAGACCTAGGTGGCCTCTGTAAGAGAGTTGGGACCGAAGTGGGGTGGGGGGAGCAGAAAGTCTTTTAGGTTTTGCCTTCCTCCGGCCTTCCCCGGAATGCCTTTGAGTGGTAATTTTCTTTTTTGTAGACTTCACAGTCATGGAAGAATTCCGATATCCACCCCTCCTCCGCCGCCAGTTTTTTTTTTTTTCTCCAAGAATGTATAAAGTTCTATTAACAATCCTCCGGACTTTCTACACTCATAAAGTTGGAAAGGGGATCGGAGACGTGCCCCTGCAGTCAGCAGCTCTAAATATTGGTCCCCTTTATCCCCCCAGATACACACAAGCACAGTAGCTTTTGAAGGGCTTCAAAACGAGAAGCTCGCAGTTTCCAAAGCAGCAGATCCTCACCCCTAACTTGACTTTCTCCTTTGGTTAGGCACGAGGTCCCGTTTGCTTTGAGAACATATTAAAGCTACCAGCAAAATATGTTATTTCTACCAGGTTCTTGTTTTCGCCAAAAGTTCTGCCTTCGGTAACTGCTGTGAGGATAACTTGAACTGTGTGCTGTATAAAATCCTCAACACATTAAAGACACAAAACTAACATTTATTTTTATTGATGTAAAGAAATAAAAACAAAAAACCACAGCGAATACCAGTTTCTTATAAGTGGTGTAAAATAACTTGAGAATCTTTCTGACCAACACTAGGAGTTGAAGGAGTGCCATAGATTGCCCCAAATTTAGAATCCCGTCTGGGTTAGTGTCTTTGGAATTTCTCATCATCCCTTGACAAAACAGTTTTCTCTTTCAGTTATAAAAGGGCTCCTTGTAAACAGTGGGCTTCTGGGAAGTGTTCCCTGGGGGAGGGAGAATGCCTGGGAATCAGGACGCTTGCAAACCTGTAGGAAAGGTTTTCTGCAAATATGCAGATTTTTGGAGGAAGGAAATAAGTGGTTAGAAAAGTATTTTGTCACAAAAAATATGATAGTTTGGTGTGTTTACTGTATTCAAAATACTTTAGAATAATATACCTACGGGAGTTTTGCAGGGAACCCACTTCACATTTCAGGAAAAAAGTTTTCTATTTTGGTTCCAGAGAAATATCTCTAGTGGCCTTCAAGCAAAAACACAATAATATTTGACTAAACTTTATAGGAATTCTTAGAAGTTCACTCTTTTACTTGAAAGTTGTGTTTTGTTTTTAATTTCTTAGTAATTTTGTTTTTAATTTCTTTGTAAAGATAAGCCTGCCTTTCCACAGTATTCTTCCACAATCAAAATTATCTACAACTTAGAGATAACTAAATCTTACAGACTACACTTGGAGTGGGGGAACTGTAGAGATAGCTCTAGCTATGGCTGCTCTTCCAGAGGTTCCCAGGGTTCTATTTTCAACACCCACATGGCTGCTCACAACCATCTAGGGAATCTCTCTCCTCAAAATTAGGCAAATTATAAATTATACCTCAGTAAAGTTGGGAGCTTTGGTTTTTTTTTTGTTTGTTTTTTTTGTTTGTTTGTTTTTGTTTTGTTTTGTTTTGTTTTTGTTTTTGTTTTTTTTTTGCTTTAGGGCTATTTCTGTGTAGCACTTTTAGCATTTCCCAATTTCAAAACCTTGATCCTAGGCTGCAACAATGTCCACAAAGCATTTCTTAGTTTTTCTAGAGGGAAGTTGGCCTTCAGTAGAGAGGTGGCTTTCTTTCCCCGTCAGCCCCTTGCTAGGGCGCGCTAGTGGCCTGTGTCTGTGATGCTGTGGATGTGGGCAAGAGCACAATCAGCCATGAAAGACGAGTGTGCCTCGCTTCTTTCCCGCTGGAATTGCCCCGGGGACAGAACTTTCCCAGGTTTCTGACAATGTAGAACTTAGCAAGGAGAAGGGAGCACAGGCATGTGGTTTTGCTGTTGGAAGGAGTGGGCAGGAGCATGTGTGTGCGGTACAGAGATGAGTCAGGCTGACTTTTTTCACCTTGAAAACTGGAGATGGAGCAAGGTGAAAAGCAGAGATAATTTATCGGAGCCACTCACTCAGGATCGAAATTAAAACAACAGAAAGGATAAGTTGTGAGGGTAAATTTTTACTTTCCAAGCGAAAACGTGGGTTTGTTGAAGACTGATAAACTTTATAGTTAGTGTCCGTACTCGCCAAACGCTTGCCTACTGGGGGAGGGATCCCTGATAAGAACTTCTGGACTTCAAAAGATACAATTGGGTGACAGTGGCTGTTTGTGTCTGAAACTCTTGGCCCTTTATCCTGTTGTTCATCTCTCAGTCCTGCCTGGGGAAGCCTTTGGCTGGTGACCTTGAAATTTTCAGTATCCAGATCTTGTGGCATATTCATAAATTTCCTGAATTTCTACGGTAGGTTGGATGGAGGTAAATTCCAGTCATTTTTTGTTTATTTTGGTGTGTGTGTGTGTGTGTGTGTGTGTGTGTGTGTGTGTAGCTTTGTTGTTTTGTTTTTGTCTTTGCATTAAATACTTCCTTATTTTTCGTATGAAAACACCGTGTCTGCACAAATGGTGCTCATTAAGCCCAGGTGCAGAAGCAGAGGCACAAACACTGCCCCATGGGCAGTCTCAGTGAACAGTGTCTGAGCAGTTTGTCCAGACCTGACAGGCAGCCCGCAACCAGGGAGAAAATATTTAATAATGCTGTTAAATTATGCCATGAAAGCTAGCTGGTTTTAACTTAATAAGCATTTTGTTTATATTTAAAGTTATTTTTTTTTAAATCAGCACTTTAAAAAGCCTTAATCTATGCCTTTTGCTCCTTAACGGGAATACTCTTTTCTCATTAGAATGATGTAACTCCCAAAGGCCTGGCAAAGGAGTCTCCCTCCACGGCGAGAGAGCTACTGTGCAGCTGGATCACTGCACCGGGCGTCGCTCGTCCCCAAGACGGGCAGCACATGCTTGGAAATTTTTATTTGTATGAATTGTTGACTCTTTTTCCAGTTTGGCTTTATCTTACGTTGGCAACATGATTTTATGTTCAATTTTATTTGATGCTGGTAATTAGTTCTGGAAGATTGACATTTAAAAAAAATTGAAAGATTTTTCATGTTTAAATTATTTTCAAGTTTTTGCGTGACATGTTTAAAATTTCTGATATGCACTTGGCCAGGGAGGTAGAATCAGATGCACAAAAAGAACCACAAATATTATAATTTAAGTAAAAATTTATACCAATAGTATATTGTGAAAGAGGTGGTGATATTCATCCTTTGTGTCTAGTTAGTGGTAATTAAGGATATACCCAACTGAATTATAAAAATGAAGACAAAAATACACGTCTCTCAAAATTTGTGCAGAACCATAGCCTAGGTTAATTCAACATATTTTTTATTAGCTATGAAAGTTTTATTACCATGGAATGGACATTTAAAACCACTGTTTTAAATATGATAAAGGAAAGACATGGCTCCCATGCATAGAATCATAACATTTCAATACCTTATTAGAAAAAATTAAGTAAGTAGATTTTACTAAACACTGATCTAAGCCAGATGATTTGCTAACAAACAACATACTTGGTTTCTCCTTCACCTATCAACAACTGTCTTGTTTTGCAGAGCTGGGAATGGAACTCAGAGCCTGGAGTATGCTAAGCAAGCACTCTCACACTAACCTATTATGCCAACTCCATCAAGCATTTACGGGAAAATCCCATCATCTTCTCATCCTTACAGATGAGAACCTAGCCGGGTGGTGGTGCACGCATGTCTTTAATCCAAGCACTCGGGAGGCAGAGACAGGCAGATCTCTGTGAGTTCGGGGCTAGTCTGATCTACAAGAGCTAATTTCAGGACAGGTTCCAAATCTACAGAGAAACTCTGTCTAAAAAAACAAAAACAAAAACAAATGAGGACCTATGTCTCAGAAAATCTAGAATGGAATGGTCTTTTCTAAGTCTCCAGCCTTGTAGAAATGGAGTGTCCCCTTCATTACTACAAGATTTGAGAGGCTGTCATCTTCAACGCAAGGCAAGTCGTCTAGAAGAGTTTACCTGTAAAGTTACTCACTGTTGTCCTACTGGCTTCTGCTTGTGTAAGGGCTATTCAATCCTGTAACAGTTTGACTACTGCTTTTTGATGGGGAGGGCAGTGGTGGGAGTGTTTAACCCAGGGCTTTGAACTACCGAGCCACATGACCCTAGGTCCTAGTTTTAGCATTTGAATCAAAAGTGAAAGATAGCTCCTCGGGACTGTCTTCTAGCCTGACAGTTTGATGGGGACAGCCTGTTTTATAGTTGGCCTCCATAGGCCCAACACTATCTTCATTGTGCCCTGGGAGTAAAATGAAGAAAAGAATCTTAAGTGATGGCCAGGCAGTCTCAGTCCTTGGAAGCCAGAGGCAGGTGGATCTCTATGAGTTTAAGGCCAGCCTGGTCTACAGAGTGAGTTCCAGGACAGCCAGGACTGTTACACAGGGAAACCCTGTATTGGAATAAAAAAAAAAAAAACCGTAAGATGATGAGCACTTTCCTTTTCACACGGAGACCACAGCCGGGGGCAGTAGTCAGTACTTTGCATGTGTTTTTTAACTTTGTCCTCAAAGCAACTGCCAGAAATAGATATTAACAGCCTCATTTTACTCTCTGAGGCTCAAAGTTTAAAGATGAGAGAGACGGGGCTGGAATTTAAATTAAGGTCCCTGACATAAAATTCGTGTTCTCAACCAAGACGTTCATAACTTTCCCTGAAGTCATTTTGCCCCAAATAAGTTACAGGAAATGTGGGAAACTCTCTGGTGTTACCTTTTAATCTTCCTCCAGATCTGCTTGCTCTGCGCCGGGCCCAGGGCCTGGCCTTCTGGATGGTTCAGCTAGCTGTCTGCTGGCAGAGGTACAGGAGGGAGGCAATCAGGAAACTTCTCCCCTACCCCCACCCCACCTCACTCCCAACTGCCCTTCTGAGAGCAGTCCCTTTCTCCTAGAACCTGTGTTTCAGGGGTACTATTTTGCCAGGAGGATGAAGATTGATTCTGAGATCTAGATAGGGCAGGGAGGTGGGATGGGGGGATGTGGAATAAGCTTTCCTAGGACAAGCTTTAGTTGTTCATTTATCCCATTAGAATTCTAATCAACTTTAAAGTATCTCTAGGGACAGGGTGGGTCAGGGATAATACATGAGAAGACGAGCAGAGATGGGAACTCTGATCCGCGTTAGATTTCTGCCAGGATGTTCTCGTAGGAGGCTCCAGTTCTTAAGAGCTCTGTCCTACTCATGGTGGCCTAGTGTGACAACGTTTTTCTGTGTTGCTTTTAAAAGATGTTAAATCTTGCGGATTGTTTCAGGGTGGGGTAGGTATGAGCATGGGAGTGCTGGTGCCAGAGGAGGCCAGAAGAAGTCCCTGAGCTGCAGTTGCCGGTGATTGTGAGGGGCTGGTCATGGGTCCCTGGGTACTGGGAACTGAACCTCAACCCTCTGGAAAAGCAGTATGTGCTCTTAACTGTGGAACTCTCTCTCCAGCCCCAGCTGTGACCAAATTTCTTAGATGCTAATTCTTGGAGGCTTAAGCATTGATGATTTATCCATTGCTGCAACCTTGGTAATATCCCTTTCCTAAGTGCCCGCTCATGAAAACCAACTGAATTCTATTTTCTGAAGAAATACTCACAACCTAAATTCTTACCATCTCTAATCTGATGGTACTGTATGGTTTAATCATCCATGGAAACAATATATTTAGGGCACATGAATCATTTTCTAAACTGAGCAGTTAGGGTCTTGGCATAGGCTTTCCTTGTAGCTCTCATGTCTGCTGATTTGTGCTCTCTAAACTATAGCTTTCCTGGAGTAAAATCTAGTGATGAGACAGGCAAAGGAGGAATCAGCTGACTGGGAGGGTGGCACTCGACTTTTATCCCAGCTCTGGGAAGGCAGAGGCAGGCTGGTCTCCGTGTTTGAGGCTAGCCTGTTCTACAGAGTGAGTTCCAGGACAGCTAGAGCTACACAGAGAAACCCTGTCTCAAAAAATAAAAACAAAAATAGAAAAAAAACAACAAATTAACAGGTGCTCCTTAAATCTACAGATATCATGGACTGGTGTAGGACTTCCTTCTGTTTGTTGCTTTCATTGGATGAATAGAGAAAATGCCTTGGACTAGCTGATAGGCAAAACTTAGGTAGGCGGAGTAGACAGAACTGAATTCTGGGAGGAAAAAAGCAGAGGAGAGAACCACCATGGAGCTGCCAGAATCAGACATGCTGAATCTTCCCTAGTAAGCCACGACCTTGTGGTGATATATAGATTAATAGAAATGGGTTAAGTCAAGATGTGAGAGTTAGCCAATAAAAGGCTAGAGATAATGGGCCAAGCAGTAATTTAATTATTACAGTTTCTGTGTGGTTATTTCGGGGATTAAGCTAGCCAGGTGGCCGGGACGAACAAAGGGCCGATGCTCCTGTTACAATGGACGTAAAAGTAAAGGATGTTTTCACTTGGGTCATGCAATAGTTGCAGCACAAGATGACGTCCAGGAATACAGCTTTTCTTCAGCACTTTAAAGCTTCTAACAGTGCTCTGGAGACTTTTAAACTCTCTTACTCATCTATCAAAATCTGCTTAGTTGGAGCTTAGGTTGGAATTCAACAGCAATTGCAATGTCTTCGTTCATTATGTGTAAGCAGGAATTCCTTTGCAGTCCATCTCAAAAATATTTGATAAGTTCTCCTCTGTTGCAAAGAAGGCCTGTTTCTGCCAGTTGATACAATGTTCTGCAGGGTTCCTGGGACGTCACCAATTGACACAGTAAGCCTGTCTGCCTGTTTTCTTCTTCTAGTCAAACTTTGAAGTAGAATGATGCAAGTGTTGAGGACCCAAATGATTGATCTACTTCAGTTTAGGGGGGCAATACAAAGTAAGTACAGTGTGGAATTCTGGGTAGCACACTCGTTCTGTTCTGATTTTGTCCTAAGCAACTGAACTTTCTTTTTTTTTTTTTTTAAAGCAGGCCAAAAACATCACAAATGGGAACATAATTTTCTTCAGTGAAGGGAAATCTTTGTTTTAACTGTTTTTTCTCCAAGCCTGGCTTGATTTTGTTGCAGGGGGTGGGGGTGGGGCGTGTGCATGTGCTTTTTGATTGGTTTTTATTTGTTTGCTTTAAGCTTGACCTCATTAAAAGTGCTTAGATAAAGTTATCACTTAAGAAATCTACTCAGACAGTTCAGCAAATTGTGATTCTGGATGCTCCCATTAAGAGGATGAAAAGGAGTGAGAGGCACCATGATTAGAGCATTAGGGTATTATAAGACAGTTTGTTGCTTTCTCTAACATATTTCCTTCATATGTCCACTGCTTTTGCCATCTACACTCTGGTAAGGGTTGACATGTGTGCACCACGAAGTGGGCCACAGCTGATAAGATGGTGGACCAAAGCACTCTGTGCCTTAGAGTCACTTTCCCCTCCTGTCTGCCCTATTCCCCCTGAGTCAGCTTTTTGCCACTCAGGGTTAGTTTGCATTTTCTAGAGTTTTCCGTAACCATTGTAGCTGGCTCTTTTGCTGAGGGTAATTAATTTGAGATTCATCTCTGTTTATTGCATGAATGAATTATTCTTTCAACGTATGGATTTTTATTTCTTGGATAAATATCTAGTAATGAAATTGTTCAAATCATTTGCTACGTGAATTTTTATTATTTTAAGACAATAGCTATTGACATTGCTTTGTTGTCTTGCTCTGCCTGTCACCATCAGTGTGTGACACTCCAGTTCCTTAGCGTTCAGTCACACAGCATCACAGATGTTTAAGGACAGACGGCAATATGTTCCCTCTTCATGTGAGCAGTTACTGAGGGGCTCCTGTGTGTTCCACAGCTTAAGTACACTAATCAACAACTAAAAAAATACTATCATTTCTGGCACCATACTTAAGTTATAATTTAGAATTATATTATGTATTTTTATTTTAGGAACTTTAGCATTCATTGTATGTTGATTCATGTGTCTGGGAGGAGTGCATGCATGCCATGGCGTACCTATGCGATCAGAGGACAGCCCACCGAGTTGCCTCTCTCCTATGAAGTGGGGCACAGGGATCCAAGTCAGGCTATCAGGTCTAGCTATAGGCACATGTTTACCCACTGACCTATCTTGACAGCCCATGGATTACATGTCTTTATAAGTCTGCATTGTGGCTCTTTCATTTTGAGTCTGATAAGGCATTTTACTTTTGGCAGCTTTTTGGTACATAAGCTTTTATTGTTATTTTAATATTCCCTCCTTGCTTCTCCAGTATTATATCATTTCCTACCAGTCCACTGCTTGAAAACAAATTGTTTCTCTGGAGGCATAATGTCAAAGATTGAAATCGGAAGAACGTTTAATCAAAATCCAATGAGGGAAGAGACAGTGCAGGAAATAAGTTCTCTAACCATAGCTTTACTAGGTGTTGAATTGAATGATTATTCGCTAATTGGTAGCTAATGATAGGGTCTATTATTGTTTGATATAATCAGTATGTAAATAAGGTGATGCCAGTTAGTTTCCATGTGAAGCGGTTTCTGATGGTTCTGGGCACTCCAGTGTTTTTCTTCATCGTGGTCCTAACTCAACACTTCTCTACAGAGACCCTTATCTTGGTAGCTCTTGAAATTTCCACTGATGGTTTTCTCCCAAGGAGTACTGTCATCTCTTCAATAGAGGACACTAACTTCATTCTTACTAGGAAATCTTTTTTCCTCACCTTGAAAAATTTTAAGGTGGAATGGCAGGGGCTGCCAGATGTCTACAGAGAGCTTTCCCTTCTCAAGCACAGTAGACTGCATTTACAGTCTCCCGGGTCATTAGATGTGCAGCAAAAACTGTCCCCATCAGGGGAATGTGAGAAGTGACATGTTTCAGATCCGGGATGGGAACTTCATTCAACAGCATGCCTCCTCCCGTTCATTCCCACCAGCAGAAATGCAGATGTGGATGACATCCAGCAGTTACCGTAAAGATGATGAAAATGTTTTGGGAATTTTTTGGCTCTGAGACATGCAGATAAACAGATTTTGACCAGTGACCTGGGTCATTCAGTTTGGGACTGGTGTCTGAGACAGAAGCACACATTTGACTTATGCAGTTCCCGTGTTACTGAGCACTTCTGTCCCAGAGTCACGATTTTACAGGAAGCTTTCAGTTGCCCTCGGCAGCTGTCCTCCTTTTGAGAAAGTTCTTTTCATTTGCTAACTTTGTCTTGATGCTGGCACCTCTGTACCACAGCCATCTCTTTTTCTGGCTTTTCATTTACACACATAGAATTGGAGTTTCTTAGCTCCCCTAAGGTTTTGCTATGTACTGCTGAATAGTAAATTTAGATTGCCCATTGAATATTTTTGAGTACCTGCTAAGAGCATTGGTACAAATCAAAAGGGTTTCCTCCCCTTAGATCCATCTGTTGAATCTTTACCTCTAATTGGGACCTTGGAGACAGAGCCTTTAAAGAAGTAATCGAGTTAGTCACAAGTTCATTAAGGTGAGCCCTGACCTACAGGACTGTTATCCTTATGAAAACGGCACAATTGATAGTGAACAGCCCAGAACCTACAGCTTGGTGTTGACTGGAGGCCCATGACTCCAGACCCCAGTGTGACTGCTACACAACCCTCCACAGCAACCACATCCAAAGCACCTGGTGACTTACTCATGTACCTGTGATGAAATCAAACACTGAGATTTGACAAACAAGGAAGAATGTCTGACTGAGGGAGAGTCTGGAATTTGGCAGGGGGAAATAGATTTAAAGTAGGAAACAATAATACAAACTCTGAAGACATATTTGAAATTGAATAAGGGAGCAAGGAGTGAGACCCAGACGTACAAACAGACTTCTACAGAAGGAATCAGTCTTTCCACAGATGACTCAGAGGTCAAGCCTTGCCTTAGAGCCCGGAGGAGGCTGTAATACTTTGTTTTTAATATAGAATCTCACTATTTAGTCATGACGGGTCTGGAACTCACTGTGTAGTCCTGACCAGCTTAGAACTCAGAAGAGTTACCCACCCTTCTCTGACTCCCCAATGTTGGGATTAAAGGCATTCACAGACATACCCAGCTTCCATTAATAGTGTTACAGAAGACTCCACTGAAGGAGGAAAAAGCTCAATGATCAATATTGATAACTTCAAAGAAAATCCAGAATAAAATAAAACAAAACAAAGAAAAGAATAAGATCATGAGACATCTAGTAAATCCAAAGAAGAGTGTCCATAGTCCTGGTACTGTGAAGGGCCCAGCAGCAGTTTGTGGGTGGCTTGGTGTGACTGATCATTATTCACTGCACAAAGCAATGAAGTGCTTGGAAGAGGCCGTCTCCATAAGCAGGTCTCAGAAACAGGTAGGCCCTCTCAGATGCCAGGGCTAGACAAATTTCTCTAGTCTTTGAGTAGTTCCTAAAATGAAACTGACAACAACGAGCCTCTGCTGAAACTTTAGTCCCGAGTCCAAAATGCTGAGCACTGTTTGGTGGATTGGATTGTGTGATGTCTGTTCCGTTTCAAAGATAGCATCTAGAGTCTTTGAAGCCTTAACGCAGATGTAGGAGCAGCTGTCTACTCCCCAAGTCTACTGCTACATTAGACCAAAAAGATGTCACCCTTGCCACTTGTACTAATGATGATGGCTTTGTGGTCCCTTTGCGCCTTGGCAGTGGTGAACTAGTACCAGATAGTGTGAGGTCCAAGCGATGTGGCATTTATCAGGATGTTCCCTAGGTACCACCTGCAATGACTGTTCATTCATGGCCCTTAAGGGATTTGGTAGCTCAAGAGGAAGGCCAGAGCATGAGTATATATAGCATTGCCTTTTATCAAGATGACTGTTTGCTTGGATGCATTTGGAGGAGTTTGGAGACTACACACAGGATCTTGTAGCAGGAAAAAAAATCTGTGGAATAAATTTCTCCCGATAGCTGCCACACTGCAAAATGGTAGTGGTGGCAACATCAGCAAAAGATGAGATCTTTGATCATGAAGGTGCATTTGTACCATCCCTGCCCATTAGAATTAAGTGACTTGTGCCCACTTTGAACCTATCAAGAAAGTACTTATTTAGTAATACCTATCAATAACATATCTAAGACATGGATTGATCTAGCCTAGTCTCCACTGAAGACTCTACCTGGTTATGGGCATTGCTTCCGGTAAGCGACTCATAGCTACTTATTCACGAATGGACCTTCAAGCTCTGAATGACTGAGTAGTAAAGACTATGGAGGCAGAGCTCTAACTTCAAGCTTGTATTTTGTATTCATATCCTCAGAAGAAAATGATTGATGCATTCATTTTTCTGTTCTGTTTTCTGCCAATTACCGTGTACAGAATTGGCTTTTCTCGTTATGAACAGGAGACCAAGTCTCTTGGTGATGACAAACTCCTTTCGTGGTTAAAACTTAACTCTCACCCTCAGGCATTTCTGTGTAGATGTTTTTATTAATTTTTTTGAATGCCTCATCACCTTACTTAGCTCTCAAGATTGTGACTGCTCTTTTTGACTTTGTGAACCTTAAAACTTGGCCTTTTATTCCATGGTGGATATTCTGGGACCACATGCAATTTATCAAGCAAGATGGCTAGACTCCAGTCTAGAAACCTTCAGGTTAAAAGGAACATGTTACCGTAAGCTGACTGAACAATACCTGTCAGTGAGCCGCTTTCCTCTCCCCAGGAATGAGAGGCATAGCAGTTGTCTGCAGCTATTCTGGTGTGTATGTAACAGAGACGCCTGGGCTTTCTCCTGTAGAGTTCTTGTGGAATGGTACAGCAGGATGCTCATCCCTGAGCACTCGCCTTGTCAGAAGAATGGCTTCCATTTGGCTTCTACTTCTGTATCCTTCACAATATCTTAAAGTAAGACCAATGTGCAGGAGTCAGAGCAACTTTAAGAAAGCAAACATGGCATTAGCCTGCTGCCTGCAGCAAGGTAGGCCCTTTGTCAGCGAGCTGCTGGCCTGCAAGGGGACCTGAGAGTCTGCCAGAGGATCCATCATTCATTGGGGTGAGTGAGGAGTGAGTGCCTGAACCTGAACTGCTGCAGCTGCCTGGAGAGGGACCACCTACATTCCCCAACTCCCCCCCCCCCCCCCCCCCCCCCGCACACTTCTTGCTCTTCCTGCAGGGGTTATTCTCCCCGGATACTGCCTCTCTCTTCCTGTCCCTTCCCAGCTTTCACCCAGAACCTCCCCCCCCACCGCCTCATCCTCCCGTCTTTGGGACCACAAAATCCCACAGCTCAGCCTGTTTGGGCGCCGGGGACCTGGAATTGAGTGCACCCAGGCCGGTAGGAGGTCCCCTCCTTCATTAGTCTGCCTGCAGCAAGGCAGGCCCTTGTCAGCGAGCTGCTTGGCCTGCAAGGAGACCTGACAGTCTGCCAGAGGATCCATCATTCACTGGGAACCTTCACCTGGCATTAGATGGAGAAAATGACAGAGCCCCACATAGGAGCACCGGACTGAGCTCTCAAGGTCCTGATGAGGAGCAAAAGGAGGGAGATCATGAGCAAGGAAGCCAGGACCGTGAGGAGTGCGTTTACCCCTTGAGACGGTGGGACAGATCTAACGGGAGACCACCAAGTCCAGTTGGAATGGGACTGATGGAACAGGGGACCAAACCGGACTCTCTGAATGTGGCTGACGGTGGAGGAGGACTGAGAAACCAAGGACAACGGCAATGAACATGAACTCTACAGCATGGACGGGCTCACTGTGAGCCTTGTCAGTTTGGTTGCTCACCTTCCTGGACTTAGGGGGAGCTGGGAGGACCTTGGACTTAACATAGTGAAGGGAACCCTGATGGCTCTTTGTCTTGGAGAGGGGTGGAGTGGGGGTATGGGAGGAAGGGAGGGGAGGGAAGGGGGGGGAGATGGAAATCTTTAATAAAAAGAATGAGAAAAAAAAGAAAGCAAACATGATGTCTATATCATACAACTGTTTTTCTCTTGGTTATTTTGAAGATGTATTTCTTGTATTAAAAGATATTTCATGTCTAAGTAGCAGAAAGGAATATTTAAAATGACCATTCCTAGATATAAAGCATAAACTTTTTCTTTATTATACACTTGATAAAAGTCAAATCTAAGAACCAAAATAATGAGAAGCAAGAATTACCAAGACAGTCGATCTAAACTAAATGTTCTTAATTATTCTCCAACTAAGATAGATTTTTTTTTCTCTTTTTGGAACATCTCTGAGTTTGAAAGGACAATGAGAGGCCAGGACAAGTGAGAAAATTGTGCTACCAAGATATGACATGCAGGAGTGCCCAAAAGAATCATTCACTTTCTTGGAAAGGCAAAAATAAACAAGATTTACTCCTCAATGCTCAAATATCCTGATGTGTTCCAATGGTGAGAAAATGCAAGCAATGAAGCAATAGTAGTTGCCAGGTCAGAAATCAGAAGTAATAGCTAATGGCTCTTTCTAGAAAGTGTTGATGTTATAAATATGTATTAAAATGTTCAAAACTGTGTGAAGACATTTGTTATAGACTGATTGTGTTTTGCCATCTTCTCAATTTTATATATTCAAGCCTGATCCTCAATGTGGTCATTTTTGTAGAGAGAGGCTTTTCTGAACTCAGGCTTTATTGCCAACTTGATTGGAGGAGAAGCAATTGCAGACACGGTAGAGCCCTACTCTGACTGGGCAGGTAGAAGGAGAGTGATGTAATTTCATGGCAGATACCGTAAGAAGAGAAAACTCATCCTGACTATGAGCAGGACCATCCAATAGATTGGGACCCTTCATGGAACAAAATGGAGGAGAGGAAAGAACAGCCTATGGGACCCACTCCGTCTCTGCTTTGTGCCGTGCAACTGTGCCCTCCCATCATAGTGATCTGAAGCCTATAACATTGTGAACCAAAGCAAGCTCTCCTTCCTTAAGTTGTCCCTCCCAGGACAGCTGTTTGGTCACAGTACCTAGAAATGCTGACTAACAGAAAATTATTTGCAGGTGAGTAGGGTCATTTAAAAGCTTTGGAACAGATTTTTTGAAGGAATTCAAAATCTTTTCAGAATGTGGGCTAGAAGTCTTAACATGCGTAAGCAAAGCTTAATACTAGGCAATTTGGGTGGGAGCTCAGCAGGTGAGAGTGTCAAGGGCAGTACTGACTGTACTCATGAGGCTGCATGCTACACCATGGCAGATGACTTTCTGAGACTTCATGAGACTCAGAGTTAAATGACAGCATATTCATTTGGAAATTTCAAGACAGCCCAGCATTCACACTGTAGTGTAGATATTGCTGGCTGCCTTTAGTCACGTGTACAGTGAGAAATTAAAGTGGAAAAACAGAAGAAAAGGATTCAGAAAAAAAATAAGTGTGATTTCCCCCCCACCCCATCCCTGACACACACACACACACACACACACACACACACACACAGAGAGAGAGAGAGAGAGAGAGAGAGAGAGAGAGAGAGAGAGAGAGAGAGAGAGAGAGAGAGAAGCATGATGAAAACTGGAGCGGAGGAAAAGAGGGAAGCAAAGAGATGAGACAGTTGTTTAAAGAATGCAGGTACACTGGGCCAACAGGAATGATGCCTTGAAGGCATATCAGGATTGAGCTCAGCTTCTTTTTTGAAAGACTTGCTTCTCAAAAGGGAGCATCTCTGGGGTGTCTAGATTGCCCAGGGATGTCTAGGCAATGAATTCATCATATTTGTTGATCAAACTCAGCCCTGAAGCACTCAGAGGCTAATGCTGCTGTGGTCCAGAGGGTTCCTTAGCTACCTTATAAAATGGTAGGAGGCATTAACATAATTCTTATGATGCTAATTTTCTATGTATGAAAAAGACCAAGAGTTAAGGAGCCAAGCAAGTTAGCCTTGAGATGTCAAGGGAGAGTGAGGGAGCCAGGAAATGCCAAGAGTTGGATGCCCTGCAAGCAGGCCTGAGAAGGTAAAGCATAAAGCTTTGAGGGTAGATAGAGCCTGTGGTGGTTTGAAAGAAAATGGCCACCAAAGGGTGTGGCATTATTAGGAGGTGTGGTCTTGTTTGAGGAAGTGTGTCACTGTGGGGGTGGGCTTTGAGGTCTCCTTTGCTTAAACTTCCTTCAGTGTGACTTTCAGTTGACTTCCGGTTGCCTGCAACATGTAGAACTCTCAGCTACTCTAGCACCAGGTCTGCCTGCATGCTGCCACACTCCCTACCATGACAGTAATGGGCTGAACTTCCGAAACGGTAAGTGAGCCACCCCAATTAAATATTCTCGTTTATAAGAGTTGCTGTGGTCATGGTATCTCTTTATAACAATAAAAACCCTATGATAGAGCCAACACTACAATAGAGACTTCAAGGTGTTGGGGATGCCGGGAGGAGTATATGCTGAATGAAGCTGGTGACAAAGTGTGGCCCCAGCTCAGTAGAGAGAATGGGTGGATTTTAAACTGCAAAGCCATAAAGGTAGAACTGCCCAAACCCACTGGAGCTCACGTTAGGCACCCTGTGCTCAGATGCTGATGATGGGAGGCCACAGGTTTGTGCTTGGGTCTTGTTTTGGGTCTACCTATCTATGTTATTTTCCCATGGCTCTCATTTGCAGTGGAACTGTTTACTGTATGGCATTGTATATCACAGATGTGTGTGCACACGTGTCCTAGAATAGAGTTTAGATTTTTTTTTTTTTTTAAAGATAGAGTCTCATGTATCTCAGGCTGGTCTTGGCCTTGGTATGTAGCTGAGGATAACCTTGAACTTTTGGTCTTTTTGCCTCCACTTCTCCAGTGCTAGGTTACAGGTGAACACCACCACTCTTGGTTTATGCTGTGTTGAGGTTATGTTGTGTTAATTTTTATCACTATGATGAAACAACATGACTGAGACAACTTAGAGAAGTCAGAGCTTATTTGGGCCGACAGTTTAATAGGGTTAGAGTACAGATTTGGGAAATGAAGGCATGACTGAAGGAGCAGGAAACTGAAGCCTCACATCTTGAACCTTAAGCACTAAGCAGTGCACAAAGCCCACCTCCAGTGATGTAATTCCTCCCACCAGTCATATCTCCTACTTCTCCCTGAACAGTTCAACCAGCTGAGGACCAAGCATTCAGATTCCAGAGCCTAGAGGGCACATTCTCATTCAAACCATTACAGAGGTCAAACCTGGGGCTTTGTGTGTGCTATGTAAGTATTCTACCAACTGTGCTACAAACCCAGCCCCAATTTTAGATCTTTTAAATGGTTGAAAAAAAATAAGGAATAATGCTTTATTACACGAGAATATTGTATGCTACTCAAATTTCAGTGTCCATAAATGTGGTTTTTTTTGTGTGTGTGTGAGTGTCTGTAGTGTGTATGTGTGTGCGTGTGTGAAGATTTGCATGCATGTGTGGGTACATGGATGTAGAGACCTGATGCAGATGCCTTTCTCAATTACTTTCCACCTTGTTCACTGAGGCAGGGTCTCTTGACTGAGTTCAAAACTCACCAACATGGTCTATCTAGGCAGTTTGTTCTGGGGGATCCCCTGCCTTCACCTTCTTATTGCTGACACTATGGCAGCTACCACCAGCTTTTTGTATGAGTCTTGCTCTTCACAACGCCAGTCCTCACATTTGTATAGAAAGCGCTTTATCCCCTGAGTCATCACCCCACTCCCTTTAAATGAATGCAGCCTCTCTTCCCTTTCTCTTCCCCGACCACCCTTCCCAGGGTCTCTCCTTAGACGGGGTGAGCTCAAACTTGCCCTCCTCATGCTTCAGTCTCTTGAGTATGGAGTCTGTGTGCACACATGTTGTTAATATTTTGTTTAAAGGCTTTTGTGCTTTCATGACCCAGTTGAGAGTTGTGACAGAATCCATGTTGACATATTGGTCATGAATCTGAAAATATTTTCTATGTCTATTTAGGAACAGTTTGCTGACCTTTGGTGTAGAACACTAAGGTGAAATGTCCTTTCAAATTTGCATAGTGTTTTTTTTTCTGTTTTATAGTTGCCTTGCCAAGACATGATTCAACAGCAATATCTTAAATGTCACAGTTTTATTATATTCCTATAGGAATTCAAACTGACTTTCATATAAAATACTCATTTTCACACTTATATTTCAAAGGTTCAAAAATATTGACCTGAGTTACATAATTAAAATTAAGTGCAATTAGAACAGACACATTGGTATTTCATAATGAACTCCAGATGAACATATCAGTCAGCTCTGGCAACTGGTAGGGACTAGCTCACCATGTTTGTGGCGCTCACAGGCAGGTACTGGCTCACCATGTCTCTGGCCCTCACAGGCAGGTACCAGCTCACCATGTTTGTGGCCCTCACTGGGCATCACCAATCTGCTTCATAGAGAGAAAGAGGACTTCAGGTTACTGTGGCAGGTGGTTCTTGAAGAGATCTAATGTCGTGTTTATAGTCTGATTGCTTTGGATTCTTGGTTTTGTCTCATCCACTAAAGAAGAAATCCCTGGGAGTGTACAACACTCAGTTTCTTTTGTGCACGTCTTCCAAGTACAGAATACCAAGTTAAACACATGACCAAAGTGTTTAACAAACTTCTCTTTCGGGAGTGGTTGATGCTGCTGCCTCAACAAGCCAGAGGTGACAATTCCCGGGACTGCAGCCATACTGAAGGATTTTCTCAGTCCTAGATGCTGGTCCTTGTCTACTTTGATTTGAAATTCTCAGTTTTGTTTTGTTTTTCCATACTCCCAAATGATATGTCGGCTTTTGTGATTCATTTTTATGTTTTCTCACCCACTTCTTCAGTCTTGGACTTTTTGCCTGGGCAGCAAAGTTCAAAGGAACCTTTCAGAGGTGCAGACATAAAAGAAGGCTGTAAGGGTCAAAGTCCACATAGCACATGATACAATGTGAGAGGAAATGGCACACACAATTTAATTTTAAGACAAAGATAAGGTTGTGAGCAGATCAGACTCCATTTTTGATAAGATGCAAGTGTTTTGCTATAGACTCGGCTAAGGATGTTGTTAATAGTGACAGCTGGACTAGCAAGATGGATAGCTTGGTGGGTGAAGGTGCTTTAGTTGTCAAGTCTAACTGGGACTCACTTCCTGGGACCCACAAGATGGAAGGAGAGAAGAGATTTCCAAAAGTAGTCTGCTGACCTCCATGTGAGCATCATGGTACACATGCCTCCCCCAGCCTCCAATAGACTGCCAAAAGTAGTCTTCTGACCTCCATGATGTGGGAGGGTCTTCTGTTTGAGTTGATTTCATTGGTTAATAAAGAAACTGCAATGAAGCTCTGGCTCAAGGTGGACGTACGCTAGAATCTTCCCGGTAAGGCACCACTTTGTGGTGCTACACAGATTATTAGATATGGGTTAGTCAAAATGTGAGTAAGAGGCTGAAACTAATGGGCCAGGCAGTGTTTAAATGAATATAGTTTGTGTGTTGTTATTTAGGTTGTAAAGCTAGCCATGTGGGATCCGGGCGGGATGAAAAACAGGCTTGCCTGCAGCTTCTCACTACACCTCCACGTGAGCATCATGGTACACACCCCTCCTTCAGCCTCCAATAGGCTGCTAAAAGTAGTCCTCTGACCTCCACGTGAGCATCATGGTACACACCCCTCCCTCAGCCTCCAATAGACTGCCAAAAGTAATCCTCTGACCTCCACATGAGCATCATGGCACAAGCCTTCCCCCCGGCCCCCTGACCCCTATTCCACAACTTCCCCCACACACAAAATAAATAAATGTTAAAGTATGTGTCATGCACAAATATGATGGAGGAGGGTCATCTGTCTATGTCTTACTTTCATTGGTTAATAAAGAAACTGCCTTGGCCCTTTAATAGGACAGAAAATTAGGTAGGCGGAGTAGACAGAATAGAATTGTGGGAGAAAGAAAGCAGAGTCAAGCAGACGCCTCAGGCAGTCTCCATGCCTCTCTTTTCTGAGACAGATGCAGGTTAAGATCTCTCCTGGTAAGACACCACCTCATGGTGCTACACAGATTACTAAATATGGGGTAAAGCAAGATGTAAGAGTTAGCCAATAAGAGGCTAGAGCTAATGACCCAAGCAGTGTTTAAAAGAATACAGTTTCCGTGTAATTATTTTGGGTAAAACGAGCCGGTGGCCAGGAGCTGGGAAGCGGCCCGCAGCTCCATCAACACAAATATATGCCGCTTTCCCTCAAGCTTTGAAGAAAGCTGTCACCTCAAAGAACTGTCTTAGGAAGTCCATTGTTGCATATGACTCGTGTAATGTTTAGCTGCCCAAAAGCTGTATAGCTAAGTCTAAGCTACCTTGTTGTTCTAAGAGGAAAATCTTAGGCAGCTGAAAATTAACCCAACATTTGGGAGCATTTTTGGGTATAATTACCATCTAACACTGAGGACGCGTGATCTGGCTTAGGAAAACCCAGCAGGAAGCAACTTTGCTTATTAATCCTCTTAATTTGCCTTATAATTGTAGTAAAACTTGACTACCTCTCTTGGTAAAAGCTGGATGGAATTACATTTGGTCTACCTACACCAGTGGGACACTATGGAGATGCTAAGTGGCACTGCGGTTTTAGGTTAGATGATATTCGTCAGCTGACATTCTTATGAGTGGCACTCTAGTTCCATGTTCTGTTAGGATATGTCAGTGTTGACTTGATTGTGTTTAAATTTTTGTGGTTCCATCTATAATCCAAATATGCTGAATGACATTATTATTCCTTAGGCTCAGAATTACACAACTTAAAAAGGACTCAGGAGAGCTTTTTGGTGGCACATGCCTTTAAGCACAGTACTCAAGAGGCAGAGGCAGGCTGAATTCTGTGAGTCAGAGGCCAACCTGGTCTTCATATTGAGTTCCAGGATAGCCAGGGCTATGTAGAGAGACCCTATCTCAAAAAACCAAAATCCAGAGCCACAAGCAATCACCCCAAATCTTATCCATTATAATTCCTACCTTTGTCTTTAAAAATGTTCAAAAAATATAATAATAATATAATGGTATATTTATTCTTGCTAAACATTCACATGCAAATTTTACACATAGCTGGAATGTTGGAGCATATGTCTTAGCGTATGAATATGGTTTATATCCTAAATTTGCTTTTGTTTCTAGCTGAAATTTTATCTTTAGCAAGAAGAAAGGGCTTTGATTTCCCACAACCTACCACACACCTTTATAAATGAAAAATATTTTCATTGTTTCCCCACTTTGGTATCCATGGAGCTGAAGGATGTACACATACTGGGATGAGTTCCAAGTGAAGAACAGTGGGGCCCAAAGCAGGGAAAGTGACTCCATGAGGGAATAAAGCAAGTCAGATTGCTGACCAATGGAGTCCCATCTGCCTGTTGCATGCCTTGTTGAGTAGTCTTTCCCCTGCTTCTGGTAGTTTTCTGTGAGCATGGTCTTGTACTTCTCCTGCTCCATTTTCCCACACTATCTGTTCTCTGGGAAAGTGAGGAAACTGGATTTATAAGTTTAGAAAGAACTATCAAACAAGACTGCTCAGTTACTGTCTTTTCCCACCAAGGTAGGGAGGCTTGTTCCCTGGGATCTTTGTTGCCTTTCTGTTCATCCATGAAGCTGGCCTTGCTGGAATGGCCACATTCTCTGTGGAGTCATTCTCTGTCTCACCAGCCATCTCCCAAATAATGACATGGAGACTTCTTATTAATTATGAAAGCTCTGCCTATATAAGCTTCAGTTTGTTCATAACTAGCTCTTATGTCTTAAACTAACCAATATTTCTAAATCTATGTTCTACCACATGGATTTTTACCTTTCTATCATCCTGCACCTCTGACTTGTTCTGTGTCTCCTGGCATCTCCTCGCTGCACCTAATTTCATCCCCAGCTCCTCTCTTTGCCTAGAAGTCCTGCCTAGTCTCCTTGTCTAGCTATTGACCATTTAGATTTTTAATAAACCAGTCACAGTGACACATCTTTACATAATATAATGAAATATCTCACAACACTTTCCCATTTTAACTGACTCAATCTAGGTAATCTCTCATAGATATCCTTGGAGACTTGTCACCTACATGATTCTACATCCTGTCAAGTTGAACATCAATGGTAACCCTCACCACAACTTTAAAGCTGCTGAGACCATTTGGGAATTAAAATCCTGCCTGTAGGGATTGCTTCTGTGGACATCCAAACTGATGAGCAATGTAATAGAATGAGAAGCCTCAGTGAGGGTTTTCAGTGACTAAAGTCCTAGAGCTAAATGACTGGCAATGGAAGAATAAAGTAGCTATGACCTTCAGTGCAATTTGACTTTCATGACAGTTGATAGCAACTGTAGAATGTAAATTTTATTTCAGTATAAGGTTGAAGTTTCTAATGGCTGAGCTATTCAGACTGATGAGTACTATCATAGATGAACAAAAGCCGTTAAAGCATTTGTTAAAGATGTTGCCAAAGGGAAATCCATCCATGTTTGGGTTATAGTGGGTGACTTCTATGTTGCTTCCAAATCTAATATTCTGTAAGAGGAGCTGGATCTCTTAATATATTTGAAAATATTCCTTTGTCTTCCTAGTTAGCAGAACAAACTAAAACTATGCAGCATGGATCTGCTTATTATAGAAAGAAGCAAAGACCTTTTAAGATGTGTTAGAAAGGAAGGGATACACTTAGAATAAGTTATTACAAAGTAAAATATTGACAACCATCTCTTTTCTAAATGTATTTCTAAAAGATCCTTGTGTGTGTTCTAAATATCCTTTGTTAGTTGTTCTTTGTTAGTTGTTCTTTAAACAGTACTATATATGGTTGAAATTTAGTTAGTTAGGATTAGGATGATTCTAAAACTTATTGAAAGAAATCTGTGAACATAAGTTGCTCCAGGAATAGACTCAAGTATTAATAAGAAAAGATGATCATGAGTATCTGTTAAGTTGGTGGGATATAGTGAAGTGGTCATAATTTATAAGCCAAATACAGCTTCTGGTTATCTGCATGGATGGGGTGACCTTCATGCACAGTCCTCCGGACAACAGTGGTCAGAGCACGTGATTTGCTCTTACCAGCTTTCAGTTAGACTTACAGAATCTTGATTTGATAGTGTCATTCCCTCCATCACAACCAGGAGAATCAGTATGGGTTGACTGCCTCAAAGCTGAATACATGGGATCAAAGTATGTACCGACTTGTATTGAGTTTATCTTTTGTGGCTTCTTATCTTTATTGTAAATGTTAAATTAAAACAAACAAGAATTTTAAAAAAAAGTTTTGTAAAGCAAAGCAAACACAAGCACAACTTCTGGGTTCTTGCATAACTAAGAGTTCATGTCAATGATACCTTTTTTGTTTGTTTGTTTGTTTGGGTTTTTTTTATGAAACAGGGTCTCACAATATTAGCTTAATTGGCCTGGGATTTGCTAAATTGGCCTTGAATTCACAGCAAGCTGCCTGGCTCTGACTTCCAAGTGGTGGTATGGACGCAGAACATCACCTTGTCCAGGTTCTTCTTTGCTTTGAAAAGGTGGCTTGAATTCCTACCTCATCAACTAAGTCAGGTTTCTTTGCATGAGAACTTTTTGATACTTCTCAACTACTCATTCACTTCCCTCTTTCTTTCTCTCTCTTTTTTTCTTTGTCCTTACTTTCTTACTGCTATTTTAGTTTGACAATAAAAAAATTTAAAATCCTGATCTACAGTTTAAATTGAATAACATCTTGTCTCTCTAGTGGTCATAATAAAACAAAATCCGACATAAGATTTTATGCAATTAAATATTAACCTTATATTCTCCAAGACTAACACTATAAATTTTAATGTTTACTTATTACTGTAAAAAAAATACTGTCCTGGAAACAACTATGCTCCTGATCTGAGACACAACAACTCACCTTGCACACAGACTCAAACCATAATAGACAACAGGATAAAGGGTAAAGGACATGCTTTTTGTTGCATGATGAATGAACTGCCAGCACAGTTTTTGGTGTACATTCTTGGGAGTAAAGGACAATGGGTTGAGTAGCCCACAGACATGTCCAGTGTCCTCCTAAGATGTCAGGTCTCTTAAACACGCCCAGAACATATTAAATGTTACCTGAAGAAGTAATTCTTTTTATGAACCATAGCAGTGGACATTAGCCATTTCCCATGGGTTAGTCTAGCTTCAACTACAAAAGACTTATATCAATTTTCTATTGATGTATGACAAATTGCTACAAATTTAACAACTAAGACAGCACTTTTTTTATTCTGTAGCTCAATAGGTCAGAAGTTTGGGTAGGCTTGACTGAGTTTTCTGATTAGGTTCGTGGAAGCTTGAGTCGAGGCAGGCCTGGTCTCTAGTGAAAACTCTGACTCTTAGCTCTTTCAGAATGCAGGCAGAGCTCAGCTTCTTCTGCTTGTTGTTCGACTTCATTCAGAGAAGCTGAAAGCTGCTCTCAGGCCTTTGCATGTGGTCCCTTCCATCTTCAAGCCAGAAACAGTATGCAGAACCTTTGTGTTTTGAATGTCTTTGATTTTTCCTTTCCCACCAACCTTAGGAAGGTCTTTACTTTTAAAGGAATCATGCAATAATATTGGGTCAGCCATCCATCAGCTATGTAATAAATTCAAAGTCAATTGATGCCTTTTCGACATGCAAAAGCATAATCAAAACTGCCACAAGTGGCTGTATATTAAGATGGCCGAAGACATGGGCTCAAGAGTCACACTGGGTTCAAAGCTCCACTGATTTATTAGTTATATATCATTGGATAAAGTTTCTTAGCAGTTTCTTAGTTTCTTTAATGATCTGATTTGATGAGTTCAGTGAGTAAGATAATTCATGAAAAACATTTAATGCAGTGGGTATATAGTAATGACTCAATAAATGAAATGATATTTCTGAAGAAAAATCAAGGTTGTGAGAGGAAGAAAATGGAAGCAATTAATACAAGCAGATTACTGAAGCAAGGGCTTATAAAGAAGGTAAGGATTCAGCTGGATCAAGTCAAACTGATAATTTTTATAAGCAGGAAAGGCCAGGGTACTTTTCCTAAATGATATCACATTCAACAATAAAACACTTTTATGCTGTTGAAATGAGATTTCTATTATATCTGTTTATTTATTTAGATGGAGAATGATAATTCATGTGTTCTTCCCTTTAGCAAACATTGAGTTTGTACAGCTCCATGGTTTCAAAGACAAGAAAGTGAACAAAGTAACGAATAAGCCATGCTGTATCAACAGGTTGTGGTGGATGAGCAGACTAGCAGGCTTGGTACTGATGCGTGAGGCTTACCCAAGGAATCTGACAGGCAGTGATATTGAACATTTGTAGAGAGTAAGAAGGAGCCTTGTATGCACCTTCTGTATTAATTAGTTTTCTTCACTGTGACCAAAGTACCTGAGTTAAATGACGTACAGGAGAAATAGGTCATTTGGGCTCACACCTTCTCAGGATCCATCTTGTCAGAGTCAAAGGAAGACATGTTGGATCAATGCAGTTCACATCATGGCAGAGATGGAATAGAGAAAAAGGAGTGAGAACAAAATACAGACCATGGGAACACTCTTCTTGTGGCCTACCTTCTCCAACAATGCCAATCTGTGGCTCTCTCTGTCCCCATGAGTCCATCTGCTACTGTTGTTGTAATATATATTCCTTTGATAAGGAGAACTATTCAAGGGCTAGCCTTAGATAGGAGCGTCATTAACAAGTAATAGGATAGGGATATACCTTAGTGGTAGGATGCTTGCCTCGCATGCACAAGGCCTGGGTTCAATTCCCGCAAAAAGAAAAGAAACTAAAAAAATGTAGTCAACAACCAATTAGCTACTACATCCCCCTTCTACTATATGGCCTGTTACTGAGAGGGAACACCATACTTTCCCTGTAAAGAACTATTCATTCTTCTCTTTCAGTACATAAGCTCAGACATCATTGACTTAAGGAAAAGTGGAATTTTGATTTGGACTGGGCCATCAGAGCTTTGTGGTTCCCTGGTTCTTGTCATTAGATCACACATGGGTTGAAATCCAAACTAGGACAGTGAAAATGTTTCCTAGAGAGTTTTCTGAAATTTAAGAAAAAATAATTTGACTCCCATGTAGGGTTGCCAAAAAAGAAGCAATATAGGGGCAGTGCTGGGAGATACTAAGAAAAAAAATAATCTAGACAAACATCTACTGGAAACTAGAGATTCTCAAGTCTGAGTGTGTTCTCTGAGTCCTCTGCCCAGCCAGTTGGAAACATCATTCTCCGGACTTCTAACTTAATGACTTAACAAATTATTATATTTTGTTCAAGCACAATTGAGTTTGCATTTCTGTTGCTATCAACCAAGAAAATTCTAATGAAGTCCGTCTACAGAGCCTCGGGTTTAATCTCACTTTAACCATAAGACTAATTGATTTTTATACAAGCTGTAAAGCCCTGTGAGAATCGTCCCCCTGATTCAAACAACTATATTTAGTTTCAAGGGCTCACAGAGCGCATGCCTATTGTTGGGGTTCCCATGGTAAGTGGGCAAAAAGGGGACGGGGTGCAGACTGAGTCACTTTCATTGAGTTTCTTAATGTATTTGACTTTTAGCATCAGAAAATAAGAGCAATTCTTTTTAAAAGGAAGAAAAATCTACTCTTGTCAAACGCAGTTGTTTCCAAAAGATTTCTTTGTTTTTCAAATAACTGTAGTTAACATTTAATAATGAAAATCCAGGCAACCAAAATATTTACTGCAAGTTGTTTGAAACAACAGAGAATAGTGTTGAGGTGGTATAGCGAGCCAAGAGCATCCAGTCATTTATCTTCCCAGGCTTCCTAGACTTGTAACACTCTTCAGCCAAACTCTGTCAGTCACCAGTCCATTCCCAGTCTCTAACTCTCCCCCGGGTACACTTCTCTGGGGAACAGTCGCCAAGTGGACCTTACAGATTGTTTAGATCAGCTTTCATTTGACATGGCAAGTTTCTGAGAAGCCACAAATAGCGAAATATAAAAAGGGTGGGACCCAATTTTCACAGAACTCCACAAGCAACTCGATATTGCAGGCACTTATCAGTCTTTGCTCAGACTGTGGTCAAGCTCTCCAACTCACAGACTTTATTGGCAAATAGATCTTTGCCTTTAGAAATAAGTGGCCGAAGTTGGCCTCAATAATTATGGGCTGGCAGGGGTCTGGGAGGTTATTCAACCCTAAGTTGTTATTGCACAGAACAGCGATCTCATTCTGGGAAAGTGACACACAACAGACTCCAGAATGGCAAGGCAGAGTATTGCATTGAGGAAAAATAGCTTGAATTAAGAAAAGAAAAACTCCAGAATGAAATCAGGATGTGACCTTGGGGGCTTGTGAGGTTGACATAAAGTTGGAAGGTAAATTATTAAGTCCAAATTACATGGCCTTTCTGCTACTCTTTTGAGAACGGGATGTCATCTTGTGGTCACAGCCATCCCTCATCTTGAGATGCTTCAGCCTTCTGCACAAGAGGAGTACAGCTATGTGCAACCATGCCAAGCTACAAGTATTATTAGAATTTTTATTTATTTCAATTGTTATTTATTCTTTAAAAATGTCATCCATGTATGCAATGTGTCTTGATCATCTCTACCTCTCACTCCCCTCTCCAGCCTGCCCCCTGAGCTCCTGTCACATTTCCCTCCCAACTTCATATCCTCCTTATATTGACTGACTATTTTTTTTAACCCACCGAATTCAAATAGGGCCACCTGGGTGCACATATGCATGGAATTATAGCAGATTTTAAGTGGTAAAGAGCTATTTTGTTTTGTTTTCTTAACTTTGTGAAACACACAAAGGCAGAGAGGAAAAAATTCAATAGTCCTATGTAGCTATCCCTTTTCTCATATGCTGATCAATGTATATCTGATCTTCCTCCATTCATGCCATCACTCTTTTCATCCTCCCCTCCCCCACCCCCAGATTATTTTAAAGCAAAACGGACTGTAATATCATTGCACTGATGATATTATACAATGGTATCACACAGTGGACCCTTGCCTAGCAGGGCCATGTCTTTGATCCCCAGCACAGCAAGAAAAACAACAGACCAAAACCAGATACCATATATATGTGTGTGTGTCAGTTCACCTATAAACACTTGCGTGTTTGTCTTTAAAAGTTAAGAACTGAGAGTTTTTAGCTGTATAATAGATATGAGGATGGTGTTGAGGTTTTTTTTTCCCCCCCTGGAGAACATGCTCATATCCAGGAAGGATATCCTAAGACTCACTGGGGCATGGACTGGGGAGGAAGAAATGGCAGTGTAAATCCTTCCTATTCCAGATCAGCACAATTACATGAGCTATTTTGAAATTGCTTCCTGCTGTCTATGTCTAAAATGTGCATCTTGGTTTCCCCTGCTACCACGGAAGAGTAGAAAAAATTCATGCCTTTTGGGTCAGTGGGGATGCTCCCCTGTTAGAGCTTTTGCGTCTCTCCATTTCAGTTTACTAGGTCTAGGGAAATAGTGTAAGTGTGGGTCTTTCTGTTTATACATTAACTATGCATCTTTTATTTTACCATCCTGTTCCTAAAGGCATTCTGAGTGCTGCCTTGATATTTATGGAAGAAACGAAACTTTCCGAACTCAGGAAAAAAATGGATTTTTAAGTTTCTCCTTAAATATACTAGCAAAGTATACCGCATAAATTATTCAGGCAATATGGAAAGAAAATAAATACATTTCAAGTGCTATCTGAGAGATCATTTCTGTGTGTACTGAGCCCTTTTTCATATAGGCCCTGCAAAACCAGGAAGATTGAAATATTTTCTGAATGAGGAAACTTTCAACATGATGTATCACAGAGGGCACTGCAAACAGACGCTAAAGTACACCCCGTCTGGCCTCAGGGTTAGAGCTGCATTTCAGAGATGGGAATACTCATTGCAGGGTACATTTTTCTCTAACCCAGTCATCTCAGAGTGGAACAGCACAGGAGAATTGATAAGGCTGTCGGGCTGGCCAACCGAATAAGCTGCCCTTCACACCGCAGGCAAATTTACAGAGTGTGGCCAAGGCCCTTAGATCTTGAAACCATAAAGCACACCCTCTGCTTTTAATTTATGCTTTGAAGATTTACACAAAATAGACGGAATAGTTCACTCTCCAGTTAGAGGCTCACGGTTTCCATCCGGCACATGGTTATGAACAACACGCCTGCATTACATAATGGGGAAGTTTCCATACCAAGGCTTGCCGGCCATCGGTTTATAATCAGAAACGTCACATGATGCACAGAACAAGAAATTAGAATTACACGGGGCTGATACATTTGCTTCCTCATGTTTCTTAAAAGAAACGATTCCCTTCACTTGAGTTACATCTGTAGATTTTGTAGAGTCACCAGAGGAAAAAAAAACCAGGAAGAGAGCTAGACATTTCAAAAAAAATTGCAACAAAAATAATTCTTTTGTTACCCTGGCATATTTTAAAAATTTTTCCTTTTGTCATTGTCGGTACAATCTCACATCAAAGCACAGAAAGATACAGGACAGATAATAAGAATCTTCATAGCTACAGCTCCCCTAATATGTGACCAGCAGGCTATGATGTAAGCGTGTGGGGACCATGGCAGCAGGTCAGGTCAGCAATGAAGGCCATCTCAAAGTCTGCCTTTGATGCAGCTGTCCTGAGAGTTTTCTGAAAAAAAAAATCATACTTTCCCTACAGAACACGAACCCTAATTAGAGGAAAGATCAGGAAGTCAGTCACAATGTCTGTCTGTCTGTCTCTGTCTCTCTCTCTGATCTCAAACTTTAGATCCTCATGCCTCAGCCTCTTGAGTGCTGGATTTATAGCTGAGTGCCACCCTGAGTTGTTATTAACAATCCCATTGTATCTGAGCCATTCTTTTTATGAATTACTGAATTTTTTCAGTGTTTTATTTCCAAACAAGAAGGGATTTAACTGACTTTTTTTTAATAAAAAAGATCACATGCATATAAAAATTGCTATTTTTATTTATCTAACTCTGGGGATTCGCAATAGCCAAGAATTACTCAACTACAAAAATGTGCTGAGGACTCATTATATGCCAGTATTGTTCTCACTCCCGGAGACTAAGGGGGGGAGGGAGGTGCAGTAGCTGCTCCACTGGGCGTGTAGAGGAGGAGACGGGTATTGTGGAGAATGATTGCAAAGTCCACAAATGTTTCAAAAGATGTAATGAGCTTTGTGGGCCGGGATTCATTAAACAAATCAGGGAAGTCACAGGACACCTCCTTGGTTCTAGGACCTAGAAGAACTGGTGAAGAGCTGAGTCTCAGCCTTTAAGCAGGTAAAGTGCTCAGAAGAGAATTCTGGGTAGTGTAGATGTCTTGAATGAAAGTCCAGTGGTAGAGAGATGCTGACAGCTTTGTAGATCAGCTTGTAGACAAAAACTGCACTCCTTCATATTTCTGTTGTCATTGCTAACTTGGGTTTGCTGATTAGGTACACCTCCAGCCATCCCAAAGGTCTTGGAGGCTTTCACACGCTGTCCCATGCAACCGTCTCGCCAGCAAGAATGAAACGGTACACAGAGGATCCTTCTGCAGAAAGCTTTAATGCGTCTTGAGAGGGAGAGCATAAGCTTACAGAGCGGAGACCCCAAAAGGCCAAAACCCCAACCCTTATATAGGTTAATAGTCCTCGCCTCGGACGTGTCACTTTCCGATTGGTTGCAGCTTGTCAGCCCATATGACGCCACGGGAGAGGCAGAGACCAAGGGATGGAAAATCACCAAGCGCTTGCGCACTGACTTGTTTATCGTTTGGTGTTATCGGATGCAAGCGCCATCTTATAATGGAGTATGCAGAGGCGGCTCCCCACAACACGCCAGCTGGAACACTCTAGCTTAGCATTCAAGAGACCACTTGGCATGATGGGATGCCGACGAAGTAGTGAGGAGTCAGACTAGAAAGGATTGGGTGATAGTGTTAGGTGGGAAGGAGAAAGTTGTTGTAAGGGACACATTCAGGGTTATACAAGGTCAAAGATACTTTGTTGACTTGATTTGACTGTGCTAAAGGCAATGGGCAGTCATGGTAGGTTTTAAGTAGGAGATACATTTGCATGGGGGAAAGGAGGGACCCTGGTACTCTTGGTTTATATTACTGGCTTCCATCATGTGGGTCCCAGGACTGAATCTCAGATTGCCACTCAGCCTTGGAAGCAAAAGCCTGTACCTGCTGAGGCATCATTCTTGCCCTTGTCTCAGGTGTATAGTCGATAAAAGTGTTTTTCTGTGTTTGGCAGTATGCTGGCTAATCTTGGTTGTCCACTTGATGCATTTAGAAAAAGGGACCCTCAGTTGAAGAATTATCTCCATCAGATTAACTTGTGGTCATTCCTATGGGACATTTTCTTGATTGATAATTGATCTGGTGGGCCCAGTCATCCTTAGACAGTATATTTTAGGCAGATGACCTGGTCCATATCAAAAAGCTAGTTGAAAAAGCCAGTAAGCAGTGTTATTTATGGTCTCTGCTTCAGTTCTTGCCTCCAGGTCCCTGTTTAAGCTCCTCTGACTTCCCTTAGAAGTGGACTGTAAGCTTACACTCTCTCTCCCTCAAGTTGTTTTTGGCCAGAATGTTTTCTCCAAGCATCAGAAAAGTAACTAACTCAGAAAGGCACCTAAGTCTCAAGGTGAAAACCTAAAGCTTTACATCAGCCAACATATGATAGGCTTGGGTCAAGGACAAATTAACTCTACTTTCCCGGAGTAAATGGTGTCATTTTATTTGGCTCCTTTTCTATTTTAGCTGGGTGTGTCTTGCCCCCTGTGATTTTGATAAGCAGTAAATATGAACTTCTTTACTCCTTATCAAAAAAGTTAGCAGATTAACTTTCCATTTCAGCTGCTTCAAGATTGAGATGGCAATGTCCCCATGAAAGGACTGGTTCTGCACAACCATGCCTGGAAGAAGATGGTGAAAAGCTGTGTCTAAAATCAGTGAAGAGACATAAGTTAGACAGGGACCTTCAGAGCTGTCTCAGCAGTGGGATAAGTATCCTAAAGAACCTGCCTAACTTTAAAAAACAAATCAAGGAAATCCACAAAAGTGAATAAAGAAATATGGACTCTTGGAGTTATATCTAATTTACACTGGTTTCTTTTCCTAAACGCAGACACGAGCAGCTTGTTTCTATGATATTTTTTAAACTGTGGCTGTTCCCATGCATGATTACCTATGGACTTAGTCTAGACATCCCAGCCATTAAGCAGTCAATTTCACAGATAAGTGAGTCATCTGTGTTTAGGTTTCCTGTCGCTCTCTTTTATCTTCTTCCCTTGTGAGGGCCACATCATATCATGGTGGGCATTCTGCTTCAGGGATGGGGCTGTTGGCTCTGATCTCCACGAAGAATTGTGTTAGAATTCCCACTCCCCCGCCGCTGCCTGTCTACATGACTCTTCTGCCCTATAGGACTTGTTTCAGTGTTACAACTGAGTCTAGATGAGAGGGCTCTTTGGGAAATTATTCATCAACGACAGGTATGTTTGGAGTCTCCCCAGTGCTAACAAGACAAATACAAATTGTTTTTTCCTTTTTATTAATTACATTTTTTCATTTATTTTACTTCCTGACCGCAGTTTCTCTCTCCTCTCCTATGTTTTCCCCACCCCACCCCACCCCTGCCCCAACTCCCACCCACTCCTCCTCTGTTTCTGTTCAGAAAGGGGCAGGCCTCCCATAGTGTCAACAGAGCAAGGCATATTGAGTTGAGGTCAGACTAGGCTCTTCCCTTTGTACTGCAGCTGGGAAAGGCAACCCAGTATGAGGAACAGGCTCTCCAAAGCCAACTCAAGCATTAGGGACAGGCCCTGCTCCCCACTGCTAGGAGTCCCACAAATAAACCAAGCTACACAACTGTCACAGATATGTAAAGGGCCTAGGTCAGCCACTTGCAGACTCCCTACCTGTCCATACAGAGTCTATGAGCTTCTGTGAGCCCAAGTTTGTTGTTTCTGTGGGTTTCCTTGTGATGACCTTAACCCCTGCTCCCAGCGTGCAACTCCTAATGCTGCAAACAGTTCCTATTATTCCTCTTCCTCCTTCTGCTCCTTTTCCTGCTCCATTTTCTTCCCCTACTGAGGATCTTGTGCAGGGTTATAAACATGCCTGCCAGTGTGTCTCTAGGTTCTAATGAATACAACCTTTCTTCTAACACCTCCTTCAAGGATCCAGACTTAATTGTTTCAAAATAATTCTTTTTTTCATTTCCTATCGACTTCCTCCAAAAGAGAGACATTCTTTCTAAAATTGCAACTCTGAACTACTAGAATTCTTGTCACGAAAAAAAGATTTTTAAGTTGAGGGGCCAGTGAGATGGCCCAGCTGGTAAGGCTCGTTTAGCCCAAGCAAAATCTGTAGAACTTGTTATCATCTATAAATGGTTGGGGAACTGGAGACTGGTGTTGCGAGGGGCAGCGGTGCTATGAGGAGTGGCAGCAGATCACTCAAGCCCGCAGCAGGACAGTAGTGGGTCACCCAGGGCCTCCAAGGGTTTCCTTGGAGGGTGGGAGACAGCAGTAGGTGAGAGACAGACAGATACACAGATACACCATGCAGAGAAAGCTGAAGTATAGAGTTTAGTGGGTTATGGAGGGGAAAGGGGAGAAAGGGAAAAGAGGGAGAAAGGAAAGAGAGGTGTGTGTGGGGGGGGGAGGAAGTAGTTAACTCTTCAGAGGAGGGAAGGAGAGAGCAGGCTGGAGAGGAGACAGAAGTGGGGTATTGGGAGTGAGCGGAGCTTGTCTCTTAAAGGGACAGAGTATCCAGGTGATAGACTAGGCCAGCATAACTGTCTAATTTTTTTCTTATAATCAAAAGGCAGGGAGTTAGGCATAGCAGGTTGAGGGAATACAGACAACAGATTCTCAAGACTGCTTTATGTTTATTTGTAGGCATTGTCTTGGGGGGGGTGCTGAGAAAGCTGGGTGCTAGTCACATCCTGAGGTAGCTGATCACTTTACTTCTGTCCAGGGTTTGTGGTATGGAGCTGTCTGGTGTCTCTTAGACCTGGCAAAGTGTTGGTAGAGCAGAGGACAAAGTTAAGTTTAGGAAGAAAAAAATTTCAGGTCCAGGGAATTAAGAGAGGTATATCTGACCTGTTTAAGATGGATCCTTCAATTTGGCTCTCTGGAACTCACCAGAATTTTTTGAGTTTGGGAGAACATAAGTTCTAGACATATACATTATATAAACAGCAGCATGTTTATGTCAGAATGACAGTGACAGATGTTTTTGCACAAGAAGTATTTTTAAGACTATGAAAGGTAGTGTGAGAGAGAAATTTGATAACTTGTATTTGTCCTCACACTTTAATAACTTGTATTTCTATATCTTAAAACACCCTTTATTTAGAACCTGTTAAAAAGTTATACTGAAATTTGTTTGGTGAGTTTGTCCTTTTAAACTAATAAAACCTCTCAGCTGTCAAAATGCATCAGAGATCTTAGAGAAAAATAAAATTTTACTTGAGTTGTTGATTAAAAGATGACAGAGAACTTCTTAGTTGTCTACCTAGAGCCTCTCCTTATCATCCTCCATGGTTATTGAGGGTCTTATTTGCCTTTTGTTGTTTAGTGCAGGGTCTGCCATGTTTTGCTGCAGGAGGACCTTCTGCTTCTTCAGCCAATAGCCGCTGAAGTACGAGCCCATTGTGCTGCGGGAGCGCCTTCTGCTCCTTCAGCTAATAGCTGCTGAAATACCAGCCCACTGGGGTGTGGTCTATTTATCTTTAAAAAAGAGCGGCAAGCCTCGGCCCATTCTCTTGGTTCCGGCACTTGGTTCTGGCTCCTGCTCCAGCGACTAGGTTCCTTTCCTGACGGTGTTTGGTGAGTTTTGCCCCCCCCCCATAAATACCCCTTTAAATACTAACCGGTGTGGGATTGTTTTTGCACATTAATGTTTTAGAAAATCCTGTGGGTTAGAAATCTATAGGAAGACAAGCCTACCTTGACCTGAGCAGCTAGGCAAGTTGATTCCATTTGATTCTTTGTTCACATCTGGAGATCTTCAGTTTAGATGAAAGACAGTTTTTCCCAGTGGTCAGCTCTTGGCAGTTGCTGAAGCAAATTGAGGATAGATGTTGCTCTGTGCCCATTTGTCTTCTTTGGAGGAAATTGAATGATGCTGCTAGAAACCAACCTGTTTCTTTGCTATAAAAGTCTTTTCATAATTAAACATTTAAATGCCATATTCCCCAGACCCTGGCCAAGTCACAGAACTAATGTTATCCTTTATAAATATGGTAGGGAGGACCAGAGAATGGTGCCACGAGAGGCTGCAGTCCCACGAAGGGTGGCAGTGGGTTACCTGAGACCTCACCCAAGGCCTCAGTGGGTCCCCTTGTGGGTAGGAGACCACCACGGCAGGTGAAAAGCAGACAAATATGCCATGCAGGGAGAGAGTTTGGGTATAAAGTTTATTTAGTGGAGGGGAAAGGGAAGGGGGAAAGGGAACAGGGAGAAGGGGAGAAGAGAGGTGGTGGTAGGGGAAACAGTAGTTACCTCTTAAGAAGAGGAACAGAAAGAGAGCAGGCTGAAGAGGAGGAGGGGAGATCTGCTTGCCTTGGAGGAAGTGGGGGTTTGGAGTGGGTGGAGCTTGTCTCTTAAAGGGACAGGATACACAGGTGACAGAACCAACTCCAGCAAGCTGTCCTCTGACTCCTCCATGGGCACTATGGTGCAAATCCATCCCCATCCCACCCACAGATAAATACATGTTAAAGCCTTTAAGTCAAATAAATATTCAAGCATGAAGAAAACCAGTTTGTTACTGGTCTTGTTCAAAGGTGTCCACCAAAGTTTAGGTGTTGGGAATCTAATTCTAATACCATAGACAAACAGAACCCATTGGGAGATGCCCAGGTTTTGATGATTTTACCCCTAATAGGTGTGTTAATGCATTATTACAGGAGTGGGCTGATTGTTAAGGGAATCGGTTAGTTATAAAACAATTTTAGCATTTGCTGTTTCACTGTTGTTGGCCTTTCTGCCATGGGCTGGTACAGACAGAACACCATGACTGCTTGCGCTTGATCTTAGGATCTCCAGGCTCTAGAACTGTATAGAGCCCAGCCATGACAAGCTTAATTGAGGCCTGAGTTTCAAATTACCTGGTTCCAGGAAAGACCACAAACTGAGACCACCCAGGAATGGACCATCTCAAGGGAAATTACCTAATGTTCCAAAAGACATTCCTAACATTCTTGCTATTGTAGATAGGATCACCTGATGTCTCTTAGCCCAACACACCCATCTCCCTTCACCAAGATACCCCTAGAAAAATGTCAGCCAGTCATGGGTCCTGAACCTTAGAAATCCCCACTTCAACCTCTATTATAAAAACCCCACCCCAACTGAGGTCGAAGCTCATGCTTCGATCATGCCAATGCAGACTTTTTGCTTTTACATATTGGACTTGGTCTCTTTGTTGGTTTTTGGGGGAGTCTGTGGTCTGGGCATAAGAAGTTGTAAGATATCCTCAGTTTGTGTAAAGCAAAATACTATCAAAAGCTGTGTGTGTGAGGATATAATATAGTTAGTTACCAAATCATACTTCCATTATTTGGGAAAGTAACATTCTACCCCTGAGCCACAGCAGCTCCTTGTCCCTCCAGTTTGTAGCAGGAGCATCTCTGAAGACAGTGGAGCCAGAAAGAGCTATTAATATTTCAAAGCCAATGTTACTAGCTTCACTTTTTTTCAAGATAGGGTTTCTTTGTGTAGCCCTGGCTGTCCTGGAATTCACTCTGTAGACCAGGCTGGTCTCAAACTCTGAGATCCATCTGCCTCTGCCTCTGCCTCTGCCTCTGCCTCTGCCTCTGCCTCTGCCTCTGCCTCTGCCTCTGCCTCTGCCTCTGCCTCTGCCTCTGCCTCTGCCTCTGCCTCTGCCTCTGCCTCTGCCTCTGCCTCTGCCTCTGCCTCTGCCTCTGATTGCTGGGATTAAAAGTGTGCACCACCTCTGCCTTGCAACTTATTTTATAACCTCATGTTAATGCCTTGCAACTTTCCTTCTACTTCTTATGCAAATAGGATGCAAAATTTAAAAGTAGTTGTTTCCAAGACTGAGATTCAAGGAAAACAGCTCATCCCTGAACAGCATTGGTCAGATCTCTTCCAGATGGTAAAACTCTAACTCTAGGGTACATGAGTGAAAGAAGGAGTGTAAAGGGGCTGAGAAAACTGCCCAGGGGTTAGAGAGCTGGGGACCCAGGTTCAGTTCCCAGTGCTCTTGTCAGGCAGTGCTCTTGTCTATACACATACACACACATATATGATGAAAAATTAAAGAAATCCCTTTTTTGAAAAGAGGGAATGTCGGTTCTTGTCACTGAAAAGCTCACAGAAATCAGACATATCTGGATACAGATGTTTGATATACTCCTGGCACTGCCTTCTTTGCTTTGGTTTGTTTTCAGGCAGGGCTCCTTTACTATCAGATATAGAGGGTGAAAAAAATGTCTACCAGCTTCTCCAGCTGCTCCAGCTGCTTTGCTAATTTCATTACTTCGGCAGGGAAAACACTATTTTCCCCATTGATGTGCTATTAAATAAATAGCACCAGTATTTTCTATATAGATTCTAAGTCAATTGAGAACTAAGAAAAACAACCACTGGTTCAAATATCACCTTCTCGACTGCTACAAACGACCATTTGTCATAGATATCAGTTGGTCCCACATGGGGTTCCCAGTATGAACCATAGAAACAGGCAGACTTCCTGCTCACGCAGGGACCTAGGGATTACTCCTCTAAAGAAGTGTGTTTAAGCAGCTTGGCTAAGTGAAGGTGCCCAAGTTATTGTTCTTGAGTTTACCAATTAGATAAGTCACTCTTGCCTAAGGATTAGATATAGGGTGGGAAAAAATGCCAGAGCTACCAAATTTATTGAAGCTACAAGTGACAAGGATGTAAGTTTCTACTGAGGGTGTCTTTTTTGCTATTCCTTTAACACATTAGATTAACCATTTCATCTTTGAAACCATGGGTGGCAAGGGTCCCTCCCTTCAAGGACAGTCCACCCCTTCCTTCTTGAGGCCACACTATACCAGCCACCACTCCACTGAGGGTGCTTGTGAACCTCTAGTGAGCACTGCAGTTGGTACCTAGAAAGCTCTGAGGTAATTTGACCCCTTTCAAGGTGTTTGTGTCCAGGACTGAAACCCACTTCCTAGTCTCTTTCCTAACCCACAAGATGTACTATAATCACCCAGTATCGTCTTTCTGAGGCCACAGAATGGCACAAATGGTAAGACCTATGGAAATTAAACTAATACAATCCCAACAAATTAGTGACATCCTCCTCCAAAGGTAAAAGCAACGTTTTCTCAATGATCAACATTGTAGGAAGAAATTATGAAATCCATGAGCTAGTTTAGTGTCTGTTGCTGGGCTAAAACCAACTTGGGGAGGAAAGGGTTTGTTTCATCTTAGAATTCAAGGTAATAGTTCACCTCTACTGGAAGTTAGGGCAAAAGTTCAAAGCAAGAACCTGGAGGCGGGCACTGAAGGAGGAACCACTGAGAACACAGGGTTTCCATGCACGGGCCGCTCACACTCAACATTTGCAGAAAAAAAGATAATACACTAACTTTTAAAGCAGCTATTCCTGCCAAGATATTAGAGCAGAACCTGTGTGTTTAGGGCTTCAGTGAGACTTAGAGATGTTGTGGTGTGTCTGATGAATGAGGAGTGGGTGAAATCTTGGCTCTGACCTCCCCAAATCCAGTTAGTCATCTAGCTGGATGTCTAGAATCCAGGGCCTGTAAACTGAAATTTGTTCCGGAGAAGACTTGGGAAAAAAAAATTCATTTTAGTACTCTTAATTTGCTATAATTTGGAAATAAAATTAATTCCAGTGCACTGTCTCCTCCCCTACAGAATGGCTTTGGAGGTATAACTTTTTGCACAGTAGACCAAATTGATAGCTACAGTTCCCAGGTCTGGGTAAGATGCCTGCCTTTCCTCTTCCCCCACTGAAAAGCTATGGTTTATTTTATTATTTATTTTCATTTTTCTTTAGCTCTATTTCCTGGCACTCTGGGGCCATAGTGGCTACATTTTCTGGGAGCAAGTGTGTAGGTTCTTAAGAGGAAAGCCTGCCTTTTGAATCCAGCCAGATTTTGACCCACTTTCCAGGAGCCGGAAAGAGAGAAGGGTGCAGATAATGCTTGAGTCTGTTAAAAATTTACATGAATTTAAGATGGCTCCTTTCACTGTTTTCTCCCTGAAAGTGTAGAATGATTTGCATTTCAACTAGCATAGTCTACCATATTTGTAAGAGAACACCTTCTATGTAAAACCTCCCAAGGCTCTGAATTACCCAAGGCTCAGTTACCTGGCAGTGTATAGAATAAATATTCTCCTCCAATGCTCAGAAGCCCCTAAAGATGCCCTTCTACACCATATGGGGTGCCCTTCTGTATGCTGTGAATATGTTTTATTACAATTGGTTAATAAAGAAGCTGATTTGGTCAATAGCCAGGCAGAACAGAGCCAGGCGGAAAACTCAAGAAAAGATAAATGGAAAAGGAAGGTGGAGTTTGAGAGGCGCCAGCAGCCACCAGAGGCCACCAGAGGTAACAAGCAATGAACCTTGTAGTAAAATATAGAATAATAGAAATAGGTTAATTTAACTTGTAAGAGCTAATTAATAATAATCCTGCACTACTAGGCCAAACTGTTTATAATTGATATTAAGCCTCAGAGTGGTTATTTGGGAACTAGTGGGCAAGAGAGAAACCTTCAGTTACAATCTGTTTTTTTGATAGTCTGTATCTATTTAGGAAAAGATCCGGGTCAAAGAAGGTAGGAACTTAGGAACTTAGGCCTGGTGTGAGTTTGACTAAAAAGGAACAAAGAAATAGTAATTCTCACTCGTATCTCCCTCAGTTGACTGAGAGTCAGGCTTCTTTAGGCATGGAGCCAAGGGGTGGAGAGTTTGGAAAGAGACAGATGAAGTGGAGGTTGGGGCTCTCTTAGGCTGCATGGGGGGAGGTGAGAGAAGTCTGGCTATAGCCCTGCTCCTCTCAGCACTGCTCCTTTACCAGCACAAGACTTAGGGCCCTCATGGTTGATCTCACTCCATCCTGTCTATTTCAGCCCACTCAGCCCTTCCTCACTGCCAGACTCTTCTCTGTCATCTCCCTTATAGAGCTCCAACATCCTCACGCCAGGGTGCTGACTCCATTCTTCATGAGGCTCTTTCCACCACAACAGACCAATGACACAGTCACTTGATGAAGCTTTAAAAATGGAAGTGAGATGATGTCACTTCTCAGATACTTCCAGAATGCCATAGTCCATTCAGAATAAACTTCACAAGCCTCACCATCCATTGACTCTGCTCCCAGACCTAACACCTGCCTGTATTTTCCCCAGATTTTTCTCCCTTTGATGTTGGCTTCCTCCTTGTTCTTCAAATTGCCAGCCTTCCTTTTGCTTTGGATTTTTCAGAGGTCAAAATCCCTTTTCTGTAGCTTCCACACTCTCCTCCAGATGTCTTCTTGACTGGCTTCCTTTCTTTAATCCTCGCTCAGACGTGATCTTTCCAGTGAACCCACCTTTAATCACCCTGATTAAAATTGCAGTTACCCGTATGGTAGACAGAATAATTTATCTCCAAAGGTGTTCATATCCTAACCTCTCAAACTTGTGAACATGTCACATTGCATGGCAAGAGAGAGAGAGAGGGAGAGAGAGAGAGAGAGAGAGAGAGAGAGAGAGAGAGAGAGGAGAGAGAGACCCAAGAGTGTTGTTACAAAGGTTCTTAGAGAAAGAAGGCGAAGGTCAGAGGACAGATACTGGAAGTGGAAGTGGGATGAAGCCATCATGCATGAAGAAATGTGGGCAGCCTCTAGAAGCTGCGATGGGCAGGGAAATAGATGACCCAGCCTCAGTTTTTCAGAAGAATGTCCTTTGTTGACACCTTGGCTGTAACCCAGTGAGACCCATTTTATACTTACAACCTGCAGACACATAAGATGTTTAATTTGCTTTAAGTCAGGTTTGTGAAAATTGAAAACACACACACACACACACCCTTAATCTAAACTAGTATAAATACAAACTAATGCAATCCCTACCTCTGTCCCCCACCTCCTGGCCTGGTTACTGTTCTCCGTGATACCTAACTTCAGATGACACATTCATTATTTTATCCATTAATTCCTTTAAGTTTCTGCTTCTGCCCGGCTAAAGGTCAACTCTGTAGATCAGGGACTATTTTGTTTGTTATTGGACTCTAACATTAGAACAACCTACAGGATGCTAGATTCATAAAAAGTGTTTGCCAAATGGCAGACATATTTGCCTTCTATCAACAATGATGTATCATTCTAAGTGCTCTCTTTAATTTTATGAAATGTTTTAAATGTTTTGAGGGGTTGTAAATGGTGGCACACACCTGGAATCCCTTGGGAGACTGGGGAAGGGACATACTGAGTTTGAGGGTAGGTGACTTTTCAAGTCCTAGGCTGGCCTTAGCTACATAGTGGGACTCTGCCTCAAAAACAAACAAACAAGCAAAATACGGTTTAAAAAAGTGACTTGCTCTTCCTAATATTAAGGCATTTTGTCTACACTTTCTGCCCTTTCACATGTAAGACTGTTGGCAGTGTTCTCTCTCTACATTTTTTTACACAAAGTTGATACAGATGAATTAGCAGTTTTACTCAAAAACCACCCCCATGTCTTAAATGTCTTCAAATGGGAAAAGAAAAGTATTTCGCATATTATGTTTTCAAAGGCTACTAGCATTCCAGAAGCATTAGGAAATTCAAACATTATGGCATTACCTAATAAAGAAAGCAATCTTTAAATTCCTGGCTAAGTATCAACTTCCTGAAGTCACACAGCTTAGAATGCAAAGACCAAAAGTCTTCTGGTGAGAGTTCAAAAGTGTGTTTCTTATACATTTAGCTCTTATACATGTAAACTCTTCTAGAACAGCTCCCTCACTTCCTCTTACTCTCTGCTACCACACAGTCTCCTCTCTTTCAAGTTGAGAACCTGATCAAATGTGCCATGTACTGGCTTTTATGAATTGTCTGTGATGTGTTTTCTCATCATGACCCACATCCTAGGTTAGGGATCTGGTACTCCACTTGCTTTCTGATTCATCAAATGTATCACTTTTCCCTCCCACCTGAGACATTAGCATCACTTCATGCGGTCCTTCTGCCCTAGCTCCTAAGGTTGTCTGCTAAAGAAGCAGCTGCTGGCGTAGATATTCCTTCAGTTAACTTTAGAGAATGTATTTACCTTGGTTGAGGCTGTGTTTGCTCTTTGACAATTTCATATATGTGTATAATACATTCTGGTTATTCTTTCCTTCTATTCTCTCCTATCTCCTGACCCCTATCCCTGTCCCCTACTTGTTCCTTTCCCAGATTCACAAGTTTCAGTTTAGTTTAATTGCTGTTACCAGTAGGTATACGCCAGAAGGCAACGACTTTTCCACTTTCTTAGTCCATTCAAAGGAAATAGTTCATTGGAGAGAGCTCCACCTGAATCTTCGTCTGGCTATTGATGGTTCCATTCTTGTGCTACCCCATGAAGCCATCCAGAGTTGCTTAGAGTTTGTATTTACAGTGACTGTGTTTTGCCTGATAAATGGCATTTTGCATTTGAATACCCGTTATTTTTAAGTTTCTAGGGGTGCAAAGACAATCTCTGTCTTGTGCTTTTAGTCTAGTAAATACCTTCCTCCATGTTTCATGGTACCAAATGTCAGACATTGGATCCTTTACCTAATGGGGGCATGTTCTGGATCACTTGGAGGACATTAAATCAGTCCATCCACCCATCAAACCCAGTTGAGGTCACGAGGGACACTGAGCAGAGGGGTTGGGCTTAGTGATAGGACAAACAACTGATAGTGACAGCAGAAGAAGCTGGGCAGTCTGACCAGGACCCTTTGTCCTGTAGGGCAGCAGTCTAAGGAAGGAGAGGACTCTGGGTGACCTTAAGGTGGAAATACCTGCAGCAGTGGTCAGTGGCTATCCAGACATGGTTTCCAGACATAGTTTTAAAGTATTTGACCTCATACTTGGTGTAGATGGTTGGTCCCTGGTAAAGAGCCAGGATTTTCTTAGCTGGACATTAACGTGATGGTTGCTCCAGACGGCTAGCTGGCCACTGCAACAAAGGAGAAAAAGCATTTTCCCAACTAGAAGTGAGCTGTCATGAATGGGGAAGAACTTCTGTTGTGGACACAGATAATCAGCAAGCCAAGAGTCTGAGAAAGCAGTAGAAATACTTCGTTTCTGGTCTTTTTTTTCTCTTTGTTGTTGGCTCAGTCAAAGTTGACCAGATGTACTTGTGATTTTCTTTCTTCTCTTTTCTTCTTCTTCCTTCCTCTCCTTTCCCTCTTTGTCTGTTCTTGAGACAGAGTTTTGCTATGAGGCCTGGACCAGCCCCAAGCTCCAGATCTTTTGGTCTTAACCTCCTAAGTAGCTCAATCTACTGCAGATTTCTGTTTCAAGCATTTTAACTACATTGGATAAGCGCCTCCCTCCTTAAGGATAAGCAGAGAGAAATAGGCCATGGGATGGAGAAGAAATCTTGGGTTTCAAGAGCAAGGGGACATTTGGAGAGAAGATACCTGTGATTATAAAAAAGTATGATGACTCTCCACAATTAATTAAACCAAATGTCTAACTACCATAAAATGTGTCAGTCATTGAAGGATAATATTGGAAACATTTATTAGCATGAAAAGATTCAAGATAGATTACTAAGTTTGAGAAAAGAGAAAGCAGGTGAAATAGAGGGAAGGGGCAGAGGGAAAGACACACACACACGCAGAGAGAGAGAGAGAGAGAGAGAGAGAGAGAGAGAGAGAGAGAAAGAAAGAGAGAAACAGAAGTGTACTTTGTGCTGGGTGTCTGGAGGGAGGGTTTGCAATGCCAGATACACTTGGAAAATCACTACTCCAATGCCTAATGGCAGTAAGCTAGCACAGGCTGTGGAATGTGGTAATAAGGTGACTGCATAACCTTTAGGTGGTGTATTTTTTAAATTTTTCCATAATTGAGCATAAATGGATGTTTTTCTCATATAATTATTAAAAGTAAACATTGTTCTTCAGAGAGTTTATATTTTTAAAAAAGAGAAAAAAGAGAGAGAAAGAAAAAAGAAAGGCAGAGGGCTAAAACAGTTCTATGGATGAGTTCTTGACACTCTGTGAAGAGAGGAGTAATTTTCATTCTGCTTAAAATGTTTACAGAGCAGGAGAAGATGCAAAGTACCCCTTCACTGTAAGAACTGCCACATTCCTGCTGTCAAAGTTTAACAGAGAGAGCTAGATAAACAATCACAAGCCAATTTCATTTCAAATATGATGCAAAAAGTTGAAAATAATAGTAGCTTTCATTTACTATTGTGTTAAATAGTAATATGCATGGCAAGGTACAGTGTCTTCTAAAACATAAACATATTTCAGTAGCAAGTTCTTAACAAGATTTTTTTCAGCAGATAAAAAGAATAAAGTCTTTGATACTAAGATGTCAAAAAGTTTGAAAAATGCATTTGGTGGTAGTAAATGCAATTTATATCTCCACAAAAAATACTGAGGCTCTTAATGATATTAGAAGGACACTTCCTAACCAGGAGCTGGGGTTCAGGCCTTAAATCCCAGCAACTCTGAAAGCAGAGGCAGATAGGTGGATCTCTGTAAGTTCAAGGCCAACTTGTTCTACATAACAAGTTCCAGGCCAGCCAGAACTGCTCAGTGAGACCCCATCTTAAAACAGAAAGAGAGAGAGAGGAATAGAAACGTACTCCCTAAATATGGTAGGAAATGTTTATTTTAAACAAATACCTAGCATTATACAAAACAAGGAGTAAAAGAAAGGCATTTTTATACTACTAAATTGTCAAAAGTCAATATAGCTTAATTGTGATTCATTCTTCAAGTTTCATGTGTTGGACGTGTGATTCTTACTGTGTGGTATAAAGGTGGCAAGTGCTTTAAAAGTCAGGGCCTGGTGAAAGGTGATTAGGTCATGGGTGCCACCTACACAAATGGCCTAATATTGTCCCTGGACCTTAGTGGCTCAGACTCCCCACGAGTGGATAATTTCTTGTTGGCATAGGTTATTATAAAGTGAGGCCATGCGGGTCTGAAAAGATTTCTCAGTAAATCTAAAAAACAAAAAGCAAACAAACAAAATGGAAAAGTGGGGGAGGGGTGGGGAGAGGTAACTTAGCAGTTAAGGCACTGGTGGCTTTTCTAGAGGGCCCAGAATTCAGTTCTCAGCTCTCACATCAAACAAACCACAACCATCTATTCTAGCTCCACAGGATCTGGCCCTGTCTGCAGATGCACACATTGTGCATGCACACACACATACACACACAACATAAAACAAATCTTTATTTTCAAAAAAGTAGATTGAATTTGAATTAATATGTGGACTTTTTAAATGTTTAAATCTATGGTTATCTGTTATAGCATATTAGTTAAGGATGTGCTACATTTGTTTCTGTTGATGGACATTTGTTTAATGATGCAAAGATGTGTTGCTTTTTTATGTTGCATTTGTTTAATTCTGTGAAGTTGTGTTCTTTTGCCTGTCTATAACACTTGATTTGTCTAATAAAAAGTTGAATGGCCAATAACAAGGCAGGAGAAAGGATAGATAGGGCTGGCAGACAGAGGGAATAAATAGGAGGAGAAATCTGGGCAGAGAAGAGAGAGGAGCAAGAGAAGGAGGAGAGGAGGATATCAGAGGCCAGCTACCCAGCTACACAGCAAGCCATGGATGGAGTAAGAAGTAAAGAAAGGTACATAGGGTGAAAAATAAAAGCCCAATGGCAAAAGGTAGATGGATAATTTAAATTAAGAAAGGCTGGCTAGAAATAAGCCAAGCTAAGGCCAGGCATTAAGAAAGAATAAGCCTCTATGTGTGATTTATTTGGGAGCTGGGTGGTGGGCCCCCAAAGAGCCAAAAGAGTAAAGAGCAAACAAACAAAAACCCCAACTACAGTTATCTTGTTTATTGTGTCTCTTAGACAGATAGCTTTCCTCTTCCTATAGTTATTTTATTAACTTAGGGCAGTCAGCATCCTCATGTTTGTAGGGACAGGAGCTGGAGCAAAGACGAATGCTTGGAGAAATGCATGTGTCAGTCAAGCTAAGCCTTGGAGATGCCGCTGTTGTGAGTGATAAAACGGTTTACATTCAGTGAAGAAAGAGCGCTCTGCACCAGCCAAGGATAATGAAGTCAAGTGAGGAGTGGGAGGCTCCCCGGAAGAGCAGACACTTCAGCTGAGAGAGGCTTCTGGACCTCCCAGGCCCTTTCCATTTCCATAGGGAGGCGGGTCCTCTAAAGTAACTAAATAAAACAACCAAGAATTCTAGGTTTTACCCTACTGTTCCCTCCTAATCCGAAGGCTCGTGCCAGGATTCACAAACTCTAAGAAAACCCCCTATTGAACAAAGAAAACGTTAGAAAATGTGTAATTTGTTCTATGTCCCCAGATTGTGAGGACATTCGATTTAATCAGGGTCATATTAAAAATGTGATGGAAGTAATGAATAGCAGATTTAAAAGTTAGAAATAAAATCAATGAATTTGAAAACAGTTCAGGGAGTCCTGCCATGATGAGTGGAGACAAAGTAGATGCGTCGGTTCAGGGTAGTTCAGAGAGCGATGAGGACCTTCGGGGAGGTGACTGAAGTACACACACTTGAATCTTCAAAAGCTTGGTCTTGGGGCTGGACAAATGGCTCCGTTGGTAAAATGCATGCCTTGCAAGCTTTGGAACCCATGTGAAAATGCTGATCTTAGGGTACGCTTGTAATCCCATTGCTGTGGGCAGGGGGCCGTGTAAGGAGATCCTTGGGTTTCCCTGGGCAGCCAGACTTGCATTTTTCGTGAGTTCCTGAGAGATAACACTGGACCGAGATTGACCTCTGGCCTTCACAGGCGTGCAGGCACATACATAAACCATCACACACACAACACACATAAAACAAACAACAACAAACCCTTGGTTTTCATGGCAATAGCTGACAAAATGTCTGGCTGATGAGTCAGCCAGCCTCTCACTTAGTCTTAGTCATAAGTGGAATTTCTGCACAGCAAAGATAAAAGAAATGCTTTAACCGAGGCAGATACTGCGCTGCTCCGGGAAGGACTACGTCCTGAACGACATGGAGACGACGTGTACAAAGTGAGTGACGTGCAAAGCTGAAATGCATCTCTGAATGTTTCAAATATCCCAAATAGATGAGAAAAACTACATAGTCCTATCTTCAAGTGGGGCAAATAGTTCAAATAACTGCTACTTTACTCAGATAAAAATGAATTTAGATAATAATAAGAAACAAATTTTGAAATTATGAAAAGGCTGTAGAAATTTATCTCACCCTTCTACGTACAGAGAATTATGTTATGAAGTTGTCATATAGACAGGTAGTTGAAGGGCATGCAATAAAAGCTTTCCAAAATTGTAACTGGCAGAATAGTCGCATGCACAAAGTCTTAGGTTTTATCCCCTACACTGCAAAAACACAAAACAAAACCTGATGTGGGATTCCCCTCTGTATGTAATGAATATGTTTTATTACCATTGGTTAATAGAGAAACTGCTTTGGCCTATGGCAGGGAAGAACATAGCCAGGTGAGAAGACTACACTGAATACAGGGAGAAAGAAGGTAGAGTTAGGCAGAAGCCATGAAGCTGCCTAAGAAGAAAGATGCCAGAACATTACCAGTAAGCCACAACCCTGTGGTAATACATAGATTAATAGAAATGGATTAATTTAAGATGTAAGAGCTACCAAGGAGTATGCCTAAGCCATTGGTCAAAGAGTATGGAAATTAAGATAGTTTTGGTGTGATTATTCAGGTCTGGCAACAGAGAAATGAAAGTGCAGTCTCTATTTACAAAAATCAAAATCTAGATTATATATTACAGAAGTGCATTAGGCAATTGATTCATGAAATTAGTTACTATTTCATATTTTGTGATTTTTGTAGTATTTTTTGTACTTTAAGATTTTGAAATTTGTTATTTTCATTCTAAATAAGAATTCATGCTCATATCTAATTTTTTGTCATGGTATAATATACATCCAGTAAAATAAGCAATCACATATGTGCATACACACACACACACATACACATTTTGATTTTTTAAGACAAGGTCTTTCTGTGTATCTTTGGTAGTTCTGGAACTCAATCTATAGACCAGACTGACTGTGAACCCAGAGATCCACCTGCCTCTGCCTCCTGAGTGCTGGGTAAAAGTTTATGTCACCAAGCGCAGCTGATTAATTTTTTGTGCCCTGTAATCAAGTTGTGTGTCTACCCAGTTTATTTTTACATGGATGCTGGACTCAGGCCCTCATCCTTGTGTAACATGTACTTTACCAGCTGACCTATCCCCAACAACCCTTAAGTTATATTAAGTTATAAACTCCCAGCAAAAGAACTGCCCTTCTTGTATCTCCTCATCCAGTTGAGACACATTAACACAAGGCTATAAAAATCTTAAGCAGGGAAGAATTAAGAACTCAAAATAACTGGAAAATATAACTAAGTAATTATTAACATATTTATAAAAGCCCAGTATAAATGTAAAAATGTTTACCAAAAAAGAAAACTTGCTTAAAAATTGCCTTTTCTACATAAAAATATTAGATGATTTCTATAAATATAGTATGAAATGGAAAGATATTTTAAGAGAGACTTTATTTATCTTCCATAATTTATATATAGATATGTATGTAAAGATACATAATAACTTTATGATAGTTTGTGATTTGCCGTTTAATGCAAAACCTAAATGTATAGTGACTAATGTTTCATGAGCACCTATAATCAGACTGGACATCACCTGTTCCCATCCCTAGAGTCCTCTTGTCACACACACAAGAAATTCTGACTCGGTTATAACTGAGAGCCTTTAGAAAAAGCAGGACGTGCAATTCATTCAACGTTTAAAAAAAAGAATATTTTCAGTTAATGTCTAATCATTCTTCAGTGACAATACTGAATTTAGGGAAACATTAACTATTCAAAGGATAGTTAAGTTCCTCACTTCGCCCCGCCATCATTAAGCCATGCCAAATGTAAGTGTGGGGACTCATTAGAGCAACGGCTCTCAAAGCATAGCGGCTGCAAAGCTCCTGGTCCCTTCATCACTGGCTTCAAAGACAGCACTGCACAGTTCTCTGTGAACTTTCCAGCATCCCATCTCACAGAAGCATCCTCTCTTTTCTTCAGTCAAAGAGCGAAAGCAAAGCCTTTCTGGAGAAGAAAAAAATCACACTCATCATCTCTCACAGCATTGACTTTGTTCTTCCCATTACAAGTTCATTGCTTGACAAAAATAAATAAATAAAGCCATAACTGCTCCAAGACACAAAGCTCTGAGGAAAACAGCAGTAATAAATACAACAGCAATAATAATAATGATAATAATAATAAAACTGCCAGCAAACCCTAGTCTTCAATCTATAGCAGTGCTATTTCCTAGACAATTATCATCTAATTTATTCCTTTGTTGTATGGAATTGTTGAAATTTTGATTAGAAAGCGAGGGAAACTCGGAGTTGGAGTTTTGAGAAGTAGTTATTCACTACCTGGGTGTTGTGGTTTGGATGAGAGTGGTCCCCATAGGCTCATTTTATTTTATTTTTATTATTAAATTGATTTATTTACTTTACATATCAAGCCAGTTTCCTCTCCCTCCTCTCCCCTCATCCCCTCTCCCCACCTCCTTTCCAGGCCCTCCACCACCCACTCCTCAGAAAGGGTAAGGTCTTTCACGGGAGTCCGCATATCAAATTGAGGCAGGAATAAGCTCCTCCCCACTGCATCAAGGTTGAGAGAGGGATCCCACCAGAGGGAACAGGTTCCAAAACACTGGCTCATGCACCCCATAGGTTCATATATTTGAATGTTTAGTCACCCTGGAGTGGAACTCTTTGAAAGAATTAAAACTAAGACCTTGCTGGAAGAAGTGTCACTGGGGTGGGCTTTCGAGGAGTCAAAAGCCCATGCTGGCCACCCCTTCCTTGCATTGTGATATAGTTAGGATGTGATTCTCAGCTACTTCTCCAGCTCCGTGCCTGCCTGTGTGCTGCCACGCTCCTCACCGTGATGATAATGGACTAGCCCCCTGAAGCTGTGTGCAAGTCCCCAATTAAATGGTTTCTCTTAGAGGAGCTGCTTGGTCACGATGTCTCTTCACAGCGATAGAACAATGACTTAGACAACGGGGTACAGACTTTACTGTTTAGGACCTCTTGACTTTATATTGTGATTACCATGTGCAGCACAGGAAACTCAGCTCTGTAAATACCCATGTACACACCAACTGACTTGGAATACCAGATCAACACTGTCATATGTAGGTATGGCCATTGCAGTCTCTCATTTGTCTGTGCATAAACATGCTATCAGTTTCCATGCAATTATACTCTGTAGCTGTTGGCTGTCTATTTGCTTGCTGGCTATAGATGCATGGACATGTGTATGTATGTGTGTGTCTTTTTGACCCCCATTATAAAATTTTTCTGTATGTTAAGAATGTGATACCAAGGCTTCCAGCATCCAAAAGATACCTTTCATGGTGGTCCTGTTATCTATCTGTCTGTCTGTCTATCTATCTATCTATCTATCTATCTATCTATCTATCTATCTATCTATCTATCATCTATCTATCGGCTTTTTCTCAGGATGGTTTAGTTTGGTTGCTTGGGTACAACTTATTGAAGACAGTTGAAGAAACTAATCAAAATTGATTTTATGTTTGGGGCCTTTTACCTTTGTCTTATTTTGTCTCCAATACAAGATGTTATTTTACATTCAATATTTACCACCTGTTCAAATCCTTTCTTGGCCTGAAGGCTTGGTAGAGGAGAGGGGAGGAAAAGAAAACATTAACTTGGTTTGAACTAAGAAAGAGTTTATTAAAGACATATTCTGGGGCAGTTAAGTGCACTTGTTACTCTTCGGGAAGGACCCAGGTTCAGTTCCCAGACAACATATCGGGAGGCTCACAGCCATCTGTAACTCCAGGTCCAGGGAATCAATCCCATGCTGCTGGCCCCTTTGGGTATTTGCACTCACTTGCACAGTGCAAACCCACATGGATCCACAGACATCTGCACGTAATAAAGTGAAAAAAATAACCTTCTAAAAAACAAAAATATATTCTGTAAAGATGAAATAGAAACAGTCATTCTCTTGCTTTATGGAAGTGGAGTCTATTAAGGTCTGGGCTTATACAATGGAAATACAAGCAGGACCCTGGAAGTTTAGAGGAGTTCAAGGTTAGTGTATTTATTGCCCCACTTGCTTGTCTGCCAGGCCACTGGGGGCTGATTTGGTTTTGTTCCTCTAAGGATGGCCTCAGCTCTGGTCCTTCTGGAACTGGTTTTCTGACTGGGTTCTGATACTCTCTTGTAGGTTTGTGTTGTTATACCCAAAGATGTACCAGCCCCCTCCATTTCTGATGCTTTTCTTAAACCTTACCCACAAGCTTTTTGTTGTTTTTCTATTTTTAAAGGTTTATTTATCTATTATGTATATGGTGTGTATGTCTGTGGGTCAGAAAAGGCCACCAGATCACATTATAGATGGTTGTGAACCAGCATATGGTTGCTGGGAATTGAACTCAGGACCTTTGGAAGAGCAACAAGTGCTCTTAACCTCTGAGCCATCTCTCCAGTACCCTTAAGACATAGTTTTAATGAAAGTCATTTCAAATTTCTAGGGTAAGCATATCTCTCTGTTGTTGTTTTGAGGTATTGGGAAAAGAAATAGATCTGCTGACATAAGAAATGAAAAGTTATTATAGTTATTAACTACAATATAGTTATTGATTCCTTAATCCAAGTGATCCCTATTTGGATGGGGTCTGGACACAGACTCAAAACTCACACAGAAATCTGAAAAGTATAGAATTTTATTGATAATGGTTAAGGTTTCTAATATCTTGGTGATTTATTTTTGTTCCTCTGGTGTGAAGAGTTTGGAGTATCATTAATCCCAGTATTTTTGTCTTGTTTTTCTGTACTACTATGTATTTGCTGCCATTACTTTAGCAGTTGGATGTGCTTTACACACCTGTCTCTGAAAAGGTTCTCTCTGGTTGACACACACATATATATATTTGTATATATCACATATATAATATAATTATATAATATAATATATAATGTGATTATAATAATATATTGTCTTATATATTATTTTATATAATTAATATATTTATACACATATATAATTAAAACTCAAAAAGGAGTAAATAAGTCTTACTTTGTTATATTTACTTTAATAAGTGATGTATGAACCTCCATGTGGAGCTTGGAATATAGGAGAGTGTTACCAAGACAGAGGGAACTTTCAAAAAAGAGCTTGAAATGCACCCCCGAACACACACATAAACCTACCCTGTACTAGCTCCTCTAAATCCTTCCCAAAGGTTTCACACAGTGACCATTAATAGATCCTTTGGATGTTTATGTTGTTTTATAATACTCACCATTCATTCATATGTAGAAATGAAACAAAGTGTGGATGGCTCAAATCGAGATGCTTTGTATTTAAGGTGTGTGTTCTGAGTAATGCATTGCTGGGTGATTGAATTATTTTGCAAGCAACATAGAGAACCCATACTCAAATCTGCACAGTATGTTCTACAGGACATCTAAGCTGTCTGGTGTGTGTGTAGGAGGAGGAGGAGAATCAGCAGCAGCATGATATATTTTTCCTCTAGGACCATACTAAACAATATAACACAAGCTTAAATCAAATACAAGAGAAAATAATGCAACCTAGTTATCTTAGTTATTGTTCTATTGAAGTGAAGAGACACCATAACTGCAGCAACTCTTATAAAAGAAAACATTTAACTGGGGCTGGCTTACGGTTTCAGAGGCTTAATCCATTATCATCATGGCAAAGAACATGGTGACAGGCAGGGTGGTCCTGGTCTGTAGGGGGTGAGAGAGAGCTGAGTCTAGCATGGGTATATGAAACCCCAAAGTTCAACTGCACTGACACACAGCCCTTCAACAAGGCCACACCCACTCCAACAAGGCCACACCTCCTAATCCTTCTACTCCCTGGTGTCTAAGCATCCAAATACAGGAACCTATGGAGAGTATTCTTACTCAAACCACCACACAGAGGTGTAAGAATGGGTCAAAGGATGGCATACAGATTTACAGATAATTTATTTTTAAAAGTGAGAACTTTTTAATTCATAAAAGTATAGTATGGTAAATAAATAAACCAATAATATAGCAATTTGTTTTCATTATCCAGTTTTTGATTACAGATGTGTGCCATACACGACTGTATATGTTTGCTTTAACCCAAAGGGCACAAGACTAGGTTTGTTAACTCTAGCATCACTCCAAAGAGCTGAGAACAATGGATCATGCAGGGCTATGAAGTATTACGTCATTACCGGCTAATTAGGATTTTCCCACTGCACTATAATCTCATGGGCTCACTGTTGGCTGGATGGGCTATCATTGATCAGATTGTGTTACAGGGTGCATGCATGCATTTTAAGCACATGGTCCTGAAATTATCGTGCTGTGGCTTCTCATTCTCCCTCTCTCCCTCTTGCACAGTGAGGGAGAATAAACATGACTGTACTGAGACATCTGATTGCTGCTATGTGCAAGCATGCAGTTGGGTACTGTCTATTCCAATTTCATTATTTGTTTATATTAAACCTTGAATAATTGAGTCCCTCAGTTATTCATTATTATACCATTTCCAGCAAATTCAGACATTCATTTAGGAACACTCTCTTGATTCACTAACAGTTTCGGCTTGGCTAAAAGTAGTTATTATTATTCAAACCCTTCAACTCACACTTTCTAATTATAAATGTGGCCATATTAAGTCATTTTTACAACACTTTCCAAAGTGATTTGCCTCAAATCTACTTATTTAAGCAGCAGTCATTATAATTCAGCTACTGGGCAGGAGGCAGGGGTGAATTTTTAGAAGCACAGACACTGTAAAGTCAAAACCAAACAGCATAACCTCCACAAAACACAACCCCTTTGGTTCATGCAGACAGTAGTCTGAGTCTATCTCTCTTAAACATGTCTTCTGTAATTCCCCCCCTCCAAATAAACACAGTTGATCTCTCCTTTTCTGTTTTTTTTTGTTTCTTTCTTCATAAAAATTGTCAACTTAAAATACATCATGAATTTTACTGATTGGAAGTTATGCTGAATTTTGTTTATGAACCCAAAGTGGCTCTGCTTTTCCTCATTTTTTTAGGACACCTTGACTAGGTGCTAGAATCAACAACTCTTTTTTTGGCAGATTTTTTTTTTCCATCCAACAAATCATGTCTGAATTTAAGGTGAGACAATCGATTTCCTCAGTTGTCTTTTTTACTCTAATTGTAGATGGGACACCTTAAAGTAATTCCATTAATTTCTACCTTAATTCAGAATATTTGATAGAATGTGCTAGAACAGTTAACAAAATGAAGGCACAAAAGTTCTATAATCTCTCCACAGTACACACATATTGACTCTGCTCCCATTGTCTTTGGCAATGCACTGTTTCTCACTGACTTTCTTCAAGAGAATGTGAACTATACTTCAACATTTAGGTTGACTTAATTATAGTAGGTAGTTATATCACAAAATTTAGTCTCTGGTTGGTGAGATGGTTCAGTGGATAAAGGTTGCCAAACCTGGTGACTTCAGATCCATCCCAGAGCCCATATGGTGGAAGGCAGCAACCACAGGCTGTTCTCTGTCCACACACATGTTGTATGCCCCCAAAACAAAAATTCATCAAAAAATGTATAGACTTTAAGGGTTTGTTATCTATAAACCAGATACTTTTGTTCTGGAGATAATTGAAATCTTTCATTTATTCTATGCAGTTTTGCCAACATTAGACTAATTTAACCTTGTTTTGTTAAAAGAGAGCATTTTTAATTGATGTGGGAAGGTCTTCTGTTTTAATAAAGAAACTGCCTTGGTCAGCCCTTAGGTGGGTGGAGTAGACAGAACAGGAAGAAGGAAGTGAGGTAGATGGCTCAGACAATTGCCACGCCTCTCCTAAGTTAGGCAGACTGCCAAGCCTCTCCTCAGGGAGCCAGATGCGATGGAGCCAGCCACCAGGACAGACATGCTGAATCTTTCCTGGTAAGACACCACTTGTGGTGTTACACAGATTTTTAGATATGGGTTAGTCAAGATGTGAGTAAGAGGCTGAAACTAATGTGCCAGGCAGTGTTTAAAAGAATACAGTTTGTGTGTTGTTATTTCAGGTGTAAAGCTAACCATGCGGGAGCCAGGCAGGATGAAAAGCAGGCCTGCCCGCTGCTCCCCATTACATTTAATACTATTGTAGACAATAATGTTCTCTGAGTTCTGAGAGGAGCAAGCAAAATAGTGACCATAAGGCAAGCATCCCTGACAATGGCAATGCTCTATTAGGGCAAAGGAAAAGATTGTGCATGGGACATGTAGACCATTAGGGCTGTGTTTCCCAAAGATGCCGCAGTGACCTTCATCCTATTCTGCATACCCTTCCTACACTGTTGCCGTAGCAGGCCTCCACTAAGGGTGGGGATCATTTCCCCACCTTGAACTTGGGATCTGTTTCAAGCAACAGAGCAGTATCCATGTGACTTTGGAAGCTGGAACACAAAGATTATTCAATTCTGCTTGTCTCTTTCTTCATAGCTCAGGGTTCTTTTTCCTTTGGAAGTCGCTGCCATGTTGTGAGAAGTCCAGGGTACATGAAGAAGCTGTATGCAGGCACTGTCTAAAAGTGAGGTGACAGGAGCCAGCCAACATCATTTTTGTGAATGAAAGGGTTTGCAGATGATTCTTACTGCTGGTCATTGGGCCAAGCTAACCTTCAGTGGTTTCCTCTTAAGTTGTAGATTTGTGATCAAATGAACTGTTATCATAGCTGTAAGTTTCTAAAATTTAAAGTTATCAGAATAGTCTTCAAAAAGGTAGGTCTTTAGTCCTGAAAAATTGCATTTTGCATATGCTCTGAATGGATTTTTTCTTTCCTTTTCCTTTCTATTTTCTTTCCTTCCCTCCCTCCCTCTCTCTTTCCCTCCTTTCCTCCTTCCCTCCCTCCCTCCCCCTCCCTCTTTCCCTCCTTCTGTTCTTCTTCCTACTTTCCTTCCTTTCTCTGTTGCTGGAGTGCTAGGAGTTGAACCTCACGTGCTCGGCCAGAGTTCTACACTGAGCCACATCCCTCCCACAAACCCCATAACCCAGTGGATTTCAGTTAACAGCAACCTTCAGTGTCACTTTCAATAGACAGCGTTCAAGTCAAACCTTCCATGTACGTGCTCTCCGAAAGTGCCTCGTCCAGAGGCCACACCATTTCTGAGAATAAAAAGGCAGAAAGCAGAAAATTTAATAACACTGGTCTGGAGCCCACCTTCTTGGGTTCGGATTGCACCTCTGACTCTGCCATCCTGTGCCAACATGACACAACGTAAGTTTTGTTTTAATCTTGCCTCGGTTCCTTTATTCCTGAAATGGCAATGGCAGAGCTGTCAGGAATAAAGTCCACACATCACAGTGTGTACATCAGGACTTTCTAGACGGTGCATACTCAGTAATGGCTAGTCGGAACTAGTTCTGTCAACTGTTAAATACCTCAAGATGCCTGAGAATCTCTCCTCATCTATCCTCACCAAGTATTTTGAGATTATGGGCAGAGAATCATCAACTTGTGGAGACAATAGATATTGTCAAGTGCATTTTTAATAGGGCCACTTTCCCCCCTGGGAGTAGCATGGCCTCTCTGGTGATCCTCTACAATAGCCCATCTGAGCATCGTCAGCCAAGGCTGTTCTTTTAATTATACTCTAGGCAACTGGAGGACACATCCATCCCCTGGGTCTGAGGCTCCAATGCCACAGGGACATAGCTAATGATACCATCCTCCAAGAAGATGTTCAAACAAAGCTTGTGTTGGCGAAAGCTGAGAAACCAACTGGGAACTCCTGACTTCCAGAGGAATGTGTGCTGTAGATGATACTCTGTGAAGCTCCAAATGTCTCAGAACCAGCTGCTCTGACTTTACTTCCTATGTTCCTATGTTCCCTCCCCAAAGGCATAAGGTTCAACAGTGGTTTATTGTCAATGTCAGAAGCTCATTCTGCCTGGAAAGTGAATGACCAAAACACATCCTAGAAAGTGATATGATGCCGACACCAGCTGCCTAAAATGTATTTTCCAGGAAGATATGAAGTGGCCCGACAAAGCCAGACTTTAGAGGAGGAAAAACAGCAGAACGTGAGAAGTCCCAGGAAAATGTAGTTTTTTCTGGCTTTAGCTCACATCTGGTATTGTTTGTTCTTATCTCTGTTGGTTACATACTGATAGGAGGCGGAAGACACCTAAGAAGGTGCCTGCTGATGGCCTGGCTCCCACGTCATTTGTCATTTGAGCTCCCACTGTGTTGTTTCAGGAGACCATCAGCATGTTTTCCTCCCTTGAAAAGACATTAGCATTTTCCTGCTATCAGCACTTACAGGAAGCTTTGTAAAGGTACTTTCTTCTTTTCCCATATTTCTGAGGTTTTCTTTTCTGTAAATCTAGCTTTTTTTTAAAAAAATTGATGTCATGATTATTAACATACTGCTGAAGTATGAGAGCCTCTCATCCATTTCTGTGTTGCTCATCTCTACATTGGAAGAGCTGCATTTTCGGGTTCCCTTGTACTGTAGTTTGCTCTGTAGGAGGCACAAATGAGACACTTGAAGCCAGGAAGGAGAGAGAAGAAAATGTGTTACCTGGCTGCTTTGGGCAATGCCTTTAACATGGTTTATCTACTGGTGCCTCTAATTTGGGGAAGTCCACCATGGTTCCCCTCTGCACCAGGCCTTAATGTCTATAAGATTAGTTTAATCAAGTGTTTTTGTGTTTTTCTTTTTTTTATTACTTTATAAATAATACCAATCAAAATTTCCACTTCCTTTCCTCCTCCGGCTTCCCTCCTGCTCCCCCACATACCCTCCCCTCTCCATCTCTAGCACTGAGAGAGGGCATGGTACCTTGCCTGGTAGAAATTCCAAAGCCCTCCCCTTCCATCCAGGCTTAGGAAGGTATGTATCCAAACAGAATAGGATCCCAAAAAAGTCAGGACATGCAACAGAGACAAATCCCCGTGCCATTATTATTGGCTTCTCAGTCTGCCCCAATTGTCAGCCACATTTAGAGGGTTCAGTTTGATCCCATGCTAGTTCAATACCAGTCCAGCTGGATTTGGTGAGCTCCCATTAGCTCAGGCACACTGTCTCAGTGGGTGAACCAACCCCTCGCAGTCCTGACTTCCTTGCTCATATTCTCCCTCCTTTTGCTCTTCAACTGGACCTTGGGAACTCAGTCCAGTGCTCCCATGTGGGTCTCTGTCTCTATCTCCATCCATCGCCAGATGAAGGTTCTATGGTGATACTCAAGATAGTCATCAGTCTGACTACAGGACAAGGCCAGTTCAGGGACCCTTTCCTCCACTGCCCAGAGTCCTAGCTGGGGACATCCTCATGGACTTCTGGGAACCCCTCCAGAGCCAAGCCTTTTTGCCAACCCCAAAATGGCTCCTTACTTAAGTTATCTCCCTGATCCCATATCCATCCTTCCTCCATCTCAACCATCTCACTCCCCCAAGCTCTTCCCAACCCTTCCCTTCTCCCCTTTCTCTCCCCCTCTCCCCTTCCCCTTACCCCATCCCTAGTCCCATGCTCCCAAACTTTTGCCTGGAGATCTTGTCTGCTTCCAATTTCCAGGAGGATGTATATATGTATTTCTTTGGGTTCACCTTATTACTTAGCTTCTCTAGGATCACGAACTATAGGCTCAATGTCCTTTGTTTATGGGTAGAATCCACTAATGGGTGAGTACATACCATATTCATATTTTTGAGTCTGGGTTATCTCACTCAGGATAGTGTTTTCTATTTCCATCCATTTACATGAAAAATTAAAGATGTCATTATTTTTACCACTAAATAGAACTCTAATGTGTATATGTGCCACACTTTAATTTTTTATTCTTTCATTGAGGGGCATCTAGGTTGTTTCCAGGTTCTGGTTATTACAAATAATGCTGCTATGAACATTGTTGAACAAATACTTTTGTAGTATGATTGGACATCTCCTGGGTATATTCCCAAGAGTGGTATTGCTGGATCCTGAGGTAGGTTGACTCCCAATTTTCTGAGAAATAGCCACACCAATTTCCAAAGTTTGCAAAGTTTCACAAGTTTGCATTCCCACCAGCCATGGATGAGTGTTCCCCTTATTCCACATCTTCTCCAGCATAAGCTACCATTGGTGTTTTTCATTTTAGCCATTCCGACAGGTATAAGATGGTATCTCAAAGTTGTTTTGATTTGCATTTCCCTGGCAGCTAAAGAAGTTGAACTTAAGGATACATATCCTTAAGTATCTTTTGGCCGTATATGGAAAAACAAAAAAAAACCCAGGATAGCCAAAACAATCCTATACAATAAAGAAACTTCCAGAGGCATTACCATCCCTGACATCAAACTCTATTACAGAGCTATAGTAATGAAAACAGCTTGGTATTGGCATAAAAACAAATGCTGACCAATGGAATCGAAACCTATGAACACCTGATTTTTGACAAAGAAGCTAAAATTATACAATGGAAGAAAGAAATCATCTTGAACAAATGGTGCTGGCATAACTGGATGTCAACCTGTAGAATAATGAAAGTAGATCCATATCTATCACCATGCAAAAAACTCAAGTCCAAATGGATTAAAGACCTCAGTATAAATCCAACCACACTGAACTTGATAGAAGAGAAAGTGGGAAGTAGCCTGCAATACGTGGGCACAGGAGACTGCTTCCTACATATAACCCCAGTAGAACAGACAATAAGAGCAACAATGAATAAATAGGACCTCCTGAAACTGAGAAGCTTTTATAAAGCAAAGGACACAGTCATTAAGATGAAAAGGCAACCTATTGAATGGGAGAAGATCTTCACCAACCCCACATCAGACAAAGGTCTGATCTCCAAAATATATAAAGAACTCAAGAAACTGGACATTAAAATTCTAAATAATCCAGTTAAAAATGGGGTACTGAACTGAACAGAGAATTCTCAGCAGAAGAATTTCAAATGGCCAAAAGATGTTTTTTTCTTTTTTATATTAAGCTCTCCCTATTAAAGACATTTAAAGCAGGAACTGAAGCAATGACTCAGCAGTTAAGAGTTTACACCTCTTGCAGAGGACCCAGGTTTGGTTCCTAGCACCTAGTGTTGGCTCACCATCATCTCTAGCTTCAAATCCAGGAGATTTGATGCCCACTTGTGGCCTCCATTGGTCCTGCACACATGTGGTGCACATAAACTCACTCAGGCCCACATAAAACGAAAAAGAAAAGTTAGTAAATAAAACAAGACCTAAAGCAGAATCTGGTTTTACTGGACTTAAATTGACATACATTTACAAAACTCTTATGAGACCCTTCACAGAGAATTACAAAATATTATAGAAAATTCCAGGACCTCGAGAGTAACAGAAATCTGAAGTACTCTGAAACTATTTGTGCATCTTTCCTAATTGTTCAGGTATCTACAATCATGCCATTGATAAGAATAACAAAGACAAATTTTGGCAAAGACTGTATTCTCAGTAAGGAGGATTGTATGTTATCTTTACATATGGGATATTTTTGCAGAATCTGTATGTGGTCTCAGTAGAGTTTAACATAAAATATTACTAATGGTTTTAGTTGACTTAGTCCTTACCATACTTAACAACTTAGTGGCACCTTAACTAATTAAAAGCTCAAGCACCTATGTAGTGAGGAGCTGTGGGCAGACCTGCTTTTCATCCCGTCCTGCTCCCGGCCACCGGCTAGTTTATGCCCCGAAATAACAACACACAAACTATATTCATTTAAACACTGCCTGGCCCATTAGTTTCAGCCTCTTACTCACATCTTGATTAACCCATATCTAATAATCTGTGTAGCACCACGAAGTTGTGCCTTACTGGGAAGATTCTAGTGTACGTCCATCTTGGGCTGGAGCTTCATTGTGTCTGACCCAGAGAGCAGAGGCAGGGCAATTTATTAACTTCCCTTCCCAGCATTCTGTTCTGTCTACTCCAATCAAATGGGCCAGGCAGTTTCTTTATTAACCAATGAAATCAACTCAAACAGAAGACCCTCCCACATCACACCTATATATTTTAGTTTCAGTGAAAAATTTATTTCAGACTTAGAATGAATGGCTCTCATGGCTAGATAAAGATTTATTGATGTTTGCATATTTTTAATGGTTTTCGGTTTATATAGCAATTAAGGAGAAAGAATATAGACTTTCTATATACCTCTTCACTATCTCTCTCCATTCCAAAGCCTCCCTCTTGATAAAAGTCAAGTGGTAATGTGATATATGTTTTTACCATAGATGAACCAATATTGACCCAAGTCCATAGTGTACATTAGGGTTCTCTTTTTATGTTGTGTTGTATGTTCTACAGGTTTTGACAAATATATAATGTCCTGTATCCATATATCATACACAATAGTTTCATGGCCCCCAAAAGTCTCATGTACTTCACTTTCTCATTCCAACGAAGCCCTAAAAACACTGATCTGATGTCTGGATAATTTCATTTCTAAAATGTCATACAGCATGAACCATATAATTTGTGACCTCCTTATACTGGTGTCTTTCATTTGGAAATATCTACTGAAGATTCGTCCTGGTATTACTCAGTGTTGATAGCTGAGTTCTAAGGTGTTCTGTAGTAGGAGTGTACCTCATAGATTTATCCCTTTCTTAACAGACATCTTGATTGTGTCTGTGTTTCGGCAACTACAAGTAAACCTACCATAAGTACATGTATATGTTTTTGTGTGGCTGTAAGTTTGGAGCTGATCATATGAAGACTATGCCAGATTGTTTTCTAACATGAAAGGTATCATTATATCCCTGCAGGTGATGAATAGGACTCCCACTTCTTCACACCTAGCCAGCATTTGATGATTGTTAGTGTTAATTATGGATTTAAAGTATTTTGATATGTGCACCATGGTACCATATTGCTATTTTAATGTGTAATTCCCTAATTATTTATGATGTTTAATATTTTTCATATTATTTTTTATGTTTGAGAATGTTTTTATTTGACTGTATCTACAAAGATGATTTTTCATAATCTCACAATTATAGGGTTTTTTGATGGATACAAAATTCCCACTCCATTTTTAAATTTTTTTCATTTAAAATTTTTTTTTTCACATACCAACCCGAGTCCCCTTTTTCTGCCCCTCCCCTACCTTCTCCCCACCAATCGCCTAGTCAGAAAGTGTAAGGCCTCCTATGTGGAGTAGGTAAGGTCTGGCATATCAAGTTGAGGCAGGACCAAGTCCCTTCTCTTCCTATTTAGGCTGAGCAAGATATTCCTTCCATTAGGAATGGATTCCAAAAAGCCAGTTCTTGCATTAGGGATAAATCCTGGTCCCACTGCCAGAGTTCCCACAGACTGCCTAAGCCACACAACTGTCACTCGCCTTCAGTGGGCCTAGTTTGGTACTATATAGATTCCTCAGCTATCAGTCCAGAGTCAATGAGCTCCAACTAGCTCAGGTTAGCTGTCTCTGTGGGTTTCCCATTCATGATACTGACCCCTTTGCTCATATAATCTCTCCTCCCTCTCTTTGATTGGACTCTGGAAGCTTGTCCCAGTGTTAGCTGTGGATCTCTGCATCTGCTTTGATCAGTTAACTGCATGCAGTTTCTATGATGACAATTGGAGCAGTTACCATCAATCTGATTGCAAGGGAAGGCCAGTTCAGGATGCCTCTCCACAATTGCTAGAAATCTGAGCTGGGGTCATCCTTATGGATTTCTGGGAGTTTCTCTAGCACCAGAGTTCTCTTTTTCTGTACATCTCCCAACTCAACCATCCTATTCCCTCATGTTCTCCTCCCTCCTTCCCTTCACCCTTCCTTCCACTCCCCTACCCTCTGATGCTCCCAATTTACTCAGGAGATCTTTTCTTTTTCTTTTTCTTTTTCTTTTTCTTTTCTGTTGCTTTCTTTTTTTTATTAAAAATTTCCACCTCCTCCCCGCCTCCCAATTACCCCCTCCCTCCTCCGCTCTCCCTCCCTCTCCTGTCCAGAGAGCAGTAAGGGTTCTCTGCCCTGTGGGAAGTCCAAGTTCCTCCCCCCTCAATCCAGGTCTAGGAAGGTGAGCATCCAAACAGGCCAGGACCCCCAAAGCCAGTATGTGTAGTAGGGTCCAAATCCAGTGTCATTGTCCTTGGCTTCTCAGCAGCCCTCATTGTCCGCCATGTTCAGGGAGACAGGTTTTAATAACTCATGCTTTTTCAGTCCCAGTCCAGCTGGGCTTGGTAAGCTCCGAATGGATCAGCCCCACCATCTCAGTGGGTGGGAGCACTCCTCGCAGTCCAGACTTCCTTGCTCATGTTTTCCTTCCTTCTGCTCCTCATTTGGACCTTGGGTGCTCAGTTCGGTGCACCAATGTGTGGCTCTGTCTTTATCTCCATCCATTGCCAGATGAAGGTTCCCTCACGGTCCTGACTTTCCTTCTCATGTTCTCCCTCCTTCTGCTCCTCGTCAGGACCTTGGGAACTCAGTCCGGTGCTCCAATGTGGGGCTCTGTCTCTAGCTCCATCCATCGCCAGATGAAGATTCTATGGTGATATGCAAGATAATCATCAGTATGGCTATAGGATCTGGCCTTTTCTGACTCCCTCTCCTCAGCTGTACACAGAACTAGCTGGGGGCATCTCCCTGGATACCTGGGAACCCCTCTAGAGTCAAGTCTCTTAATAATCCTAAGATGGCTCCCTTAATTAGGATATATGCTTCCCTGCTCCCATATCCACCCTTCCTATATCCCAAGCATCCCATTTCCCCAAGCTCTCCCTATCCTCCCCTTCACGCTTTGCTCTCCCCATCTCCCCTTGCCCCCACCCCACCCCACCCCCAAGTTCCCAATTTTTGCACGGCAAACTTGTCTGCTTCCAATATCCAGCAGGATAACTATATATTTTTCTTTGGTTTCACCTTCTTATTGTCTTCTCAAGGATCACAAATTATAGGCTCTATGTCCTTTATTTATGGCTAAAAACTGATTATGAGTGAGACCATCCCATGTTCATCCTTTTGGGTCTGGGTTACCTCACTCAGAATAGTGTTTTCTATTTCCATCCATTTGCATGCAAAATTCAAGATGGGTAACCCTAACCAAGGAAGTGAAGGATCTATTTGACAAGAACTTTAATTCTCTGAAGAAAGAAATTGTAGAGGACACCAGAAAATGGAAGGATCTCCCTTGCTCGTGGATTAGGAGGATTAACATAGTAAAAATGGCAATTCTACCAAAAGCAATCTATAGATTCAATGCAATCCCCATCAAGGTCCCAACAAAATTCTTCACAGACCTTGAGAGGACAATAATCAACTTTATATGGAAAAACAAGAAACCCAGGATAGCCAAAACAATCTTATACAATAAAGGAACTTCTGGAGGCATTACCATCCCTGACTTCAAACTCTATTACAGAGCTACAGTATTGAAAACAGCTTGGTATTGGCATAAAAACAGAGAGGTCGACCAATGGAATTGAATAGAAGACCCAGATCTTAACCCACAAACCTATGAACACCTGATTTTTGATAAAGGAGCCAAAAGTACACAATGGAAGAAAGAGGGCATCTTCAACAAATGGTGCTGGCATAACTGGATGTCAACCTGTAGAAGAATGAAAGTAGATCCATATCTATCACCATGCACAAAACTCAAGTCCAAATGGATTAAAGACCTCAATATTAATCTGAACACACTGAGCCTGATAGAGGAAAAAGTGGGAAGTACTCTACAACGTATGAGCACAGGAGACCGTTTCCTATGTATAACCCCAGCAGCACAGACATTAAGGGCAACATTGAACAAATAGGACCTCCTGAAGCTGAGCAGCTTCTGTAAAGCAAAGGACACTGTCACTAAGACACAAAGGCAGCCTACTGACTGGGAAAAGATCTTCACCAACCCTGCAACTGACAAGGGTCTGATCTCTAAAATATATAAGGAACTCAAGAGACTAGACTTCAAATTGCTAATTAACCCATTTAAAAAATGGGGCTCTGAACTGAACAGAGAATTCTCAACAGAAGAAATCCAATGGCTAAAAGACACTTAAGGTCATGCCCAACCTCCTTAGCTATCAGGGAAATGCAAATCAAAACAACTTTGAGATACCATCTTATACCTGTCAGATTGGCTAAAATCAAAAACACCAATGATAGCCTGTGCTGGAGAGGTTGTGGGGTAAGGGGTACTCTCATCCATTGCTGGTGGGAATGCACACTTGTGCAACCACTTTGGAAAGCAGTTTGACGGTTTCTCAGGAAATTCGGGATCAACCTACCCCAGGACCCAGCAATTCCACTCTTGGGAATATACCCAAGAGATGCCCAAACATACTACAAAAACATTTGTTCAACTATGTTCATAGCAGCATTATTTGTAATAGCCAGATCCTGGAAACAACCTAGATGCCCTTCAGTGGAAGAATGGATGAAGAAACTGTGGAATATATACATATTAGAGTACTACTCAGTGGTAAAAAACAATGACATCTTGAATTTTGCATGCAAATGGATGGAAATAGAAAACACTATTTTTCATATTCTTATCTGTCACCTGTATATCTTCTTTGAAGAGGTACCTGTTCATGTCTTTTACCTAGTGTGGTGGTTTGAAAGTAAAAGGCCCTCAAAGGTTGTGGCACTATTGGGAGGTGGTGCTTTGTCGGAGTAGGTATTGCCTTGTTGGAGGAAGTGTGTCACTGTGGAGGTGGGTTTTAAGGGCTCATAGATGCCCAAGCCTTGCTCAGTGTGATACACAATCTACTTCCTGTTGCCTGCATATCAACATGTGGCAGCTATCTTTCTGCCTGCACACCACCATCTCCTGCCATGATGATAATGGCCAGAACCTCTGAACTGCTAGCTAGCCACCACAATTAACTCTCTTTGTGAGAGTTGCCATGGTCATGGTGTCTCTTCACAGCAATAGAAACTGTAACTAACACAGCAGTGTTTAAATTGAATGTTTATATTCTCATGATTGCAGTTTGAATTTTCGCTAACAGATATGTGCTTCACAAGTATGTTCTCTTAGTCCGTGGTTTTGTCTTTTTACTTTCTTATCAAGAATATATTTATTTTACTTAATTTTTAAGTGTGTGTGTGTATGTGTGTGTGTGTGAGTTATGTGTACTTGTGAGTGTAAATGCCATGAAACCCAGAGGACATTGAATCCCTTGGAACCAGAGCTATAGGTGATTGTGAGTCACCCAATGTGAGGGTTAGGAACTGAAACTGTCCTCTGCAGGAATGCTCTTAACCACTGAGTCATCTCTCCAACCCCACAAGAATACATTTTAGGGCAATTTTTTTTCATGATGTCTTGAATAATCTGTATCTATCTTGTTGAAGCTAGGAATTTTCAGTGCTTCTAAACACCTTGGAAATGAACTCCTATGATATTTTTGTGACAAGTGGATAACAATGCCCACAATGTAGATTCTGACTCCTAACAATATGAGTGGTGTTGTCACAGTTATCTGGTAAGCTGGCATAATGCTACCATGAAAACCTTGGAGGACATTTCACAGACCTCCTCTTAGTCATACTCTTAGATTATTTCCATCACCAGAGTTGTCTTCTTGATGTCACTGCAGTCTGGCACTCCTCAACTGCTCTCTGGCTTTTACTACTTTTTTGGAAGTTGTTTGTGAAGCCCATCAGTACCTAAATTTATGTTAAGTCCAGTCTTCTTATTTGCTGCCTGCTCTAGAGTTTAATTCCTTCTTCCCTTTCTTCCTCCTTCCCTCCTTTCTTTCTTCCCCACCCTGAACTTGGTGTACTCTGCAAGTATCTTATCATTTCTTTTTTTCCCAATATATCCTGTGTACCATCACAGTCCAGAAGACCACATGCCACAATGAGAAGATGACAGACTTTGAGTTTTAAAAGGCCTGAATTCAAACTTCAGTGACACAGTGCAGATGCGTGTGCTTAACACGACATCTCTTAAATGTGAATAATATGGCTTATGTTGCAGTTGAATGTCTTAAGTTCTTTTTAGAATTAAATATAACTACCTATAAAGTGGCTGGACATGGTATAAAGTTCTTTCAGGTTTTCAAGCCAATTCAGTAATGAGAATGTCTTTCTTTTTATTAGTTACAAGATAAATTTCAACTTTAATCTTGGCTTGTCTGAACTGTCATAGTCTGCTGATTCCTTTCTCTCAGTTTCTGCACCATCATCTCATGATGCTCTGAAAACACCCGTGTGCTTGGTTCTCAATCCATATGACCTCTTGTTCATGTTCATATGTATTTGCATAGAGAAGACTCCACCTGGAATGTCCTTTGTCCCTCTGCCTGAATGTCAGCCTGCCAATTTATTCTTCTGGATCCTATTCTGATATTACCTTCCTGTCCTTTGTCCTCATTCTAATAGATTTTGAACTTCTTATGATATTAAAACAGTTTTCTGTACTGAAAGAGAATGCCCTTCACTACTGAAATTTGCCAATACAGTGAGTCTGGGCATTTCTTGAAAAGATTATGTGTAGAGCCAACAGAGAATATAGAAAAATTTTCCTTTGTGGCTTGTTTACTATGCTGTCAGCTATTATTATTTTAATGTTTAAGATATACATTTTAGTTAAAACTGATTGTTATAATTATTTCTGATAATTGAAGCTATGACAAATACTCATATCACTTAATGAGGAAAATTCAAGCTTTGTTGCCTTTGAAGAAAGCAATTTGTCTCTCTAGCTCATATACATAAATATATCTGAACCAATACTAAATATATATTGCGTATACTCTTTTACCAGTAATTCTATTTTTAAAAAGTCTATTCAAGAAAGCGCAAAGGTTTACACATAAACATGTTACTAATATGATTACAATGAAAAGCAAATAGAACCAAGATACCTAAAACCAGGATTTTAGTTATATGGAACATACTATGCTTACATTCATAAGGTGTAATATATGATTAAATAAGGAGTAACTCAAGTGACAGGGCCAGAGAGAGGGCTTAGTGATTAAAAGCAATGCCTTATTTTTTCAGAGGACCTGTGTTCAGTTCCTAGCATCCACATTAGGTAGCTCACAATTACCTGCTACACCAGCTTCAAGAGGAGCCAACATCACTGGCCTCAGCAAGAACCTGTACTTTCTGCACATACACACACATACAAATAACTAACAATCATAAAAATAGACTTAAAATTATATTTATAGGGGTTTGCAATGCATAAAAATCCTTATGATGTAATATTTGATAAAACCCAATAATATAAGGAGATATCTTTCATATGACCGCAACCACATTGAATGCACACACTGAAAAATGACTGGAGAGAAACATTCTAAAGGACTAAGGAGTCCCCTTGTGGGGTGAGCATGAGCTATGGATGGCTTGATTGACATCAAGTGCTTACGTATATCCTTATCAAAGTCCAGTGCAGGTTGGGGAAGTTGCTCTTCTTGGTACATTTGTTTTGGAACCCAGGGTTTTCTATATTAGTAAGCAAGTAAAGTGATGTGTGAATTGAGCCCCATCGCTTCCATCTGTGTATCATTGACCAAAATGCAATCATATGGCCCCACTATCTTCAAGGCCTGGGAAATGCCAGGAAGAAAGGGGTCCTGGATTCTGGTGGAGCTATCCTTACCATTCCTAGGGCAGAAAACAGAACAAATAGTTCTTGGTGACTTATATACCTTTGCATTTTTCTGCAGTCTCAAATTTCTTCAAGTAATCATTTATTACAAGTGAAATTTTGTACTTCAGAGCTGTACATATTTTATTATCCTTTAAATGATTTGTTTTTCGTTATTTTAAGGTGTTTTTAGTGTGTGTGTGTGTGTGTGTGTGTGTGTGTGTGTGTGTGCGTGTGTGTGTACATGCACCTAAGAGTGCAGGTGTCCTTGAAGTCGTAGGCATCAAATCTTCCTGGAGCTGAAGTTGCAGACAGTAGTGAGCCATCTGATATGGAGGCCAGGAACCAAACTCACGTCCTGAATGAACAGTGAGCACTTAGTCTCTGCACCATTTCTCCAGGCCTGGCCCTACACATTTTATTTTGTGACAGGGTTTCACAGTGTAGCACTGGCTTGCCTAGAACTTACTATATACACCAGTCTGGCTTGAACTCACAGATATCCACATGTTTATGTCTCTCAAGTTCTGAGACTAAAGGCCTGTACCACCATACCTGGCTCCTCTACATTTTTTTAAAGCACTCCACTGGGCGGTGGTGGTGCACTCCTTTAATCCCAGCACTGAGGAGGCAGAGGCAGGCAGATTTCTGTGAGTATGGGGCCAACCTGGTCTACAAGAGCTAGTTCCAGGACAGGCCCAAAAGCTACAGAGAAACCCTATCTCAGAAAATAAAAGAGCACTCCATTTTGTAACATGAATTTGGGTAAGAGAAGCTATTATAAGATTGTATAACTAACATCATATAAAGAAGTCCATGCTATGTGCACAGTTCTTTAAATCAGCCAATGAATTACAGTACTTAAACAAAAGTAATAAGTGCATCGATCACCCCACAAATTCATCGTGTTTACTAATCTAAAATGCAGCACAATTCCCGATTTTAGCTGAGAAAGATGAAGAAGTGGAAATGTCTGAGACTCAAATTCCTAAACCTCCTTCCTTGTCAGCACCGATTCTGTGCAGCGTCTCTGTTTTCTAGCCAGCCTTATGTTTGACCCGTCCCCATCAGCTCTCTTACTTGAAGAAAGAACAGAATGAAGGAAACATTGGATGCTGGATATAGTGGTGCACACCTTTAATCCTAGGACTCAAGAAGCAAAAGCAGGCTGATCTCAGTGAGTTCCAGGCCATCCAGGGCTACCTAATAGGACCCTGTTAATATATATATATGTGTGTGTGTGTGTGTGTGTGTGTGTGTGTGTGTGTGTGTGTTGGAGAAATATAATGGCTACTTCCTTCAACCCCTCCTTTCAATGTCTAAAGGCCAGCATTTGTTCTTTTAGGGTATCATCATCGATCCCTCCATTCCTCCATCCCTCCCTCCATCCATTCATCCATTCATCCATCTACACATCCATCCATCCTTTGGATCTAGCTGCTTACTACAAAGAAGCATTGAGACTCTGTAGGGACAGCATCATGAATGAACGTCTTTCTCCACAGGCAGAGGAGAGAGCTGTCCCATAGGCAAAAATTCTCATTTGCTCTATAACAACCACCTCAAAATTGGATCTGCTTGGGTTCCAAATGAGAGTTATGCCAGTTTATAGCATTTGAGCCTAGATCTACATGGCCCTCAGGTTATTTTGGTCTTCCCACTGCCCACCCTCATCATATTTGTTTTAAACCTATTTTTTTTTGTTTCAACTTGAGAACTTTTCCTGAGCGTAGCATAGTAGTTCAAAACGCCAAGTGAAGTTCTGCTACAAGGCAACTACCGCTTAAAACAATATACCTTATAAGCAGAAAGGCTCTGTCCTGTTATCAATGCATGTGGAGATGAGGTCCTCAGTGAAGACGAGTTCTAGGAGCCATTGATTTTGCCATTGATTGCGTGTCAAGATAGAGGGATATTAGCCCAGGGAAGCTTCAGTTTCGGTGTTGCCTTTATGGAAAAGCTGGTCTTCTCTTCATTGGGCTATCGCAGGCATGTTCTGTACATCGGTAGAGTCTGCCTTGAAGTTAGTTCACGGTTATATTTTCATTTTTAAGTTGTTATCCACTTCTATGACAGAAGTCATAAGAAGACACTGGACTAGCAACTCATTTTACTCCATAATTGCCTGGTTAAAATAAGAAGAGTCACATTGCTGACCTTCTCAGTTTATCAGATTGAGAAACATGAATTGTTCTTGCATAACTTGCCTGGGATCCTTAACATATCACAATTGATCTCGTTCCATTGCCTGAGTACAAAATGTCACTAGAAACACGTGGAATGTTTAGGAACCTTGCCAAACATGCAAAATATTTAATTTTTTGAGAGTAAAAGTAAGGGGAAATACCTTGTTAATTTCTAACTAGGATTTGAAACTCATGGTTGAATGCTAAACTTAGTCTTGCTTAAGTGAAGGGTTTGGCTGACAATGGGGGCAGACTGAGAAGCCATTGATAATGGCACTGGAACTTGTTTCTACTGCATGTACTGGCTTTTTGGGATCCTAGTCTGTTTGGATGCACACCTTCCTAAGCCTGGATGGAGGGGGGAGAGCCTTGGACTTCTCACAGGGCAAGGTACCCTGCCCTCTCTTAAGACTGGAGGGGGAGGAAGGTGAGTGGAGGAGCAGGAGGGGAATGGGAGGAGGGGAGGAAGTGGAAATTTTTGAATGGAAAAATAAATTTTAAGAAAAGGAAAAAAAAAGAGTTTGCCATCTGCCCAGCCAGTTTCAGTCACTAGTATCTCTCATTTACCTTCAAATCCTTACACGATCAGTTGTGTCTCCAGAGCCAGACCAATTGGGGTAGGGACATTTCTTATATGTGTTTGGGTTATTGCATAATTTCATATTATACTAAGGCAGAGAACATTAGCTTCTCTAAATTGTCTAGCAAAGTAAATCAAATTTCCCAAGTATTTTGATCATTTTTCCCCTGTCTCTGGGATTAGCTCATGTAAAGGTCTTTCTTGTATTCATACAGTAAGTTACAGATTTTAATAAAGAGTCACTTTCAATTCAGTCTCTGGCCAGCAGGCTCATAGCCCTTATTTAGCAATGACACTTAAAAGCAAGCAGACATAATTATGCTTTTGCTAAGATATAATTGCAATTGTACACTAGAAAGAAAATGAAGATGTTTTTCTCTTTAGTAAGCATTTCTGATGGTCATAATTTTGGTCATGAAGTAAGAAAAATAAAGGGTTCCTATTTTACAAAACTACTCTTATAAGTTCATTTTAAAAGAGGAAGTGTGCTTGGCACTAGAATGAACCACATAGTATTTGAGGCAGAATTAGTGCCTGCTCTCTGCATAGTGCTTCTCCCAGAGGTTCATGCGAGGAAGGAGGCCAGCCCTGCCAATCATTCATCTCTCATTGTTCATAACAATGGATGAATCGTGTATATAGACTGCTCAGGAAAATTATTACTGGTTCTTGCTGTAACTTAGAGGCTATTTTTTATATAACTAGTATCTGGAGGGGGGAGTGTGTGTGTGTGTCCATGAACACACCCACGTGCGTGTGGAGTGACAGACAACCCCATACAATGTTCCTCTGATTCTGTCACCTTGTTTTTTTAAGAGAGTGTTTCTCAATGGCCTGGAGCTTTGCAGTAGGGCTGGCTGGCCAGCCAGTGAGATCAAGAGACCTGCTGCTGTCATCCCAGGGCTGTGGATTACAGGTATGCACTGTCCCCTCTGCTTTTAAGTGTGAATTCTAGATATGATCCCAGGGCTTCAAGCTTGCAAGGCAGGCATCTAGATGAGCCATGTCCCCATAGCCCATGACTGGCATTTTCAGGAAATAGTTTGGTTTAGAAGAAAATTTTCATTATCTTTTAGAATATTATATATATTTTTAGTGTTTTCTGATCTCCTTGAAATGAGAAGGAAGGTCATTAGAAGGTATACAGTCCCCCCTTTTTCTTTCTTTTTCTTTTTTTTCACCTTTAGTTTTTATAAAGAAAGCATCCCTAGTTCTCAAAACAAGCAGGCTTACTTTGGCTTATGTTTTTATTTGTGCTTGTCTCCCCAGCCTTCTTTGCTCCCGTCTTTCCCTTTCCGGCCCTTTTGAGTCATATGTTGACATAACTCAGTGCGAAGCCTTGGGTTTGAAGAGATGTAGACACTGAGTCCAGGTACACAGAGATTCTTGTCTGATAACACCACAAACACTCTGCCCGCAGACTTCCTACATTTGAGACATAATAATAGTTCTTAACACTAATTGGCCAAGCACGTTGGTGGTGATTCTGTCTGCCTGCTGCTGCTCGTCTGAGGTGGGGAGGCTCTGTCTCCCCCTTTGACTCCGGGTTTAATTCTGTGCAGACACACTAATAAAGAGCTCCTTCTGAAGTGGAGAGTCTAGGTTTTCTTCTTTTCTAAGCTGTGGAGACAATTTTGAAAATGGAACCCTTTATTCTAAACTTTACTTTTGATAAAACATACCTCACAACTCATCTCTGAAAGAAAAACATCTCAAATTTTGCACTGTTGAAAGTTTGAGTCCAAGGTGCTGTGTCTTTTTTTTTTTAAATTTATTTTTATTTTTTTTGATCATTCGATAACTTTTTCCCTTTTCTTCTCTACTGTTTCACAACTTGGAGGTCGCATCTACCTTAAGTCATTGTTCCTATTTGATGTTTTCAACTGTATCTGGTTATTATAGTTGCTTCCTGAGAGAGAAACAAGAGAGAGCATAGAGGGAGAAAAGGAGGTACAAACTAACCAAGCAGAACTGAGAACCCCAGAGTGAAAGCTGGAAGAACGAGAGACTCTTGAAAGTAAACACCTTTCTTACTTCAGTATGTGCGGAATTCACAGGTCTGCGTAGATAAGTCAGATTCTTTTATAAAACAAAGTAAGCAAAATGCAAGATTTAATGAAGAAATTGTGCATATTGAAAACTGGACAAGGAGGGGCTAAAACAATGGCTCAGTGAGTGAGGTGCTCCCTGTCACGTGTGAGGTCTGGAGTTTGGAACCTCCAAGCACACTGTGTATGCAATCCAGTGCTTCTGTAGTGAGTGAAGAGATGGAGACAGAAAAATCCTTAGCCTCGTGGAGCAGCCTGGAGTACATAGCGGAAAGCAGGAGACTCTGTCTCAAGGCAGATGATAAGGACTGACACCTGAGGCTGTTTTTGATCTCTTCACACAGTGCACATGAATACACATACACATCACACACACACATCACACACATATACACATCACACACATACACATCACTCAATACACATCACACACATATTCACATCACACACACATACACATCACACACATATTCACATCACACACACATACACATCACACACATATACACATTACACCCATATATATTACACACACATACACATAACACAATACACATCACACAATATACATCACACACATATACACATCACACCCATATACATTACACACACATACACATAACACAATATACATCACACACATATACACATCACATACACATCACACACATGCACATACACACATATTCACATCACACACATACACATCACACACACATGCACATCACACACATACACATCACACACACATCACACGCATACACATCACACACACATCACACACACATATACACATCACACACATACATCACAAACATACAAATCACACACACATACATCACACATATACAAATCACACACATACACATCACACACATCACACACACATGCACATCACACACACATCACACACACACATCACGCACGTATGCATCACACACATCACACACATAAACACAATTATTTTTTAAAGATTAACAAAAGATTTGTGTATAAATAAATGTCTCGCATGAACACCCACACACATACACATGCACATGTGAGGACACAGAAAGGCAGGACTTGATAATCAGCATATAAAATGGAAAGAATAGATTTCAGAGATTATGGTCTATTTACTGAGCTATACTCTGTCCTTGACTGAGACCAGACATTGCTGTTCCTTGGCATTGGACCCGTCTCCCATCCTAAGAACTCTTTTACTGCTGAAGTCATGACTTTGTGACAAATGCAGACTTGCTTTGTCTTCTTTGAAATCTAGGCATCTTTCATGACAAAATATGCCCAACTTCGTTGGTGTATGCTGGGAGATGCTCCAAGATCGCTTAACCAACGAGTAGGTGGAGAAGTAGATGGTGCTTTTCTGAGTCAGCACTAGTCATAGAAAATGCTTTCCATTGAGAGAACTACCAAAATGTGGAGAATTCAGAGGAGACCGTGAACGATGATGCGAGAGTTGACAAAAACTGCAACAAAATGAAAGAGTTAAAGCGATTGGGAGTTTTTATCTAGGGAAAGAGAAGAAAGGGAACCTAAGACCTGTCATTCAGTGTGTGAAGGTATGTTTCATCCGTGATGGTTACCAGCTGCCCTCCTTGTTCGTCGAAGAGAAGCAGAGGCCGAGGTCTCCCACTGCATCAGTCAAATATGGGGGAAAAGATGCGCATTGGAGAAAATGCCTGTGCTAAAATATAAATTGTTGGCTCTGTAGAAATGTTTCTGCGGTTGTTTAAATGTTGGATTATTTGGGAGCCTCACATTTTTTCTGGGTGGTGGAACATAATACTGATGTCACAGGTAGCATCGTGGTTTATAAGCCTGTAAAAACAGAGGCATATTTTAAGAGAATGAGCATGAATAATGGCCCAAGATTCATAGGATCTAAAGTTTGCTTTCACAAAATAAATGAAATCAAAGTCAAAACTGATTTCTACAGGGAGTTTCCATGTTAAGACTAACATGATGTTCTGCTTCAACAACAACAACAACAAATGCTATCTGTGACACAGGGAAACCCAAAATCAAGTATGTGTGCATGTGTGTGTGTGTGCATGTCTAAACTACAAAATTATATAGACTAATAATCTCAGAATTACGTTAACAACAACAACAACAACAAAAATTCTAAGCCTTTTCTGCTCCCTTCCTTTCTTCTTCCTTTTTTTGTACAGATAATGATAATCATTGAAAAACAACATGATTGCTAGGCAATAGTGGTACACGCTGTTAATCCCAGCACACAGGAGGCAGAGGCAGGTGGATCTCTGAGTTCGAGGCCAGCCTGGTCTACAGAGGAAGTTCTAGGACAGCCAGAGCTGTCATACAGAGAAAATCTGTCTTGAAGAACAAAATCAAAACAAAGCAAAATAAAAAAATAAACAGCAACAATAAAAACAGAAAAGAAAAAAGAGAAAGAAAGAAAGAAAGAAAGAAAGGAAGGAAGGAAGGAAGGAAGAAAGAAAGAAAGAAAGAAAGAAAGAAAGAGAGAGAGAAAGAAAGATCAATCAAGCAAGTGGGCCAGAGAACCCATAAGGGTTAGAAGCTCAATGTACCCCCTTTCTTTCCTTTATTTAATTTTCTGTTCCAACTGGCTAAGCTGATTTTCCTAGTGGGGCCCTAAACAGATATGCTTCTACATAAAAATCTCAGTGTGGACTTATGTATGTGGACCCAACTCAGAAAGTCAACCAATCAATTCAATAATAGCAAAATTAAAATGTTTACAGTGACTTATCTTGTTGGCCATTTGGTTATCTCGGTGAAGAATTAAGACTCACTAACTCTTTGGAAAAATTCTATTTGTTTGGGTGTTCAAAACATAAAAACAGAGTCTCACTGTTTGCTTTAAATTTTTATTTATTTATTTTTATGTGTATGGTTGTTTTATCTGCTTGTGTGCATTCCTGGTGCGTGGTGTTGGAAATCAATCCTGGATCCTCTAGAAGAGCCCCACTATCTCTTTCTAACCCCGTTTAGAAGGCTTATCAGAATTTAGATGAATAGTGAGTTTTCTTAAAGTTGAATTAAATACGACACTTACCCCAAACAGTATTGCATGAATTTCATGGCATAGTGCTGTATTTGTACCCTGCTTCTTAAAAATTGCATAAAGTCATTGTGTGAATGCTATTCTGGTCTCATCCATCACTAAGAAGCCTTTTTTTGCCCTGAGCAAAGCCGCAAGGCTCACACACTTCTCTGTGAGTAGGCACAGAGAGCTTTTCTTTGCGAACCCAGACAGAAGACTCGCCATCTGCCGTGAAGATTTGGCATTAATATCCTCCAGTGGAAATACACCAGCACCAAAGGCTTCCTCAGCCAATCATACGAGAGAAGCTTTGAGTGTTTGCCTTTCAAATTTCATTATAGAAAAAGACAGGCTGGTGTTAGTTTAACATAACCAGGTATTTGCTTGAGGGTGTCTTTGGAAAGTTTTTAATTTAGGAGCATATAAATAGTTCAAACCTCATTGTGCACATTTGTAGTCATAAAAACAACAGAAACAAAAACAAACAAGAAATACCTAGGATGATATAACAAACTGTCAATTTTCAGAATCCAGCAATTATCATGTTCTGCATTTCTGGGCCATGTACTTCTTTCTTTCTTTTTTCCCTTTGCTTAGTTTGTGAGACAAGGGATCATTGTATAACCCTGGATAACCTGGAACTCAGGATGCAGAGCAGACTGGCCTGGAATTTGCTACATAGACAGGCCTGGCCTCGAACTCACAGAGATCAGCCTGTCTTTGCTTGGATTAACAAACTTTAGAGTTTAATTGCATTGAAACTTCCTTTGGGCACCAGCACCATTCTTGCAAATATCTAAAATCCTCGGGTCCTTCTCAGTCAGTTGACCCACACTTTCGTACTGACCGACACAGGACAAAATGCTGAGCAGACTCTTGTGCTTGGCCATAAACTTGCTGGCTTAAAATAACACAGGAAACATTCAATGTCTTCAAGTTCTGGAGGTTCTAAGACTGGATGGTTTCTCACCGAGTTCACAAGGACTTTGTTTCTTTGGGCAACTATCAGGAAAAGCTCTTCTCTTGCCTTGCCAGGCTTTTATGGTCTGCCTGTCCTCAGCAGGGGAGACTCTCTCCATTTTTCCAGTGGCCATTGCTGTCTTTCCCAGTTGCGTCATTTTAACCCTTTTCCTTCTGTCTCAGTTTTTCACATCTAAACGCCTTGTGACATCCTCAGTCTCAAGGTAAGTGGCTAGTAACCTTAATTACACCAACAACTATCACTTTCTTTCCCCATGTCACCATGGGCATTCAGATGAGGATTATCACTGGGCAGTGGTGGCACATGCCTTTAATCCCAGCACTTGGGAGGCACAGGCAGTTGGGTCTCTGTGAGTTGGGGCCAGCCTGGGGAACAAGTGACAGGACAGCCAGAGCTGTTACACTGTCTGAAACCCTGTCTCAAACTCCCAACCCCCCAAAACAAACAGAACAAACAAAAAGCTCAAAAACAAAAAAGAGGATGTCCATGTGGGCCAAGATCTGTCACATTAAATAGGTAATGCGAACTTAGAAGATGGGGAGAAAAAGCATAGAGACATTTTTGCCCAATCCTATATATTCGGTCTACATCTAATTCTGGGACCTGAATATTCTTTAATTCACTGTTTAATTTGAACAAACATAATGGAACTTATCACCTCACATGTTCAAACAGAACAGAACAATTTCTTCAAGAAAAATTCTCATGGTGATGGTGAACAGGTCAGTTTACAGACAGATGATGGATGCCCTCTGCTACCATAGAAATGTATTTATCTTAGACTATGTCCCACACTCTGTTTCCTAGGATACCTCTGAGCCATCAGATCCCCCAGAGCTGGAGTTACAGATGGTCATTAGCCAGTGTGTGGGTGCTGGAAACCAAACCTGGAGCCTCTGAAAAGTAAGGTTCTTTCTCTCCAGATTCTCAGGCTTCCATGCTATGTCCAAATCTCTCTCCTGACCCTTCTCTTTCCTAACATCTTGCCCAGTGGAGAGGCCTCGTAGATTCACCTTACAGTGGAGAGAGATTATGTGATTTCACCATTGCCACCAGACATAAAGTTGTAGCCAGACTACAGATGTGGAGCAGACTGTGTAATGATCACTTCAAAATACTGAGTAGAGCACTCATGGGAAAGTGACTGTGATAAATGTGTGTGTTTCCATTTACTATTTAAACACAACCACTAACTTATTTGTGTTTTACAATCTACCTCATGCATTGCTCTAAAAGCCATTTATTACATTATTTATTACATTTATTACATTTATTACATTATTTCTCTTGTGTTTGGGAAGATGACAGTTTTGTATTCTTTTCAGCCTCTGGATAAGTTGTTCTTTCTACCTTCTTCATCTGTTGTTCTGATGGAGTGGACCGGAAGGGTAAGGATGCACCCCTAATAAGATTTCAGTTCAGTGCTGTGAGCAGTTTCATTTTTTTTTTTCTGAGTTTTTCTTTGTTTTTCATGTGCAAAATGAGGCTGACATCACGACGTGAAAGATTACAAAGACAAAGCTGGGATCATGAATGGAAGGCACACAGTATGTCTTGTTCCCTTCCTTCCCTTTCTATGAAAGAAGAAGCCAGGCCACCAGAAAAACACTTAGGTCCACATACCAAGGTTCTAAAAAAAAAAAAAATGTTTTTTTTTTGTATTTATCCTGAATATCACTGAAAATTATTACATAGACACTCACAAAATTTGGAAAAGTCTGACTCAGGACTGGGCAGCATTCTAAAGGTCAGTTTAGTGAGCTGAGAATGTTTTATAAGCAAGCAAGCAAAGCAGGATTCGATGAGGTGTTTGAACGTCATGTAGAGGATGCCTGTCTTATGTAGGAAGGAGCCATGGATGCGAAACAACGAATCTCTGCTTTCCAACAAGTCACCCTAAAGAAAGCCACAGAAGCAGGTATTCAGCACACTGTCACTTCAGGCCTAAGGTGCCTCTCGTACTGGCGACTCTGCAGACATCCTCTGGACAGATGTACTGCAGAAGTCTAGGCTTTCAAAATCAGCACGAGAGATGGAGGAGTTCAGCCAAGCCAGAACAGTCAGTGCTGCGGGCAGAAGTGCACACGCTCTTCCTTCACGTTCTCTGTCACTCATGGGCTCTTCCACATGGGCCACAGGGCCCATCCTCTGCAGAGAAGAAGAACCGTAGATTGCTGAAGCCTTCTTGGAGAAAAGGAGCTACACAAGCAGAAACTATCCAAGAAAAATACCCTGACTAATCCAGGAGACAGGCAAGAAGCATTTTCTGAAAAGGCCAGACTTGGTGGGAAAATGCAGCGGCAATTAATAGTTGTTCCCAAGGGCCTGGAAAGACAGACATTGCGAATGAACAGGAATGGCAGCGTGAAGTTTCTTAGCACAGACTTGAGGCGGCAGGTTATTTGTGTTTGCGGTAAAACACTCAGAGTCATTGTTTATTGCCAGAAGATTTAATAAATAAGGAATTGCCCATTTTCTATCTCATTCACAGACAATATGCTTTTAAATAGGATACTAGATTGCATGCATGAAGTTAAGCAAAGATGGAGAAGAAAAATCTCTCACTAAAATAAATCTTGGGTTGTCAACTCACAGGAACTTCAGGAAACTTCCGTAGTAACAGAGATAAACATTTAAAGGGAGATATAGAGACCCAAACCTCTGTGGCCAGAAATTAACATTTTGTGTAGGACAGTTGCCCAGGTTAGATAGGCACCAAGAGGGAGAAACAGGAGGCTGATGGGATACAAAACAGTAATGAACATAGTTAGGAAGTCCTCAAGAAGAGTCAGGATGTTGAAACGGTGGTTCTGGAGGAGGGAAGGGGATTCTTCTATTTTTACACAGAGTGACAAGTGGGCGGACATGGCAATTTCAAAGACAAAGGTTTGGAAAGAATATAAGGAAGTTGCAGGAACAGAAGAAGGAAGTGATTAAAGCAATTCACAAGAGCCGCAGAAGAACCAGGCTGAAAAATATTGCTTTGTGATCAGGCAGTGGCAATCTGGCAGAGAGAGGAAGAAGACAGAAAGCTAACGTGCTGGGAGTCTTGTCCAAGGTCCATCTTGCATGTCTGATGAGACAGCAATCATTCCTTCAGACCAAAGAAGAAAGGGAGCCAGTGGCCCTTGATGGAGGTCTATGTGGGAAAAAAAATGGTTTCTGGTGCTAATGCTGGATTTTTGACAAAACTGAAGGCAGAGAGAGATATCAGTGAAGAATTCATCTTTTATTTAAAGCCTTTTACAGAAGAAAATGCTGGCAGTACTTTGGAGTTGCCAAAACGTTTCCTTCTTGTTATTTCTTTCTTTCTTTCTTTTTTTTTTTTTTTTTTTTTTTTTTTGGCTTTTTTTTTTTTTTTTTTGGCTTTTTTGAGACAAGGGTTCTCTGTAGCTTTGGTGCCTGTCCCGGAACTAGCGTTATTGTAGACCAGGCTAGCCCCAAACTCACAGAGATCCACCTGCCTCTGCCTCCCGAGTGCTGGGATTAAAGGTGTGTGCCACCACTGCCCGGCTCTTGTTATATCTTGATCCAGTTGTCACCCAGAGAGGTTCTAAGTGGGCCAATATCAATAACGTGATGTTGGTAAGGGTTAGGAACAATGGAGCATAGCTCTAGAGGCAGTTAGGGTCACTGGCCTAAGGAAGACAGAGATATCTCCATTTTCTGGTGGCACCACAGTCAACTATAGCACTCAGCTTCACCACAAACCCTACCTACTGTGTGCTCAAGGACTAAATCAAAAGCCTAACTCATCATGATGTCAGCTGATCACCAGTTTTGTGCTTTTCACTTCCTGGTTCTTGGTGCCCCTCGCCCCACCCATTCCATCCTCCGCCTCCACAATTGGAACCTTTTCCTGAGGGTTTTCTCTTTGTCCCTACTCATCCAGAATTCCCCACATATGGTCATGATTAGTTAATTTGACCAAACAGATTCATCCAGCTCTAGACCTAAAGGCCCACTCCTGCGATGCAGAAATCACTGCTCTAAACTGTTCCCTGATAATGAATTTCCCAGACTCTTGCTGCAGGATGCTGTTCCCTACTTCTCAATAAAAACCTTGCCTGTGTTCCACACAATAGAAACAGAAGGAACATTGCTAAACTCTTTTTATGAGGTTACAATTATCCTGATACCCAATCCACAAAAATATTACTAAGAAAGAGAATTACAGATCAGTCTCACTCATGAACATTGATGCGAAAATACTAAATAAAATATTGGCAAATCAAATCCAAGAATACATCAGAACCATCACCCACCATGATCAAGTCGGCTTCATCCCAGAGATGCAGGGATGGTTTCAATATATGAAAATATGTCAACATAATCCACCATACAAACAAACTGAAAAACAACAACAACAAAAAACACATGATCATCTCATTAGATACTGAAAAAGCTTTTGACAAAATACAACATCCCTTCATGATAAAGCTCTTGGAGGGAGCAGGGCTACAAGGAACATACCTAAACATAATAAAAGCAATATACAGCAAGCCAACATCTAACACCAAACTAAATGGAGAGAAACTCATAGCAATCTCACTGTAGTCAGGAACAAGACAAGGTTGTCTAATCTCTCCATATCTATTCAATATAGTTCTTGTGGTCCTAGCTAGAGCAGTAAGACAACAAAAGGAGATCAAAGGGATAAAAATCAGAAAAGAAGTCAAACTCTCACTATTTGCTGATGATATGATAGTTTACATAAATGACCCAAAAATTCTAACAAGGAACTTCTACAACTCATAAACACAGTAATGTAGCAGGATACAAGAGTAACTAAAAACAAACAAACAAACAAAAAGCAGTAGCCCTTCTGTACACAGATAATAAAAGGGCTGAGAAAGAAATCTGAGAAACATCACCCTTCACAATAGCCACAAACAGCATAAAATATCTCAGAGTAACTCTAACCAAACAAATGGAAGACTTGTATGACAAGAACTTTAAATCTTTGAAAAAAGAAATTGAAGAAGACACCAGAAAGTGGAAAGATCTCCTATGGTCTTGGGTAGGTAGAACTAACATAGTAAAAATGGCAGTCTTACCAAAAGCAATCTACAGGTTTAATGGAATGCCCAGCAAAATGCCAGCAAAATTCTTCACAGACCTCGAAAGAACGGTATTCAACTTCATATGGAAAAGCAAAAAACCCAGGATAGCCAAAAAAATCCTGTACAATAAAAGAGGCATCATAATCCCTGACTTCAAACTCCACTACAGAGCTACAGTATTGAAAACAGCCTGGTATTGGCATAGAAACAGACAGGAGGACCAATGGAACTGAATCAAAGAACCCAGATATTAATCCACCCACCTACAAACACCTGATTTTTGACAAGGAAGCAAAAAATATAAAATGAATAAAAGAAAGCATATTTAACAAATGGTGCTGGCATAACTGGATCACCATGTAGAAGAATAAAAATAGATCCATATCTATCACCATGCACAAAACTCTGTAGTGGGAAGTTGCTTGTTGGTTCCTGGTCGCCCAGCTAGCTTAGACCCGAAATAATCACACAAAAACTGCATTGATTAAATCACTGCTTGGCTCATTAGCTCTAGCTTCTTATTGGCTAACTCTTATATTAATTTAACAAATTTCTATGAATCTGTGTATTGCCATGTGTCTGTGGCTTACTGGGTAAAGTTACAACCAGCAACTGTCTTGGCTGGCTCCATGGCGTCTCTCTGATTCCACCCTTCTTTCTTTCAGCATACAGCCTAACTTTCCCTGCCTTGTTCTGTTCTTCCCTGCCATTAGCTCAAAGCAGTTCTTTATTCATTAATCAATAAAAGCAACACATAGACAGAAGGACCTTCCACACCAAAACTCAAGTCCAATGGATCAAAGACTTCAACCTAAAGCCAACCACACTGAACCTCATAGAAGAGAAAGTGGAAAGTACACTTGAATATATTGGTACAGGAAACCACTTCTTAAATATAAACCCAGTAGCACAGACACTGAGAGAAACAATTAGTAAATGGGACCTCCTGAAACTGAAAAGCTTCTATAAAGCAAAAGACATGGTCAACAAGACAAAATGACAGCCTACAGAGTGGGAAAAGATCTTCACCAACCCCATATTAGATAGAGGGCTGATCTCCAAAATATAAAAAGAACTCAAGAAATTTGTCATCAAAAGAACACACAATCCAATAATAATAAAAAAAAATGGAGTACAGACCTAAACAGAGAACTCTCAACAGAGGAATCTAAAATCGCTGAAAGACACTTAAGGAAATGTTCACCATCCTTAGTCATCAGAGAAATGCAAATCAAAACAACTCTGAGATTCCATCTTACGCCTGTAAGAATGACCAAAATAAAAAACACTGATGACAACTTATGCTGGAGAGGTTGTGGGGAAAAGGGAACACTCCTGCATTGCTGGTGGGAGTGCAAGCTGGTACAACCCCTTTGGATGTCAGTGTGGCAATTTCTCAGAAAATTAGGAAACAACCTTCCTCAAGACCCAGCAATACCACTTTTGGTTATATATCCAAAGGATGCTCAACTGTGCCACAAGGACATGTGCTCAACTATGTTCACAGCAGATTTGTTTGTCATAGCCAGAACCTAGAAACAACCTAAATGCCCCTTGATCAAAGAACGGATAAGAAAAATGTGGTACGTTTACATGATGGAGTACTACACAGCAGAAAGAAAAAAAAATAATAACGACATCTTGAATTTTGCAGGCAAATGGATGGAGCTAGAAAACAATATATTTTTTTTTTTTGGTTTTTCGAGACAGGGTTTCTCTGTGGCTTTGGAGCCTGTCCTGGAACTAGCTCTTGTAGACCAGGCTGGTCTCGAACTCACAGAGATCCGCCTGCCTCTGCCTCCCAAGTGCTGGGATTAAAGGCGTGCGCCACCACCGCCCGGCTAGAAAACAATATTTTGAGTGAGGTAACCCAGACAGACCCAGAAAGACAATTATCACATGTACTCACTCATAGGTGGTTTTTAAACATAAAGCAAAGAAAACCAGCCTACAAACCACAGTCCCAGAGAACTTAGACAACAATGAGGACACTAAGAGAGACTTACATAGATCTAATCTACATGGGAAGTAGAAAGTAGAAAAAGACAAGATCTCCTGAGTAAATTGGGAGCATGGGGACCTTGGGGGAGGGTTGAAAGGGAGGGGAGAGGATGAGAGGCAGAGAAAAATGTATAGCTCAATAAAATCAATAAAAAGACTAAAAAAGAAAAAAAAGAAAAAAACAAACCTTGCCTGGTAGTCCTCCTAGTGTCCTGACTTGTCATTCTTCCTCATCTTGAGAAAGTGAACTCAATTCAGACCTGTATCATGACAAAGCCTTCTATTTTCCTTCTATTTCTCTTCTTTCTCCTCTTCTCTTTCCTTTTCCTCCTCTTGTTTTAAAAGCAAAAGTCTCACTCTGTAGCTTAGGCTGACCTGTAATTCTCTACGTAGCCCAGACTACCCTTAAAGTCCCAAGGAAGCCTGTTTATGCCTTGGTTTCCCCGTGCACTAGGATTATAGGCACGGGCCACCATCTCATGCTAAGACTGAAGACTGTTACTGTTCTATGGAAATCCAGGCAGGATTTTGCTTCCTTTGAGAAGCAGGAATCTTAGGGTGGCTGAACTCGAAGGACAGAGTCAAAAGGGTTGGCTGGGGAAGAGCGGTATCCGAGCAATAGTAGTGACCATCTGTCATCTACATACAGATCCTACTTACCTAATAACCCCTGCTGGCTGGCATCCTACAATGAAATGGCACAAGCCCCCTTTACAACTCGGGAGAATTAGGTTTAGTAGTATCAAGTAATATCTTGCCATATAGCCAGTAGTGCTAAGGCCAGAATCCCTGCTTTATTCTGTCCAACCCCAATATAGATCTTCTAACTGTATGCCCTTCCCATATTGCGTTTTCATTATCTTTGAGATCTTGCATACTATTGAATAAGTTCTTCATCAAAATCATGTTTAAGACAAAATTGTTTTTCAGTTTTACTTTTGGCTTATCTATCTTTTCATGCTATCATACCCTTGCCCCCTTTGATCTGCAGAAGTAATGAAGTTGAATATCAATCAGAGTCCAACGCAGTTTTGATAGCTTGGATCTATTCTGCCAGTCTAGTGCCCTTTCACCAGGTTTGAAGAAAGTGAGGATTCAGGAAAATGACTTGCAGTGAGTCTCCCTTCCTTCTAAATCACTCAACAATTTATTTGCTCATGTCTTGGAGTAAATGACAAAGTCCTCCTTTTCTCCTGGCTTCTGGATAAGATATTAAAATCGAAGCATTCCATAATAAGCAGACCTGGGAAAAATCAGAGGTATGAATATTTTGAAAGTCAATAAAACCTCCAGGCTGTTCCCGGAGAGTGGTTTGGCTTTGTGTGTCTGACTCATTTAGTGAAAACGGCTTTCTGTTTTCCTGACTTTGATCCCAGGTGTCAGGGTCCCCCATGGAGTCACGTGTCGGCCTCTTCATAGGGCGAGCCATGCCTTGCATCCATCTGGCCAATGGTTTTGCATTTTTTATTCACAAGATCATGTGGATTTGAGAATGGGAGAAGAAAAATTTCTGTTATGTATTTTTATTCTTTTTTATCTTAATTTTTATTCTTCCTGTGCTTGTGCTTACTAGGCACCACTGAGCTAAACACACACACACACACACACACATACACACACACACAGAGTAAATAATAGATTAAATAATAAAAATTTGAATCCCTAACCTCCTACTTCCACTTTTTTTTTGAAATTAGAGCTTCCACAGCCCATGCTTTTTGACTTTGTCCTCTAAGTTTAGCTGCTGATTCCTGCCCCACATAGGAAGCAAAATTGTGCAGCCTCCAAATATTCTCTCTCAGCCAGACATGGAACTGCATGCCTGTAATCCCAGCGATTGGGGATGCTGAGGCAGCTGGAGGACTTCTTGGAGTTTAAGGCCAATTTGGCTACATAATGAGGTCCAGTCAGCTTTCCATCAGTGTTTTAAACACAGTTCGATGACATTATATGAAACTAAGACACAGAGACAGAAGTCTGAGTTGGGAATCTGTGCTCCATGGAAACAGGGTTAACTAGCTCCAGACAGACAAAGCAAGAGCCTTGTCTTCTGCACTTACAACCTCTCTTTCCATCAGTCCCTTCTGCCCGCGGAGATTGCCTTCCACCCCGTGGCTGGGCCACACCTTTGGGCTAGGCTGCTGGAATTGTAATTCTTTCAGAGGAAAACATCCCACACCACAGAATTTGATCTTTCTTTGCTCTGACAGTGCATGACTGTTGTGTTTTCTCAGACCCTCCCTGAGTGCCTCCTCTGTTAAACTGCTCAGTCTGTGCAGTTGTCTTAACCCAGCAATGGGTGACAAGGGCTTTGGGGCTCCCCTGGAATGGAAGCTGTCCATTTGGGACTTCTTCATTTCTTTTCCTAGATGAGCAAGCAGATTTAGAAATGCCTAACTCACAGTAGATATTTGGAGCCTGGATTTGAACCCAGAATCTGATCCCAGACTCTGCCAATTTTTATCGTCATCACCTTTCTCCAACTGTTTACGCCTTGCTGAAGCTCACCAAATGTGAGCTACCATAGTCTTCCCAGCTGCAGTCTCATAACCATTTGCTGTGTGATGATATTTCCTTTCTGTTGTTGTTTTGTGGCTTTATTTTCACATGCTTGTTCATTTAAAGCAATTAGTTAAATGGATTTTCATATTCACAGATATGCCCAGTCACTACATCAAACATTTCTTTTCTTTTTTTTAAAATTTATTTTTTTGAGCTATACATTTTTCTCTTCTCCCATCCCCTTCAGCCCTCTCCCATGGTCCCCATGATCCCAATTTACTCAGGAGATCTTGTCTTTTTCTACTTTCCATGTAGATTAGATCCATGTGTATCTCTCTTAGGGTCCTCACTGCTGTCTAGGTTCTCTGGGATTGTGAATTGTAGGCTGGTTCTTTTACATAAACATTTCTATACCTTACTGCCTTCTGTCACCCCAATCCACTACCATACCTATTTGTTCTCAAAAGTATTAAAAATTCCAACCCATGAACATGATATATGTTTTTATTTTTTCAGTGTAATGATATTTTAATGTTATATGTAAATAACATTGTCCTTACCTGTTTATATAGCCTGGGAATAGAGGCATAGTTCATCTGAGCACATTATGGTATTTGTACTGCCATGAGATTTTTCAGTGGCAAGTTTCTCAAAATATACCCATGGTTGTATGTTTCTATGTATACATATCTATATGTAACAAAAAAGGATCTGATACTATGTTTCAGACCAATGAATCACAGTTACACTCTCCTTCAGAAGGTGGGGCATTGCATTTGTCATGTTGTCATTTTTATTTTGTTTTGTTTTTGTTTTTCAAGGCAGGGTTTCTTTGTGTAGCCCTGGATGTCCAGGAACTCACTCTGTAGACCAGGCTGGCTGCAGACTAATGCCAGGATGAAAGGTGTGCGCTACAACCACAGTTGTGCTGAATTTTTGTAATCTACGGAAAGGGTTGCCTTACTTTTCTGCCTGTTGAAACCCTTGTTACTTTGGTAAACGAAGGCAGTGTCTCCAAAGGGACTCATATGCCCTAAATTTGTCTGATTGTTTCCTAATCGCTAGATTCAGCTTAAACATTTGTATGAAAACGACTGTTCAGGGGCCAAGTGGGATGAGCAGAAGGAGGCAGAACTCTGTGGCTCCAAGACCATCCTGGTCTATACAGTGAATTCCTGGCCATCCAGGGCTACATAGTAAAACTGAACTGAACTGACAATGTTTCCATGGCTCAAAAGTTCTTCCCACACAGTTTTTCTTTTTCCTCTTCCTCTTCTCCTTTCCCCTCCTTCTCCTTGGTTTTATTGCGACAGTCCCACAGTATGGCCTAGGCTAGCCTGACACTCACTACATACTCCAGGCTGGCTTTAAGTTTGAGAGTAGCACTCCTGACTTGGCCTCCCCAATTCTGGAGTTACTCTTGCTCTTGAACTGGCATCCCGAGTGCTGTGATTACAGGTGTGAGCTATGCTGTCTACAACCTATATTCCTCTACCTCTGCTTTTGTCCTTCATACATCTTTCTCAGGGATGTTGGATCAGTTCTAGGCATTGAAGTTTAACAGTGAAGTGCAAAACAAGGTCCCTATCCAACCAGGGAAGCTACACAGGAAACAAAGATTTCAGTGGAGAACTAAGAAAGGTTGTGAGACAGGGGTGACTAACATAGCCCTTAGAAGCAGCCTTTTTTCTCTGCGAAAAAACAACCATGTCTCTAGGTTCAGTGAGTAACAATACCCGGGGGCCATAACAAGGAAACCAGGAAGTGAAGGTTAGGACCTCCTGAGAGAGAACAAAGGCCAGTAAGGACTTAAAACTTGAAGTTAAGCCATGGAATGCCATAGGAGTCTTCGTAGAACAGTGTGAGAACTGGATTCTCTTTTTCAAAGATATCTTTAGTTGCTGTGTAGAGAGCAAACTACAGACAAGATAGGCAGAATCAGTAAGAGGCCTCTGAGACACTCAGGGGAGAGGACACTAGCGAAGCCTCAAACAATCACCAAAGTGGTGGGGGGGTGAGTGGGCGGCTTCAGAATACCTCCTTGTCTAAAGGAATCCTGAGCAGATATTATCAGAATGGTCTAAATACAGTAAAATGAAATTTTCTTTTAAATTAAAATTCAGATCTTTACAATTTTCTGGCTTTGAGGGGGTTAGGGACATGATTCAACAATGAAGAGGCTGTTCCTGCAAGGGACCCTTGTTCAGTTCCAAGCACCCATGTGGAAACTTACAATATCTGAAACTCCAGTTCCAGGGGATCTGATCCACGCTTCTGATAGGGAGTTTTCCGCTCCTTCTACCTTTTGGTCCCCAGAGCTTTGTAACAAGTCAACCGTTATTTCAACCCAGACTTTGGCAGTCAAAGGCCAAGCCTCTTCTGTAGGACCTCCAGAACACCCCTCAACTGTGGATGTCCATTCCACCTTGCCCTCAGGGTACTGGCCTTCCCACCCTCTGAATTCTGCGGGTAAACTTCACCTAAAACCCATATTGGGCCCACCCCTGCATCAGTGTACCCTTCTGACTCAGCTCAGGTTTTCATATTGTAGGCTATCACTCTTATGAAAATAATCTGTTCATAATGTTTGGGGTCTAAAAACCCATAAGGGAGTGGAGCTTTTTAATTTTCATGAGTGCTCTCATCCTTTTAAAGGTCCAGTACCCACCATGGGCAAAAGCTGGTGTGGATGATTCCTACGTCTGCACCTTGCCCTGGGCCATTGCACCTGATTCCTCCTCAAAAACATGTAGATGCTTGACTCTTCCTCAACAGTATGTTGTGATCATGAGATCACAACAGTATGTTGAGATCAGTATGGATGTGATCAGGAGAGGGGAAGAATGGGGGGTGAGGGGGAGGAGGAGCTGAAGGAGGGAAGCAGAAGAAGGAAGGGATGAGAAGAGAAAAAAATTTAAAACTTTCTAAGGCTTGGTCAAAAAAAAAAAAAACACACGGAGAAGGGATATTTGGAAAACCATGCTATTCAGTACCAAATTGTGTTCACAATACTGTGAAGACCATCAATGTAAAACAAAGCATTAAAAAAAACCAGATACTATCATGATTTAACTGAGAAAAAACTATAGCTAACATAAACAAATATTTAAAAATCACAGAGAAATTACACAACACTTTGAACCAATTTTGAAAGAGCTTTGTTAAGTTTAAATGGCATTTACAGAATCTTCACAGTAGTGGCTGGGAAATGATGGCCATCTTTACATAAGAGGGGCCGTGATTTCAAGAAAGAGCATGAAACCCTTGGCTATTTCCAGAGGAGATCCTGGAAGAAAATAAATGCCATGCTGATATTAAAAACAGCAAGCAATTTGGGCACCACTTCAGAGAAAACACCAACACCTATTAATTTTATCAGCAATGAAATGAAATTTTGCCTTTAGGATTAAGATGTTTTCTCTGCTCTCCCGTCCTCAGAACTCCACTGTCTCCCTTGCTGTGTGCTTTGAGTTCACACAAAACCTCTCAAAGGCAGAAAGAATTCTTTAAACTGCACCAACACTTCTAGGCATAAACATAGCAAGATATACTTAAGAAAGGGACTTTTCCCAGATTCCAGAGTTTTTTTTTAATCCATGGAAATAGTAAGAGTTGAACAATAACTAAAGTGTGGAACTAAAAATAGAATAATAATAAAAAACCCCATGCAACCAAAAAAACCCCATAAAAACAAAAAACCTAAATTTCTAAGACAGCACAGAACAGAGCTATACTAACAGCAATTATTTGGAAAATTTCTTGCTTTTTTCTTAATTTTTTAAGATTAATTTTTATTGCATATGTTTGGGACTTTTGCCTCCATGTGTGCTTATGTGCCATGTGTGTGCCTTGTTCCCATGGAAGTCAGAAGAGGGCGTCACATCTCCTGGAACTGGAGTTATAGACCATTATTAGCCACTGTGTAGATGCAGGAAATTGAATCCAAGTCCTCCAGAGGAACAGTTAGTCCTCTTAATCTTGAGCCATTTCTCCAGCTTAGGAAAATTCTTTCTTACTTTTAAGCTCATCTTCTTCAGGATTTTTAGGTTCCTCAATTGAAATAAAAACCGTTTTATACAAAAAGTATTACTATAGCTTTGATAAGATTCTGACAAGATTTGGACAAGCAATATGAAATGGAAAACCAGAAGTAATTTGAATAATTTAAAACAATTTTGTCTCAAAGGGAGATGAAAATGCAATAGAGAAAGTATGGTCAAAGTGTATTAACACATGTATGAAACATCACAATAAAACCCATTATTTAACACATATAATCTGTACATAAATGAAATATTGAATTTATAAAAAATGAAAATCTACAATAGAAAAAAAGCATATCTGCTTAAGTTCCCTGTTATTTGTAGAGAATGCATTCAGACTCACTTTGTGAGCAGGAGGAGGCTCTACTTTCTATAAAATTGTACATCTTCAGAGCTTTCAAAACACATAGGGTCCTGGGACTTCTACACAAGATTCTCTATCTCAAAAAAGTGGAGAGTCTTTTATTCCCATAATTTCACACCCCCATAAAACTGCCTTTACTGTTCTTCAGGTACAAACTGAGCAATAGAAGGTTATAACGCAGTAGGAGAGAAAACCATGGGGTGGAAGGTTGTCGAAGGACAGCCTGGTAAAGAGCCCAAGCTTGAGATCTTTGTGCGATGATTAACTCAGGTTGTGCTCTCAGGAGACATCTTGGAGGGAGATGGAGGATAAACAAAGATATGCTTGTTTCTTGTCATCACCATGCCCACAGGAAACAACTTAAGGGAGAAAGGATGTATGTTGGTGCATATTTCAAAAGGCCTCAGTCCATCCCAGGGGGAAAGCTTTGTGGTGGGAATGCGTAGTGAGGTTTGTTTACATCTTTGTGGACCAGGAAGCAAAGAAAGCAGCAAGAATCAGGGCCCTGGTCTAACCTTGGAAAACCTATGCCCTGTGAATTACTTTAACCAGGGAAGCCCCACTTCTGTAGCTTCCACAGACTACCACAGCAGCCCCACTCTGGAGAAAAATTTAGGTGAATACTTCAGGTGTGAGTCATTGGTAGCAGATCACAGCCTCATCAAAGCATCTCAGCATCACAGCATCACAGCGTCATCTCAGTGTCATCACAGCATCACAGCATCACAGCATCATCACAGCATCACAGCATCATCACAGCATCACAGCATCACAGCGTCATCTCAGTGTCATCACAGCATCACAACATCACAGCATCACAGCATCATCACAGCATCACAGCATCATCACAGCATCACAGCATCATCTCAGTGTCATCACAGCATTACAGCATCATCACAGCATCACAGCCTCATCAAAGCATCTCAGCATCACAGCGTCATCTCAGTGTCATCACAGCATCACAGCATCACAGCATCACAGCATCATCACAGCATCACAGCATCATCACAGCATCACAGCATCATCTCAGTGTCATCACAGCATTACAGCATCATCACAGCATCACAGCCTCATCAAAGCATCTCAGCATCACAGCATCACAGTGTCATCACAGCATCATCACAGCATCATCTCAATGTCATCACAGCATCACAGCATCACAGCATCTCAGCATCACAGCATCATCTCAGTGTCATCACAGCATCACAGCATCATCACAGCATCACAGCATCATCACAGCATCATCTCAGTGTCATCACAGCATCACAGCATCATGGTGTCATCACAGCATCACAGTGTCATCAGCATCATTACAGCATCATCACAGCATCATCACAGCATCATCAGCATCACAGCTCAGTGACCATCACGGGCAGAACCCATTCCAGGCCATCCTCTGTGATACCCTATTTCACTTCTTTCTCTTCAGCCTTCCACAACTTCTCAACACTTCTGGATTTCCTTAAAAAAAAACTTACATAAAGAAGGTTTTTGGAATGGATTATAGCTGTGCTTTTACATTTGGTTCTAAGATTATAAAAATAAGTCAATCATCTCTCCCCTTTTGTATCCATTCTTATTCCTTTCATTTCCCAATCTGTTGGCTGAGGTGGCTTGAATGAGAAAAAAGACAATTTAATGGAAAGTAACAATTGAGATAGAAGCTTGTGTCAAGGCCATCTAACAAACTTCCACTGCAACAGAAGGTTTGGGATTTAGAACTTAATTCCTGAGATATCTGAGCCTGAGTAGCTATCAAATTGGATGCCCATGGTCATGGTAGTCAGCCACAATACAATGTGATCTCAGAGTACCAACAAATGCCCTAAGAGACTACCAAAGTGCTGCCCGTATTCCTTCTGGCCAACACCATCTAGCAGTACTGGTACCTCTTGTGATGGTTACGGTCGTCAACCTCAAAGGATCTAGAATGACCTCAAAAGTGGGCTCTGGGCATGGTGATGTGGGGTTGTCTTGATCATGATAATTGAGGTGGAAAGAACCACCTTTGTTGTGGATAGGACCACCACCAAGGTACAAACTCCCTTTTTGTTTATGGATCTTCCAACACCAGAAGTGACCAGGTAGCAGTCAAAGCTTTAGGTTTAATGTGGCTCCCATGGTATCTCTCTGATGGACAACTTTCTCCTCTAAAAACTGCCTGAAAAATTTTGAAGCTCTCTGGAAGTGACAATAAATGGGCTTGTTTCTGTTTTTCTCTTTAGGGGACTAGACACCTGTAGTCTAGTTATTGAGGGCATAGGACTAACAGTCATTAGTTAAAGTTATGTTTCCTCTCCTCACATACTATCATCATAATTGTTTGAATGTAAACTGTCCCTGCAAATTCATAGTCAGTGTTCATTCTCCAGCTTTTAGTAGATGTAGACTCATTCGAAAGTGAAGCTTAGCTGTAAGAAATAGGTTGCTGGGGGCAGGGAGACCTTATTAGTGACAGCCTTGGTCTATACACTCCTAGTGCCACAGTTGGAAGTCTCTCTGGCTACTATGCCTTTCTTGCCATGATGGAATGTGTCCCCTGAATTGTGAGTCATAATAAATGCTCCATTCTTTATGTATTTTGATCACAGTGGTGTAAAAATAGCACAATTGTTCTCAAGTTGGTTCCTAGGCAGTGATTTCAAGAAGTCACTCTACTACATTGCTGTGTCAGTGGCTTCAGTATGGTACAACCAGTAGAATTGGTAGTCATATGTCCAATGTTGGCGCCAAACATTTGTTTAGTTATGCAAAGATGCCTTGCATTTGTATATGCCGCTGCAGAATATTTGTTTAACTATGAAAAGATGTGTTGAATTTTTTTAGGTATGTAAAGATGTTCACCTTGCCTGCCTAAGGCACCTGATTGGTCTAATAAAAAGCTGAATGACATTAGTGAGTGAGGAGGTATAGGTGGGAATTCTGGGCAGTGAGAGGAAGTAGGAGGAGGAATTAGGCTTGAAGAAGAAAGAAAAGGAAATGCTAGGGATATATCAGGATCCAGCCAGCCAGACACCGAGGAAGCAGAAAAGTAGAACATACAGAATGAAAGAAAGGTAAAAATTTCCAAGACAAATGTAGATGAATAGAAACAGGCTAAATTAAGTTAAAATAACTAGTGGGACAAGCCTACGCTAAGGCCAAACATTCATAATAGTAAGTCTCCATGTCTTTATTTGGGAGCTGGTTGGCAGCCCAAAGAAGATTCCAGCTACACAGTATTACATCCCTCTTGCCATAGAATGGGTCCCTCAATCCAGAGTGATATTATATAAGATACTGAGTCAGTAAATCTGATAGTGAGGCTAGCTGTAGGAATAAAGCCTACCATCCTTACAAGACTCATCTTGGTCTCCTGAATGGAGAATTGCTCTTTCCAGGATGGAGAGGGCCATTTTGTAATATGTTTCTGCTAAGCACTTCTAAGCAGTGACTTCAGCCACCACTCCAGGAAAGGCTGTGGTGGGGCATTACCAGCAAAATCTGCCACAAGCAGAAAAGGGATTTCCGAGCATCTGGGCTTTCAGCCTCTCGTCCACTGCATGACAAATAGGGATGGTATTCTTAGGTGGCCACAGTGACTAGCCTGGTAAAGCAATTGAGCGAAGTGTGCCAGAGGAACTGTGCCCAATGTGAGAGTTTCCGCCCAGTCTGAAAGGGAAGTGCCAGCATACTTACAGGTGTTGCCAGATCATGCTCTCTTTTTCATGGGAGCTTGGAAATCCAGATCTATTTTCATGTGAAAACTTCTCAACTTTAAAGTGTTGATCAGATCATCATTTTTTCTCACTCAAAACAGATAAGCTCTCTAACAGGATAGATACATGGCGATGGGAAGGTATGGTAAGTTTTCAAGGACAGGACACCGGACACAGTCGCTAATTCAGAGTTTCAAAAACAAACCAAAACCAAAACAAAGCAAAAAAAAAAAAAAAAAAAAAAAAAAAAAAAAAAAAAAAAAAAAAAAACCAGAACCAAAACCAAAACCAAAACCAAAACCAAACCAAACCAAACCAAACTAAAACAAAACACCAAAAACCACTCCCAGCCATCCAGATATTATATTAGTCTGTTTGGATGTCATTTTTTAAAAAAATGGGCTGCTTAAAGAACACGATTTTGTTTTCTGGAGTCTAGAAGACCAAGACTAAGGGACCTGCCCAGCCAGTTTCTGGTAATGGCTCACATATTACTGGCTTGCAGACAGCTAACACATTGCCATGTATTGCTTGGTTTTAACTCTAGCACATACAAAGAGGGAGACTCAGCTCACCGACTCCCCTTCTTATGGCAGGGGTCTGATAGGATTGGCACCTTTAATTTCCTTTGAGGCCCATCACCAAATACAGCCATAGTGAGTGTGAGATCTTCAACACACACATTCTGGAGCTGCAAAACATTCAGTTCATATTGAAAAAGAAAACAACCAGATAACACTAACAGAGTTAAGAAAAGCCATGATGAAATCTTATAGGACTAAACAAACCAAATATGGCTTTCAGCTACAACTGTGTAGTGGGGAAGGCTGCTTGTTGGTTCCTGGCTGCCCGGCTAGCTTAGACCTGAAATAATCACACAGAAACTGTATTAATTAAATCACTGCTTGGCCCATTAGCTCTAGCTTCATATTGGCTAATCTCTTACATATTAATTTAATCCATTTCTATTAATCAGTAAATCACCATGTAGCTGTGGCTTACCAGCTAAAGTTCCCAGAATCTTCTCTGGTGGCTCCATCACTTCTCTCTGACTCCATCATTCTTTCTTCCGGCATGCAGCCTAGCTTTCCCCACATAGTTCTGTTCTTCCCTGCCATAGGCTCAAAGCAGTTCTTTATTCATTAACCAATATAAGCAACACATAGACAGAATGACTTCCCACACCACAACTGCAGCACCATTGACCTTGACACAAATAACAGTGGCCTGCTCTCAAATAAAGCTGGGCCTTCAGAAATGTGCTTCATAGTATTTGGTTTAGTGTTTAATAGATTACAGTTTTCACCTGCAAAATCAGTAATGAGAAACTTGATAAATTGGTAGAAGTGGAAAAATATATTCCCAAGCTTTTTATTTGATGAACTGTCTGGTCACTGAGTATTGATCTAGGATTTCGCTTGCTCTTTTCTTACTTCAGACAGAGCTCTGCATTCCAAAGTGGTATGTGGAAGGAGAAGGAGGAGGAGAAGAGTGGGATTGAGAAGAGAAACCAGACATGTTGTCACTATTAGTGCCATAGTAAATCAAAGTGTCTCAGAACAGACTTTCAATTAGAAATCAAAATAGAGCTCAAACCTGTTCCTCCCATAACCAGCTCTGTATCGACATCAATATAATTGTGTGCGCCACAAGCAACCCCAGCATTTCTAGGGCCTTGCAACAAGTGCAAACTTGGGGATCCTACCTCAAACCCACTGCATCAGAGAGCTGGCCCTCCTGCTGACTCTGCTGCACACCACAGCACAGCTTGAGAGCCATCTTCACATATTCCAACTGGATGGAAGACAACGAGCTCAGGAGAGTAAGGGGTAGGAGCTGATATTTCATGGAACTTCTACAGCATCCTGGTTACCTTCTTAAAAAACCTAGTCTGTCCAGCCCTTAAGGCCACAGGTTCATCCTATGTGATGCAGATCTCTCCTAAAACACACATGAAGCACAGCAAAAGATGTTATTCAGATGTTAGAGAGCGTGCATGGTGTGAAGGAAGCCCTCTGTGGGTTTGAACCCCAGCACCACATAAAACCTGTATGGTGGCCAGTGCTGGAGAAATGGAGATGTGGAGATGGAAGACCAGACGATCAAGGTCGGCTACATAGTGAGTTCAAAGCCAGCCTGGGATACATGGCATCTTTTTCCCATAAAGTATATGAAATATACATAGTGTATGTATTACCTTGTTTAATCCTCATAAGGATATTGAGATGTATGATGTATTGTTTTTGTTTTATAGATGAAGGAAATCAGGTTTGTAAAAGTCACACCACTTCCTCATGTGGTAAAACTTTAATGTGGCCCAACTACAAGCCCATTTTTTCTCACCTTCTCTCCCTACACCAAGATGTTTTCTTCCCATTTCCCATTTTCTGCCTCTGGTGACCTATCCACTGTTCGTCTGTTTTCTGTGTTAGACTTTTGATCTTCCTCTACTGGCATCCCTATTCTGAACCATAGAACACAGGGAATGACTTTGATGACGACTTTCCCAGCTCTCCAAAGGATGGTACTGGGCTGATGCCCAGACAGAAGCACAGCAGCGCAGTAGAGTCTAACTTGAGTCTCAGAGCTCACAGAACCCCATGGGAAAAGCCCAGAATACATGGAAAGTTTCTCACTAGCCTGCTTGGCAATTTGCTTTACTTGCTTTAGTCCAAATTCCTCTTCAAAAATCTTCCTAAAGCAAGAAAATTTGCAAAGAGAAAACATACTATAATTGAGAAAATGCTGTAGGTGGTGGGGGCAGGGGGAGAATGTATTTCAAGTCCCAGCCCTTTTCTGGGTAGACTGTGACCACTTGATTCATTTTTGTTCCCTCCCTCTTTCCCCATGCAGTAAATGTGAATGGATTAAGGAAAGTCGAGACCTGCTCCACCTGTGGATGGATTAGAATGTGTCGAGACCCACCCCATGACATTAGCAGTCACTGTCAGAGCACCCTTCATCACAATGGCGACAAACGGAAATGTGTATGTCTCGTTGTATCTATACCTTTATGCGGGCCTTTTGGAATAGTACTGATATGGGCTCCCCTTGGCAATAATGACTATTTCTTTGGAAATATCTATGCATAATATATAGACATACAAACTTATCTCTATACATATCTCTATATTTATGTAGAGATATACATGTCTCCATAAATATATAGACACATTTAGACAACGTTTTCTATGCAGCCTCAGATGGCCCAGAAGTTGTTATTAAGAACAGGCTGGTCTCAGACTCACAGATATCCTTCTGCCTCTACCTCCTGAGTGTGGAGGTTAAAGGCATGTACCACCATCCCTGGTATTTTGGACATATTTTTGGATAGAGTTTTGTTTAAAAGTATTTTCATTTAAGAGTCAAGTTAGGACAAAGATAAGGGTTTTAGTTATCTTGGTAGGTCTTCAGAAGTCTCAAGAATAGCTGGACGGTGGCACACACCTTCAAGCCCAGCACCGGGGAGGTAGAGGCAGAGGCAGACGGCTCTCCGTGAGTTCAAGGCCAGTATGGCAGACCAAAGTGAGTGCCAGGACAGCCGAGGCTGTTACACAGAGAAACCCTGCCTAGAAAAAAAAAAGTCCCGATGATGGCCCAAATCTATTTGGGGTACTTCAGTTTAATTCAATTCAACATAACCAATTTTATTCTGTGGTATTTATTATGTGTACATCCCATAGACATTAGATTAACTAGGAAACCATGTAGGAATCATTTCCAGTAGAAACGGTGGGAAACTAAGCCTGCTGATGGATAATTTTCTTTTTTTCTTTTTTTTATTAAAATTTTCCGCCACCTCCCTGTGATGGATAATTTTAGAAGGTACATTTTGGAGCAGTGGGATCTTGTTTCATTATCATCATGAGTGGCACACACGACACAAAAGCTTTTCCATCTCTGAAGTCTTACATTAGGAACTAATTTTTGGTCAGTTTCTTAAAAAGTATCTTTCTCAACAAGAGATGAGCAAGAAGCGCTGCTTTGTGCAATCACCCTTCATTTATCAGTCCACATACTCATCAAATAATAGAAATAACTTATAAATCGGAATAACTTAAACATCGGAAAACATGATAGGGTGCACTGCAGTGGGAAGAGTTGAAGGAGGGAGTGGGGAGAGGGTGTGATCAAGATACACTGTGTACGTGTATGAAATTGCCAAAGAATAAAATAAGCACTAATTTTGAAAAAGAAAGTTAAGCTACGCTACTCAATTAAATATACAAAAAAAAATGTCTTGCCAGAAATGAGATTAATAAAACTGAAGAGAGAATGTTCCAGATGTCAGTGGATTGGGCTGTTTATAGGTTCTTCAGGACAAGGGAGAAGTCTCCTTCATTAACTGCCTGCAGCTGCTGCCTTAGTCCTGGCCAATGCAACTCCATCAACAGCCTTCGTTCCATGCCGAGCCACTCTGTGTGCCGAGGATGCAAGTGAGCATGGTCCTTCCTTGTGGGACAACTGGAACCAAACTTACAGTGTGTGGAAAACAAAGACTTAGAGAGCAGCAGTATGAGCAGGAGTTGGTATTGGAAATGAGATGAATGCCCTCATAACCATGCCTAGGTTAGCCAGGCATAATATTTACATGCTAAGAAATTTTCTGCTTAGGCATCTAATCTGTTCAGATATCAGGTCAATAAAATTGTAACATTGTAAATGTACTAATTTTCCAAAACTGTTTAAATCTTCCCCCCTCAAAATCTTCACCCTTTTTCTCTCTCTCAGAATTGAGAGCCAATAAGCTTCCATCATGATTAAGTAACTTTGAGAGCTAGAATATACAAACATGGCTTCTATAGACATTCATGCCATGTATACGTTCAGAATTCTGTTTTGATTAAATAAAATTTAAAACAAAGTTTACTTGACATGTTGAAAATAAAATATAATCAGGATTTTGCTAAATGAGAGGCCCAAATGATTGTTAGCATTAGTTATCACTTTTAGCATTAACTTTTTCTACACATAATCTACTGTAAACCTTTGGTATCCACTCATTAGGGAGTACCTGTTGATACTAACACCTCATGCGATTGCAGAGTATCGGCATCCCTGACCTTTGCATTCACTGCGACACTTACAGTAAACAAGTGATTATGTGACACTGAGAGTTTGGATATAGAGACTTAGTCATATGAGCAGCCAGGAAAGGGTTTTGCAGAGAGCCAAAAATGACAGAGGCTCCTGTGACTGGAGTTATATGGGGAAGGAGATAGGAGGTCAGCGTGGGATCAACAAAATCCCAAGTGTCTGGGTACTCCTGTGAGAAAGACAGGAAGAGCCATCCTAAATCTGGGCTACATCTTCTGGTAGTTGTAGTTGTTGTTGTTGTTGTTTTACTCTTTGGGGACCTGCCACCCAGCTCCCAAATAAGTACATGGAAGCCAAGTCTTACTTATGAATGCCTGGCCTTAGCGCAACTTGTTTCTAGCCAGCTTTTCTAACTTAAATTATCCTGTTTCTCTTTAACTACATTTTTCCTCTGGGCATTTTACCTTTCTTTACATATCTTTCTTTTTAACTCCATGACTGGCTGTGTGTGTGGCGGGGTGACTGGGCCCCTGGCATCCTCCTCTCCTTTTCCTTTTCTTGCTATTCTCTCTTTTTTTTTAAACCTACATTTCTCTTCCTATTTATTCTCTCTGCCCACCAGCCCCACCTATTCCTCTCTCCTGCCTAACTATTGGGCATTCAGCTCTTTATTAGACAATAAGGTGTTTTAGGCAAGCAAAGTAACACAGTTTTCCAGAGTTAAACAAAGGCAACATAAAATAATACAACACATCTTTGCATCATTAAACAAATATTCCACAATATAAACAAATGCAACACATCTTAAACTAATATTCCACAACAGGTAGCAGTCCATCTCAAAGGACACAGAAGAAGTTTGCTTTGGGCCTGCTTTCCCTCAGTCTTGCTGGAAAGCATCTATCCTGTCCTGAGGCACTCCCCTTCAGGTACTGGAACTAGCTTCTTCAGAATTCCAGGTTGGAATGAAGGTCAGCAACTCTCTCAGAGTCCTCCAGGACCCCAGCACCAGACTGCCACTACTGAGACAAGCAGCCTTATGGACTGAATAGCTACCAGATTCTCGACTTTTCCATCTTGAGACAGTCATTGTTGGACTACCCAGAACACAGCCTGTAAGCCAGTCTAATAAATTCCAAGAAAGACCCCATCAGATCCTGGAAGTTGTCTTTGGACCAATCAGCCTTTAGGATTGTGAGGAAAGAAAAGTAGTGTTCCTTCTGAACTAGCCAGTCTCAGGAATTTGTCAGAGCAGAACACAACAGAAGACCATTTCTGTATACACAAAAGACAGACCCATCTCACATAACACACCAAAATCTGTATATCCTTGCAAAACACATTAACACAAACTAAATACCAGTTTCAATTTAGGCACATACACAGCATTGTGGTGGCTTGGACAGGAATGGCCCCGTAGGCTCATATATTTAAATGTGTGGTCATTAGGGAGTGATGCCCCTTGACAGGGTCTAGGAGGTGTGGCAGTCTTTTTTGGGGGGGTTTTTCGAGAAAAGGTTTCCCTGTAGTTTCTAGAGCCTGTCCTGGAACTAGCTCTTGTAGACCAGGCTGGCCTCGAACTCAGAGATCCACCCGCCTCTGCCTCCCGATGCTGGGATTAAAGGCGTGCGCCACCACTGGCAGGCTTGTGGCAGTCTTGTTAGGGGAAGTATGTCACTGTAGGGTGGGTTTTAGGGTTTCTGAAGCCCAAGCTAGGCACAGTAGCTCTCTCTCCCTGTGACTCTGGATATAGAACTCTCAGTTTCTCCAGCTCTGTGTGTGCCTGTACACCACCATGTTCCCTGCCATACTAAACCTCTGTAAGCCAGCCCCAATTAAATGCTTTCCTTTATAAAAGTTGCCTTGGTCATGGTGTCTCTTCACAGCTATAGAACACTAAGACAAACATAAACACCAGATTTTACCCAGAAAGACGCAGGAGCTGGAGGTGTGGTTGGGTGATAGAGTCATTGCGTGGGCTGGGCAGAGTTCTATGTCCAACTCTCAATAGAACACACACAGATACCCAGTACTGTCTCACATTATACTTAAGTATAAAATTCCTATCTAATGCATGCAAATGAGAAAACCAAAGATTTCACCTTTAAAGAGGCTAATTAGTAGGTCTCAGGGGTAAGGACAGATGGTGTCAAGCAGTCCCGCGGTGGATGTTGCAAACTGGGATGCAAATACTTTCTGGCTTCCATTTGGTGAGCTTTGGGGCTGGATGGGATTGGGAAGAGGTGAACATCTGGAAGACTTGTCTCTGGGGACCAACTAGAGTCCAGGTAACAGTGGTCAGAGCCCTCCCTCCAGAGGTAAACAAAAAGGCTCAGAGTTGTGGTGATTTTTAATTGAAGAAATATGGAAACAGATCTGAGCATTTTAATAATTCAGGTGGAAAATTAGGAACAAAGACACATTCTGGAGGAAGTCTCATCTGAGTTTCCCCTGGATGACTCCAGGTTTCTGGCTCTAGTACATGGAAAGAAAAGGACAGTGCTGCTTCCTGAAACAGACACTAAGAATTGAAGTTGGCCCAATGGGTGTGGGTCTGGGGGTCAGGGAAATAATCCAGACAACTGTAAGCACCTAGGTATTCAGGTCTGGGACTCAGAATGGGAGAGGGGAGACTGGCAACTGTTAGTGTAAAAATGGCATCCAGACATACTTGAACAGAAAAGACCTGTTTAGGATGAAAACATAATGGGAAGAGGAGCCAGGAATGAGTCAGAATAATAACATTTGCAAGTTCAGCAAAGAAAGAAGAATGGGGAAATCCATCTGAACAGAAGAACGATAGGAGAAATTGGTCTAATTTGTGAAGACAATGTTTTGGAAAGATGTTTCCTTCCGATGTAAGGTGCTAGCCATCCTTAGGCAGCAGGCACAGCACTGCTGAGACCAAATAAGAAATATAAGCCTTCTCTTCCAGGACTAATGTTGAGAGCTTTCACTGTAGACAGAAACTAACAGTGTCTCTCTTTTCTCTGGTTTGGACAGGAGCCTCCCTGTATGGAAGCAGGACAACCATGATGACTCAGAGCAGACCTTCATGATTAGGTTTGTTTTCCTTCTATCGTGGCACAAGGTACAACAAGCTCATGAGACCAGAAGATCATCAAGTCTTCATGAGACTTGCCCAGAGATTCTATAAGAGGTTAGCAGTTAACTGGGAGGTGGGACTTGTCTGTGGTATAACTTCCCCTGAGTTCAATATTGCTGGAATGCGACTTCCCATTGGTATAGCTACTTTTGAATTGTTCGTACTCATGTAATTAATCTCATTAAATCCATTGCTTCATCAAGTTGGGTTCTGTCACTATCTTGGTTGAATACATGTTTCTTTGTCTCCCAAGGAAAGTCACCAACACTCAGTAATAATAAGTCACCTCTGCTTGTCACATTTACCTGATTTCAAGTTTATGATCTTCCTCCCCAGCTTTCCCCCAAGCAGGATGCTGGAGGCATTAAACAAACTGTAAGCTTCAATGGTGTTACCGGAAACAGGAATTCAAAACAAAGGCACCAAGAGATCTTGAGGTTCAAGGACAAACCATGGCAACCAGAATCTATGAAGGACCCAAAGGACAAATTCTTCCTTTGTGACTCTAGCTCCACAAAGGAAAACAAAGTAACTGCAGTGTCTGTACTGGAAACTTGAGTAGTCCAGGGCTGGAGGCAATGATCTGTTGGCATGAGATCGTGTATTCAACGACAGGATTCTTTCTTCATTGAGAAATGGACAATGACATCAACTATTTGGTTCATCTAGATACATGGCAGCAAGCTGAGCCTTTCCCTTGAAATCTTTCCCAAATCCTTTCAAACTGATTTGTATTGTATCAACAAACATTCTAACAATAGGCCAAGTTAGCAAGGCAACTTAAAAGAAAACAAATAAGAAAGCACATCGACCTTTCCATTAGCTACATAGCTTTGTTGACATTCCTCTTGATTTTAGGAGGAATGTTCATAATTTACATATTAGCTCAAGTTTACAATGAACGAAGGGGAAGAGAATGAAATCATGTCTCATGACAGTTTGGGTTTTAAAGCAAGTACCCTAAATAATTGTGAGTATCAATATCATCTGAAAATCTTAATTATCAATTACTTTAAAATCATGTTTCCTAGTGTGTCTGTGTGGTTGCCTATGTATGTGTGTATTACTATCTCTTTATATGGTCTGTGGCTGAGAGAGAATTGAATTCCTTATATTTTTTGCTACATCTACTAAAAAAGTATAAAAGAGAATACCATAAAATTGTATGTATATGCATATATACATATATATGTATATGTGTATATTTATATATTTGTTTATAATACTTTCTGCTTTAATAGCTCTAAAACTATGTGGTCAGAGAATCTGGCTTTATTGTGAATGAATCATACATTTAGAACCAACACTGATTCAGAGTGAAATGACTGTGGAAGATTATTTTAATTTTTCATGTTGAACTTCATATTCCAGAAGTTCTGGGCTGATTCCCAACTTAGTCTGACTCAAGCCACATTTTCCTTCCACAGGATGTGAGGAGGTGGTAGGTCTGAAGGCATAAACAGCTCTAATGCATTACTCTACCTAGTATTCCAGGCCATAGGCTAAGTTTTCCAGACTACAGAGTGAGGATTAGCCCTTGAATTCCCATAGTGCTTTCTGATAACTGAGAAAAGAACCATAGGATAGATGGATATGATCATTACCTTGTGCACACAGTCATATTATCCTTGAGAGTCTACTTTCATGCCTATGGTTTTATCCACTTGCTCCTTCTACAGTAAGGGTGTCTCTAAGCTTTTATGAGCAGTGGGAAGGGTGCTGGAAATATGTACAAACATAGATTAGGAAGCTAAGAGTCCTTGGGACAGGTTGCAGTTTGAACTAAAGAGAATCTACAAGAGAGCTGCATTATGATCTAACCAGACTGTGACTAGAGCATGACCTTATGAATTTCATGTGTCATTGGCCTTAACACCCAGCCCTTCAAAATACGATATAATTGAGACAGGACCTTAAAAGATGTAATCATTGCTAAATTAAAATTTATCGGTGGGCATTAGACCAATTTGACAAATGTGTGGTACAGAGAAAACGACCATGCAAGGGTATAGTAAGGATCCATCTGCATACCAATGTGAGAGACTTCGGGTGAAACCAAGCGTCCCCCCCCCCCAGCCTTGAGTTTCCAACTTCCAAAGGAGAAAGACAATGATTTTATTTGTTTAAAGTGCCCTGACTGTGTTCTTTGCTCCTCAGCCCTATCAAATTAACACCATAGGATGGTATAGAAAGCTGAGTTTTGAAGCCCTCAAATCTGGCTATGATTTACAACAGTATTGTAACCTTGAGGAAATTGGTCAAACTCTCCGAACTTCAGTCTCCTCATTTGTAAATTGGGAATAAAAATAATCACCTGTCAGTTTTCTTGAGGAACAAATTCATCTATGCAATTTGTGTCTGACATAAAGTGAGCACTCACGTACTGCCCCTTATGTGATTTTGTCTTAGGTAAAACTCCAAGTCACAGAACCATAATAGAACACTGGGTACATACCAAGGGATCGAGACATGTTCCTTTTGAAAGGCTTCTGATTGTAGATGTCGTTTCAGTTTTTCCTGATGATCAAAGTTGTATATGGGCAGTACTCTTTGTTGGGGAGCAATGAGAGGTGGGGAGCCTAACAGAAGAATTGGGTGCTGTTGTGATGTTTATTTTCCGTTTGACTCCTTACCGGTTACCACGTGGTGAGTAAGGTGGGATGGTCTCTCTGAAGTAAAGAATTATTGAGAATTCTGACCCAGAAGTCTTGTTATAAACTCCTGGTTTAGGTAGGTGAGTGAAGAGAAAACTGAATCACAGATTATATGCGTCCCTTCCCCCAAGCATCCAAGCATAAAAGCCACCAATAATCCAAGAAGGGTAACACATGCCTATAACCCTAGTAGCTCAAACTCTGTTGCTAGAATAGTTCCAGGGAGCTGCTATGACTTATGGTCCAAGGATTCCAAAACTCTAGGTTTGAGACCTATGGCACTAGCCACTATAGGAGCTGAGGGTCCCAGCAACTATGACCCATTCAGGAGCTGTAATATTAGCAGGCACCATCTCCCATTTTCTGCCATTGCCATTTGGAGCCAAAGACTCCAATAGCTGCTAGGTGCTGTGGCTACTGTGTCGAAATCTTAGAACACCAAGCTTCGAAACTAATTGTCTACACCCATAGCTATGTGGCATCTAAATCCCGGTCTCTACTTCTCAAGACTGGGAGATGCAAGCTTCCAAGTCTGTTAGTCCAGTTCTTAAGCCTTCAGTATTCACGAGCCAGGGATGCCTTCGCCACACTCCTTGTGATTTATATCTGGGTGGAACAGAAAGACCTTAGCCAGTTGGTGGATAATCGCTGACTGCATGTGAGGAGAATTGAAGCAGCAGTTCAAGAAAGCGCTCTTAGCCTCACCAATGGAAAAGAGAGCAACACAGAATTCAAGGGCTGGAAAATGGTTGCTTCTGGGCTTGGTGTACTCAGGAGGCAGAAGCAGGAGGATGGCCACCAGCTCAAGACCAGCCAGGCCTAGGTTACATAGTGAAATCCTGTGTCTAAAATGCAAATAATTAAAATTATAAATAGGTGTTTTGTTTTCTCTTTTGAAGTAATATGCACACTGTTAGATACAGTAAGTATCATAGTCATTAGAAGTAAAAAGCCAATCCCCACTCCTACCTTCACAAAACAAAAATATCTTTCATAGAATCAAACACCCAGCTAGGAAAACATGTCAGGCTTACCAGTTTAGCTCAGAAATATGAAAAAGGTGAGACTGTTAAGCTTCTCCAGATTTTTTCCTTTTCCCTGCTCCCAGACCCGCAAGTCACTGTTCTGTGTGAAAAATATTTAGAGAGTAAATGATTGCTTGGCAAGAGCAGCCATTAGACAAACTTCCCTATCATGCAGAGAAACGACCCTATCTCAGTTTTTATTTTACTGGAAGAATGTCTTGCAGGGACATTTAATATCTGATCCAAAATAATTTTTTATGTTCCCCAAGGGTTTACCATGCTGCTCCTCAAGACTGTGCAAACACTGCAGCCTCATTTGGGGAAGAAGGGCCACTGTTTATTTTGTTGCCTAAATGATGTTGGTAAAGCTCATCAGCTTGGTTTTTTTTCTCATTTTTTTTATTAAAAATTTCCATCTCCTCCCCTCCTCCTCCCCCTTCCCTCCCCTCCCTTCCACCCATACCCCCACTCTACCCCTCTCCAAGACAAAGAGCCATCAGGGTTCCCTTCACTATGTTAAGTCCAAGGTCCTCACAGCTCCCCCTAAGTCCAGGAAGGTGAGCAACCAAACTGACAAGGCTCACAGTGAGCCCGTCCATGCTGTAGAGTTCATGCTCATTGCCGTTGTCCTTGGTTTCTCAGTCCTCCTCCACCGTCAGCCACATTCAGAGAGTCAGGTTTGGTCCCCTGTTCCATCAGTCCCATTCCAACTGGACTTGATGGTCTCCCGTTAGATCTGTCCCACAGTCTCAATGGAATTTCTAAGTTATGATTTTATCAAGAGCAGTGATTTAACATTATATAGTAATAATTTTTCACAAAGAAAGATTCTTACATTAGAATATTTAAAAGGTGAATAGATATCACGCCACTGTGTCAAGGACACTTTATCAGGGTGTTGATGTTCAGAATATATAGAAGACTAAAATTCAATAACAACCAGATGGGGAAATAGACAAAGGGCTTAAATGGATATTTCTCTAAAGGTGATTCAGTAATGGCCAATAAGCATGTGAGAAGTCTTTACTGTCATTAATCATCAGGAAAACTGCAAACCTAAAGGATCAGCAAAGACAGAAACGCCAAGGGAACACAGCCTCATATTCATTAGTCTGGCTTCCATTAGAAAATGAAACCACACCTGGCCTGGTGGAACGGTACTGCCATTCTAGCCATTGGAGAGGCCGAGGAGGAGGATGGGAAGTTCAAGGTCAGCCTTAGAAACTCAGTGAGACTCTGACTCAAAGGAAAAAATAGAAAAAAAGCCTGGGGATATCGTTTAGTGGTTGAGTTCTCGCTAAGATGTGATAAGCCCTAAGTAAAATCCCTTGTATTACAAGCTGGCTGAATGAACGCAGGGGCGATTGAATGAACGTGCAAACAAGAAAAACAAAATTATTATGGAGATCTTTCTAAGGACACCAGCATGGTTGTTCCTCAGAAAATTATAAATATCAAAGTGTGATTCAGAAGATCATTTTGCGGTATAGACAGTACAGGACAAGAGCTGAAAGGCTCTCAAGGACAGGTCTGTATATTACAGCAGTGTCAGTCAAACCATCAGAAGGTCGGAGTAACATGCAAGTCCACCCACAGATAAAGATACACAGTGTGTTCTACACATCCAGTGTGATAGTGCTAACATCTTTCAACCTTGAGAAAAACAGAAATCCTGTCCTACAGGGGGTACACAGATAGACCTGAGCAAAATAAACCAACCACAAATATTTCCAAATCCTTCATGCTCAGCATGCAGAGTAGGCAAAGTTGCAGACAAGAAGGTATGGGGCTGATTGAGAGGCTGGGGCTGGGGAAGGAGAATGGGGTTTCTTGTTTAGAGGATACATAGAGTTTCAGTTCAGTAAGATGAAGAGAATCCTGGAGATGGAAAGTGGAGATGCTCGCAAATGTGAGTCTACCTTGGGTCACCGAATTGCCCATAGATAGCAGGAACCATCAGAAATCACACATAAAATTTAGAAAATATCAAAATTGTATTCTTTCAAAGCACCTCTTCCTTCTATTTCTCTCCATTTTTCTGCATGTTAACAGTTTTTATTTCTCATTTGATCTGATTTATTCTGTGGACGTGTTTTATAACTGCCTTATATAATGTTCAGCAACACATTTCCAAAGAAAATTTTCATGATGCTTCCATAGGGTAAGATGATGAAATGTTTGTACGCACTGTTACCACAGTCTTTCTTTGATATGCCTGCGCCTCTCTCTGATTAGCTCTAGTGACTAGGGAGGCAGATGAGGGAGGGTGAACAGTTTGCTGCCTACATGCTTGCCTGAGGAAGTGGCTGAAGGGTGGAGTGTGTATTTTGGTCAAGAAAATGTTTTACTGATGTTTTCTTTTCCAATGTTGATTATAATTCAGTCATCCCAGAAATATAAATATATTTGAGTTTGAAAATACTGTTGGCTGTGAAAACACTGACTTTCTGTTCATATATCTAATAAACAGTATAAGATTCTTCTTTTCTATGAAAAAAATAAACATTATGTCAACACACACACACACACACACACACACACACACACACACACACACACACAGCCCCAGTCCTTAACTTTAGAAATGAAGCTGGTGTAGTGGGATGCGTCTTTAATCCCAGCACTTGGAAGGCAAAGGCAGCCTATGAATCTGAAGCCAGCTTGATCTATGGAGTGAGTTCTAGCACAGTCAGGGATACACAGAGAAACCCTGTTTCAAACAACAAAACCTAAACCAAAAACTAAAAAATGATTAGGAATTAAGAATTTGTTTTGTGCAGTAAAGTCATTTTGTGTTTGGGGAATCACTTTTCACAATGTGTAATTTTCTAAGCATATTGCCTTCAACTAGAAATGGATTATGAAAATAGCAATAATTATCATTTGATTTTCTTACTTTTTCTCATTGAAAACAAAATCAATCATCGGAAACTATAGCCAAGCTTGAAAGTGTAAAGGCAGCTGCAGGGCGGGGGTGGAGCTGGATTGTCGAGGGCTTTCTTAGCATGGATTTGGCCTCCAGTATTCCCAACAGACAAATCATAAACAAAGCAATGACACTAAGCGCTACAGTCAGGATGACTTTATTTCGGACAGATCACTAGGCAGAAGTCCACCTCTGCATCGAATCTCTGCTCTTTAGCCTGTAGAATGTCCCCAGGGCAGACAGCACAGCCCTCAGGGATGGCTACTTCCTCACGTCCACGATGACTCTCACCTAGCAAGGTGACATGCTGACTCCTGTGCCTCAAAGAAACATGTGAAAGATATTCAGGTAAGCTGCTGAAAAGGAGACCCTTTGTAGGTGCCGCTGGGAAGGCTTGGCCTGTCTCTCCATTGTGAGTTTACTTGAAAGAGAAAAAGCAGGTATAGCCAGCTTTGTCTAAACACTGTAATAAAGGTACAGACATTTATAAACTCAAAAGCATTGGAAATCTGTGGAGCAGAAAATCAATCTCCCATTTCTATTCAATTAATCTTGTTTTCCAAAGATGATCACTTTAGAGATTTGGCACACATTCACGCACATGTATGCACATACACACACCTTGTTTGACCTATGGAGAAAGGAAAAGTATAGGTGTGTGTATATATTCTTTTTATAGAAGTGGATTAAAGGTTTATACTTTTTTTGTCTTTGAGACTAGATCTCACTCTGTTCTCTAACATTCCTGGAATTTACAATGTAGACCAAGCTAGCCTCAAACTCACAGAGATCTCCTCATTAGTGCTGGGATTAAAGTCATGCACTACCACATCCAGGTTATACTTTTATTTAAAATATATATGTATTATATTTTAATTATTTTTTTGGTAACTTCAAACATGTACATAATACACTTGGTCACATTCACCTTTACGATTCCTCCCTCTATCTTCTCCCAGATCCACCCCAACTCCCAAGTTTGTATTTTCTGTAAGTTACTTTATAACATTTAGCAATACATTATGGCAGTTTTAGGTCATTAAAGGGAACTCTATTTCATCCTTTTCGTGTCTGTGTAGTATTTTATTTTAGTGAATATTCTGTAATCTGTACAAATCACTTGTAAACTTTTGAAAAAGAATGGCCCCCATAGGCTCATTTGTTTGAATGGATGGTCATCAGGGAGAGGGATTCTTTGAAAGGATTGCAAGGATTAGGAGGTGTGGCCTTGTTGGAGGAAATGTTTCACTGGGGGTGGACTTAGAAGTTTCAAAACCCCTAACTAGGCCCAGTTCTCTCTCTCTCGTTTTCCCTCCCTCCCTCCCGCCCTCCCCCCTGCCTGTTGCTATTGCTCCAGTACCTGGCTACATTCCACTGTACTCCCCACCATGATGGTATTGTACTAAACTTCCAAAATTGTGTGCAAGCCCTCAATTAAATGCTTTCTTTTATAAGAGTTGCTTTGGTCATGGAGTCTCTTCACATCAGTAGAACAGTGACTAAGATATTACAGTTTCTTGAAGGATTTACAAATGAAAAATGATGTTTATTTTTAATGTGTCTGGCCCAGATTCTCTTTACTCTTACCCACAGTACCTTATGATCAAACATTGAATCTGGCTTCTTACTGGGTTTAGCCAAGGGAAAGCATGTCAGGTTTGGGGTGGAAACAAAGAGACCATGTTATGGCATCCACTGCCTACTTCTCCTTGGAAGAGAGGTGTAATTTCCTGGAAGTTGCAAGCCTCAGCCCTCAATGTAATCTTCCTCTTCCTCTTTGCCATACCTCCACTACTGCGTAGATGAGGAAATGGCACGCCACTGTTCCTTGTCTTCATGCTTTAATGCCCCCTGTCTGTCACTACAGAGTCCTTTAAACATTCAGTGGTTAAATGACTTATGAATATTTAGTGTTTGGCAGTTTCTATGGGTGCAACTCTTTCTGCGATGACTGTAAGATTCCAACCTACGCCACTGACTACAGTAAACAAGAGAACTGCACACCCGGACAGGACGCTGGCCCACACTACCACCTTCCTATGTATGTTGACTTATTGTCTTGAACTGCAGTGGTGAATTCTGCTTCCTATCAGAACTCCACCACAGAAGATTTTCTTTTTCTTTTCTTCTTGATATCGCAGAAAGCATAGCAGCAGTAGAAGGGTCCTTCTGCACAGGGCTTTGTACCCGTGGACAAATAGTGCTGAAAGGTGAAGTCTCAGAACTTTTATCACAATTTTATCTCTTCCATTTCTTCACAGATATTGCCAAATACTTAACAAAAAGTTACACCAGTTTAAAGACCCTCAAGTGGTTCCAATATCCAGTTCTGCAAAATCCTAACATTAGATCTAAATATTTTTTTAATTATTGCCAGTCCACAAATTAGGCTGAACATGATTACATTCAGCCATACACTACAGGCTGTGAGACTAAAGAAAAGCATCTTATTATAATTTTGTATGCATTGACTTTCCTTTGTGAGCTGGGAGACACGAAGTGGACACTGAGTGGGTTATTCGGGAGCCTCTCAGACTTACAGTAGCTTTAATATCTTGGCTTTGCACTGCCAGGAGTCGGGAGAGGTGGCCAACTACACAAGTATTCCCCATGGCTACAGAATGACTTCTTCCACATAAAATTCAGATGCCAAAGCCCTAATGCCATTGGGATTTTATCAGGAGATCAGGTCTTAGTGGGTATTTAATGACAATGGGATAGCTAGGGCAAATTCCTAACCCTATAGGAAAGAAAGAACTTATTCTTGGCTGCATGAGGGCACAGTGACCAGTCTAGTTATCTAAGAACAGAGATCTCATGGGAAGCGGTTTGCAGTGGCACGGCTCTCAGACATAGACCTGCATCTGTGAAGAAACACAGCTGTGTTGTTTAAAACATTTCTGTGGCAATAGGTCACTGCAGTACATCTGCAGTAATCTTAGGGCACTCATGGGGAAGATGTGGAAGTCCCCAACGAGGAAGAGCATGGACCTGTTTTGATCAGAACCTAAAGAAGCCTGAAGCTGGTAGACTGGACTCATAAGGATGCAGAAGGAACCGACAGTCATGGGGTAGGAAGGCCCTCAGGAAAGAATCAATGGAGAGCCCAGGGAAGAGTCAAGTTCAAACCTCTTAAGACCATAGTGGTCCACATTTCCTTCCATAAAAAAGACCTCCCTCACCTAGTGTCTTCCACTAGGCTGGTAGAAGATAACAAGAAGTCAGCACGTAAGCTTTATACTATGAATATGAAGTGCTCCAATGGGTGACTCCCATATGTAACACTACCTGAGGACCTTGTATTTTTCAGAGCCAGGCTTTCCACCTGGCTTGTCTCCTCACTGTTCCAAAATTTTGTTCAAAATTAACTATCTCTACTCCCCTCTGCCAAATTTCTTATCATAGTTCAAAAGAGAAAACCATTCTCTTGAATGGCTCTTGCATAACCTTGAAAATCAGAGTCTCTGCTCCTTGCTCCTCACTGACTCCCCTCCCTGCCCCCAATAGAAGCTCCTAAACATCCTTCACACCCAAGCACTCTCTCTTTCCCATCTCTGCAGCCCAGGCACCATTCCCCCCTGCCTAGCCTATGGCATTCATTTAGTCACCAACCTCCTGCATCTTCAATGGATCCTTCTAGTTCTTTCTCTCCCTCTGTAGCCCAAGTGATCATCAAAGATCAGGTCACAACCCCTCTTTCATGCCCTTATTGTTCTAAAACCTATTATCACAAAGTTCTTAGTACCTTGTGCTTGCCTAGGTCACCAGCTTCAGCCCTCCTACTTCCTCACTGGTCACCACCTTTGGCCTCATGACTCTCAGCTCAAGTTTAATGACTTCTCTAATCTTCTAATCAAACCATAGTCCTCTGCTGTGTTCTCTAATAGGATTTGTTTCCTCTGCCTACTGACCCTTACTTTAATTGCCACTTAAATGGATACTACAGAAAATGATAATATTAATTTAACCTGACTGTAAATGCCATGAGGATAGGGACAGTTATTTTGTCCCTAATTTCTCCCCTTGCACCCAATTGTGTACCTTGTATATAGAAAGATCTTAATAATAGCCATTAAATGATGGGCTGGCTAAGAAAATTCTTTTCATATCTGAAAAGATACAAGGAAGAATATTCATGGGTCATGGCAATAGAAGGGTTTTCACCCTGCATCTCCAGGGAAACCCATTTCTTGCAAGCCCTGAGGTCTTGTCCTACGCGTAAGACTCACAAGCTAGCTGGAAACTAAGTGGAGAGATAGCCCCGCTTTCCACCATTCACCTCACTCTCCAAGTAGCTGCCTATTTCCACTCAAGATCCAGTGGAGATCTTAGGTCATTTCTAAGAACATCAGTTAGGGAAGAGAAAAATATGCTTGTAGTACATTATTATCTTTTAAATTCCTTCCAATTGAACATATGATTGTGCGAAATTAGCTTACTTATGTAACATACACCATCCATATGCTGACTTCATTTTCTGTAGGAAAGAGGAAGAAAAGAGAGAGTCTAGGGGCTTATGTTAAGACCACTGCAGTCCTTGCCCAAATATGGTGACATAACACTCCGGGGTGAGGAAACTAGTCTGGATTTTATAGTTTGAAATCCAGACTGGGTGAAATAAAATCCCAGTGAGTCAACATGTGTGATTGTTCCAAAAGTCTGGATGAATGCCAGTCATTCATAGCTTGCTATTTCCAGTGAGATTTCAAAACACGAATACTTTTAGTTATGCTTAACAACAATCAAAAACTGTCAGAGCGCAGTAGGGTCTTCTAGCTGAAGACGTAGAGCACAGACCCATACTGCTTAGAAATGTCCTCATCATGTCCCTTGTGTCTGCCAGTGTTTGGAATGAGAGAGTGCCCAGCTTGTAAAATCCAACAAGACACGAGAGCAGAACAAAATATTAACTGCTCGATAGAGGACGTGGAGTCAAGGGAAACTTGTCAACATACTCAGAATTAGAATTTGTATGGTCTCAATTTATTTTGGGGCATTTTCTCGAATGCCAGGGCAATATTTATAGAACCTGGGCTGAGCTGAGTGGCAGCCAGTTCTGTGTGGCATGCGGCTCCTTTAGATGGAGTTTCCTGGATGATCCCCACCCCTCCTCATCCCTCCTAACTCAAACCATCCTTTATAGGTGCAGAATCTGGAAGTTACCACTCGCCAGTTTCCTAGGTGCAGAAGGCCTGCCTTCTTTTAAAATCCAGGCACTCCTTGGAAGGGCAGTCTAGATATCATTCCAGCTTCTTTAGAAATCAAACACACCGTCAGTGCAATCATTTACTCTTAACTCCTCAAGCTAAATCTTCTGTTATTTTTGAGTACGTGATATTTGTTTCATTCTGTGCAAATAGACTTGCCAAAATTCTTATAAAAGGACTTGTTTGTGGCAGTTTATGGATGGTTTTCGCATATACTGCCTTTTCTGGGTGAAAGAAAGAGAAGGGGGTATCTGGAAGAAACTGTCAGAATGAACCCAATGTCACATGGAACCTCAGTAATGTCTACAGTTAAGATGTGTCTATAAAAGTTGTATTACATTTTACATTCTTTTAGTGTGTCTGTGTACATGCCTATGTATCACAACACACATGTGGAGTCGGAAGATAACTTTCAGGAGTTGGTTCTCTCTTTCCACCATGTGGGTCTTGGGGATCAAACAGAGATCATCAGGCTTGGAGACAAGTGCCCTTACCCTCTGAAAATAACTTGTGTGTGTGTGTGTGTGTGTGTGTGTGTGTGTGCGCGCACATTCACGCACATGAGTGCAAATACTTAAGGAGACCACAGGTGTCGCATCCCTCTGGAGCTGGAGTTACAGGTGTTCTGAACTGTCTGACCCTGGTGCTGGGACTGAACTCTGGTCCTCTGTAAGAGCAGTATGCATTCAATCTCTGCACCTTCCCTCCAGACTCCTCAATTTTAACTGCAGAAGCAAAAGTGAGGAACTTCAGTACACGGGTCAATAAGGGGAAGCAGAAAGTGAGGGAGAAAGAACCACAGTGACCTGGAAACGGTCTCTGCCCACACAGTGTCTTCCCCAAGTGATGCTAATGTTGGGTTTGCACAAGTTTGCTGATTTGAAGGAAATGGAACTGAGATGAATTAAGAAGTGATGGGGGAAGAATTTCCATGTGCCCTGTGTTTGACAACACTAAAGCCCAAAGAAAAATGAAAACTTTATCAACACACTGAGAAACTTCAGCTCTGTTTCCAAAATAAAGCACTTTTCCATGCTTTTCATATTTTAATGATAAAGCTGTTTCTCACATCCTAAGCACCTAACCAGAAGGCGATGATACCTTCTTAGTTTTTAGGAGTTTGTGTCTTTTTCTTTTTTTCAAGTCAGGGTTTCCTCTGTGTAGCCCTAATTTTCCTGAAACTGGCTCTGTGGACCAGGCTGGCCTCGAACTCATAGAGACCCACGTGGCTCTGCCTTCTGCGTGCTGGAACTAAAAGTTGAGTTGGTATCATTTAACTGCAACTACCACAGTTTCTTAAGGCATGTGTTAGAGACTGCCTGGTCTAACCACCTCTCAGCAGCTACCACAGTTTCTCAAGGCATGTGTTAGAGACTGTCTGGTCTAACCACCTCTCAGCAGCTAGCACAGTTTCTCAAGGCATGTGTTAGAGACTGCCTGGTCTAACCACCTCTCACTTGGCTTATACTCTGGTTGGCAACAACTGGGAGCATTTTTCACTTTGACTTATTCTTGCAGAAAATAAAATATATCTGTATTTTGGTCATGCCTTCATTTTCCCAAATTGAAGCTGGCAATTTCACCCCCCCCCCCAAGTTTCTGCCCATGCATTTTCATGTGATAGATCTAAAAATAATCACATGATGTCACGGGATGTGTCTGGGTGTGGCGCCATGTTTTGATATGTGACATCGCATTTGGACAAATCACTCAAACAGTCAGCAATAAAGAAATTCATGGGCTGGTAGAGTGGCTCGTGTGTAAGGACGCCTGCTTCAAATCTGAAGGCGTGAGTTCTGCCCCAGGAAGCCCTTGGTAGTTGATGGTGAGGACCAACTTTCTAAAGTCGTCCTCTCCAGGTGTCCTGTGGCACATGTGCGCCCATATTTACACACACATGGTCATGACATAAGTAAACAAAAATGCAATTTAAAAACTTAAGCGAAATCCACACCATGCTGCAGACTAACACTCAGCTTCTTTAGTAGATTCCAGGAATTTTCATTTGCAATCAAATAACTTATACTCTCAACTGAAAATTATTATCCTGATTTAATTAACTAAACTTTCATAATCACGTAACCTCAGTCTAACCCTAAATTTTAACTTTCATTGTAATCGGCCATGTAGTCACTTACCCTGTTTTGATGGCTCAGATGATCAGTGGCTTTACAGCACATTTCCTATTAAAAATAGGTTTTTAAAGGCATTATTGAGTTATCTATGGCTTGTCAAATTTCTTCTCTCATTTTTTTTTATATTATTACTTTTCTTTTTACTCCAATCTTCATTCCATTTTCTGCTCTCTCCAAAGCTCCCTCCCTGCATTTGTGTAATTTGGTTTATAAGCCAGATTCTTACATATATGTGAAAAAATGTAATGTTGTTTTTATAATGTGTGTGTTTCAGATTCACCAGATGGTATTGCACGGCAGACTTCGCTGAGCTGCTTCCTTCCCGTCTGCACTCAGGACTGTGGGGCTTAGTTTCTGTTGCTGTGACTTATGACTATTGATGCTACAGCGATACGTGTAAGATGCACCTCCCACATGTAACCTAGCGGGAGTAGGCATCACCTCCCATTCCAAAAAGTCCAAAATGTGGAAAGTCAGGTATTACAGGGAAGCCAGTGGTGGCTGTAATGTTGAGTTTTCCTTGCTTATGGAAGTTCTAAGTGGATATAAAGAGAAGGCATCTGGCTGTAGGAGAGAGCCTCCAGCCAAACAGCTGGTTCTCAACAGACTGATGTAGATTCCTGACCATGAGCCTAACAGTTACAGTAGATGATGTTATCTAAAAAGAATGCTCTGCCTGTGAAGACTGAGCTGTTGACCACAGAACTCAGGCAACTGACACAAAGGAGAGCAGATGCAGGAACTTGCAAGACAGATGAGATGCAGCAATCTTGCATAGAAATGCTACATCAGACATGGTCAGTAAACTCTTCTTGTGAGCCTAATGGAGTCAGAGGAAGGAAGGAAGGTAGGACAGAAAAAAAGAAAGAACAAGGAAGGAAGGAAAGAAGGAAGGAAGCATAGATTTCTTGAGGACACAGCTGCACTTCTCTGTTTCTGCATAGTCTGTGGCTGTCTTCCGACTCTAAGGGCAGCATTATATGGCATCAGCAGAGATAGTATTGACTGCAGGAAATATTTACTGTCTTTTTTACCAGAAATGCATACTGACTTGTTAAACTACATGAACTTGAGCAATGAGCCAAGTGTCCTTGTGATCCCTCATATTTCTTCTTTAGCTTTCAGAGATGTGACTCAGAGGTTAAGAGCACATACTGCTCTTGCTGAGGACGTGAGCTTGTCAAGTCATGGATGTCAGCATTCATGTCAAGTGGCTCACAACTGTCTGTAACTCCAATGCCCCTGTGCTCCATGAGCACGTGTGTGTGTGTGTGTGTGTGTGTGTGTGTGTGTGTGCGTGCACACACACAAGCACACACACCCTAAAACAAAAACTGAAATAATAAAAATAACTTTTTAAAAAGTATTTCTTTCTCATACCACAAGCAGATTATACAATCATGAGATCATCCACCATACTTGATAAATGTTTTAGGAGGCTGCTTGTTGGTCCCCAACTGCTCAGCTCTGAAATAATCACACAGAAACCATATTATTTGCAATACTGTTTGGCCAATAGCTTAAGCATATTTCTGGCTAACTCATATTTTAAATTAACCTATCTCTATTAAGCTGTGTATCACCAGGAGGCTGTGGCTTACCGGGTAAATTTCCTGTGTCTGTCTCCAGTGGGGCTACATGGCTTCTCTCTGACCCCACCTTCTTTCTCCCAGCATTCAGTTTAGTCATGTCCCATGTCCATCCTCCCCCGACCCCATCACCTAGCTCTATTCTGTCCTGCACAGGCACAAAACAGCTTCTTTATTCATTAACCAGTAAAAGCAGGACATATATAGATGGAACCTCCCACACCAGATAAGCATACATTTAACAAGTATTTAAAAAGGCTTTAACTTAACAAGTCCATAAAAATGTTTTTACTTGCTTTGTCTCTCTTGAATGGATTAGTTTCTTAATATAAATCTAGTACCTCGATTGCAGAAAACATGATTTTCCCCTTTTTTGTTTGTTTGTGCCTGTGTGATTGATTAAAGTCTCTAGTTTTACATATTTGAGTTCCTCTGACATGATTGCACATAATTAGTGAGAAGCATTATGGATTTTAAGAATTCATTTGATACATGAGTGAAGTCTCTGTTGAGCTGCAGGAAGCAGGTGTCTGGCAGCTCCCAAGGAAGCAGCTGCTGAGCCCAGCCATTTCCGGTCTCCTTTCACACTCTTTAAAGGAGCTTTTGCTTTGTAGTCCTGGGCTTCAGGCTTCCTGAGACTTTCTGAAGGAAACCCGCAAAGAGTTTGGAAATTTAATCCCAGGACACTCAGGAGGCTGAGGCAGGTGAATCTCTGTGAATTTGAGGCCAGCAGGATCTACAGAGTGAGTTTCAGGACAGCCGGGGCTACACAGAGAAACCCCATCTCAAAAACACAAAAGCAAAACAGAAGTTTGGCAAGATGGCTCTCAGCGGGTTAATGCGTTTGTCAAGCAAACCTGATGACCTGAGTTTGATCCTGAGAACACAGGTGAAGGAAGCTGGATGGAGTGAGATACAGTAATCCCAGCATTCCAACATCAAGATGGCAGGCAAAAGCCTCAAAATTACTCGACGTTGGTGCGGAGCAGAAACGACCAGAAAGATCCTCCCTCAATGAAGGTGAGAGGAGAGAGCCAACTCCTGAGAGCTGACCTCCATATGTGCACCATTTTCTGGTTTAATAAAGAAATATGTTAAAATAAGAAATCTGGGCATGGTGGGACATGCCTTTCATCTTAGAGCTTGGGAGGCAGAGGCAGGTGGATCTCTCAGTTCCAGGCCAGCCTGGTCTACAGAGTGAGTTCTAGGACAGCTAGGACTACACAGAGAAAGAAGCCCTGGCTTAAAAAACAAGAGGAAGATATGCATATGCTATAATGTAGATGTTCTGGTGTAATGATTTTAAAAAGAAAGAAAGGAAAAGAAAAGGAAAGGAAAGGAAAGGAAAGGAAAGGAAAGGAAAGGAAAGGAAAGCAAAGCAAAGAAAGGCGAAGTGGGTAACTTTCGGCGGACCCTGCCAAGGTATGCTGCCATTAAGCAAAGATGCTACCTGCAGCAGAGTTAGTGCAAGAGGTTTCTTCGGGAAGAGCGAGAGCGAAAGGCCATGATGGAACAGGGGCGTGAGAGTGGAAGGTAGCCAGACAGAAGAAGAGAAGCAAGGCATAAGAGAGGAGCAAGAGGAAGGAGAGGAAAGACAAAGTAAAAAGAAGCAAGAGAGAAAAGAGACAAGAAAGGACAGAAGAGGCAAAAAGAGTGAACTGTGTCGGGAAGGAACTCCAAGGCGTGCACGTGTCGCTAGCCGATGATGGTATGGAAAGGTGATGACGAAACATCTCTGGAGGAAGAAGCAGGATGCTGCTTTGGAAACGAACACTAACACTGAGTCCTGGTGCCTGGTTGAAATCTCACCTAAAAATCTGACTGCAGTAAAGCACAGGTGCCTGGATTCCAAAGTTTTGACAGTGGAGGCCAGAGGTTGATGCCTTCCTTGATCAAGTGATTGCCTTATTATTTGAGACAGGGTCTCCCACGGACCCTGAACTTCTCCGATTTTACTCTCCTCAGACCAGCAAACTATTAGGATCCCCTTGTCTCTGCTTCCCAGCTCTGAGGCTGCAGGTGGAGGCCATCCACAGTTTTTATTTTTATTTTTTTTAACATAGGTGTTAGAGATCCAAACTCAGGTCCTCATGCATAGCAAGTGTTCTGACCCACTGAACCAAATCATTACCCCTATAATCAAGGCTAAACAAACAAACAAACAAATCCCGCAAAACTCCTTTAGGTGATTATAATATGGAGGCTGGATTGAAAGACAGGGAAAACGATGGGGACATGGGAAAGGAAAGGAACCCCTTGCTCCAGGGCCTGACTGAAGTTGCTTACTAGCTGGGAGTCAAAAAGTCCATCACAATTACATTTGTTTATACTATGTAAAAACACTATTCCTTTCATATCTAGATGTTCCAAATACAATGTTAAATAATGAACCACATTTAGGGTCTAAGTGTATATGGCCTTCAATTCCCTTCCCACATATAGACCCTTAATTTGGGGGAATCTCCTAAACAAGGCTATGAACTTTGTTCACAATGAAAATACATATTAGTTCCCATGTTTAGTGCCCTCATCTGACATGGGTATACCTTATCATCTGTGATGATATCTAATACACCTCAGGGACCAACTTAGGATCTCACTAAAGCTCCTTAGCAACCTTTTGAGATGTGACTCCAGAAGACAATAAAGTCATATGTTGTAAGGATGCTTTAGGGCAACCTGTTTCTGGAGGCCCCCACCTACACTTGGGTGTGCCCTATCCTTCCCCAGAACACCCACGTCTTTCTTTACTCTGCTTAACACCTGTGTTAGACTTTCTTCCTACCTAAGCTGCAACTCTACTAATCGTACTGACTTGTCCTGGAATTCTTCCTGCATCCCTGTCCTGTAATGAGGCACATACACTGGCAGGATGCTGCTTATTCTGGTGGGATGGTGCTCTATCCAAGGGAGTCCCCTTGAGCCTGGAGACTCATGCTGGCTACTTAACAAACACGCTCGAACAAATGGGCCAAATTCCAACTCCAGAGCAAACCATCTCAGTAGAGTAGAACAGCATGAAACAATTTTACAATACTATGCATACCTTTAAAGGCATTTGAATTTCTATAAGACTGAACCCAGTGATCTACATATTCACAACCAGTTTGTGTGCATTGACAAATGAGGTAGACTATCTGAAATGCTTTTGCCTCTTAGTTCTTAAAGAAACATGAATGATTTTCCAGTCTTGGAGAGGTAGAAACAGGTAGCCAAAAAGCACAAGGCAAGGAGTTCTATGTTATCTCAGTTAGGAATAGATACAAGGTTGGAGGCAGAAACATTGGCAGGTATCTTGGTCTGCTGGGCAGCCTTGCAAGCCATGAAAAGGATTAAAGAATTAAAGTGAGCTGTGAGTTTTATGGGGAGGGGCTGTGGATCACACTACCATTCTGTCATATAAAGTTACCCTAAACAGTTTAGCTGTTAGAAATTGGAAGTTGCTGGTGGCGGCCATTTGTCTGGTATACGTTGAGGACAGAATTACAAAGAAAGACAAAGGAGAGTCGTTGGTTTTCTCCAGAAAATTTGGAGCAGATGAAGGACATAGGCAAAGGCATGGGTAAAATCCAGCCACCAGCCACCTGGTAATTGGTGTGTGTGTGTGTGTGTGTGTGTGTGTGTGTGTGTGTGTGTGTGTGTGTGTGTGTATGTATGTGTGTGTGGTGGGGAATCTCTGCCCCTACAAATCCCAGCTCTTAAGATTGCCGGGCCAGTGGAAGGTTGAAAGAGTTTTAGGCTACGACTAGTGGAGAATCCCAGGAATTCTCGGCCAATCTCAGCCAGGGGAAAGCTCTTGGACTCTTTGACTGAAGAAAGCTCCAGTGAGCTCCAGGTCTAATCAGGGCACCTCCACCTCCGAGTTAAGTCCATGGTTACCTTGTCCCGGCATTTTGTTATGTTTCATATGTGTTCTGGTTGACTGCAACATGGCCTCCCACTTCGAAGGTCAGGCTGTGTCAGAAAAAGACAGCAAAGGTGGAAGAGACAAGGAAGAAATGGAGTAGAAAGAAAGGTTTTTCTGAGAGAAAGAGGGCCCTGCCAGGAGCATATGAGAGCCTGGGAGGTTTTTTCCTTGGGTGGGCTTGAGACACTTGTGGGTCATCTTCCTATCCTGGGTCTTGGGCACCACTCTTAGATTATTTAAGAGTAGCTGTAGCAAGGCTAAAGGTACAAAGGAAGAGAGGCTCGGTCTGACCTTAGGTAGGACCATGTTTATTAACAGTAATTGAGGACTTTCCGGTGGGGGGACTTCCATCACCTATGGGTGTGAATGGCCATAATGCCTACAGAAGATGCCCTGCAGCCTTTCACAGAGGCAAAAATGACTTCTTGGTCTGAAAGGGAATTTGGGAAGTATAACCTTTTAGTGGGAAACTATCAAATGCAATCATTTCATTCTTTCTAAACAGCTTTAAATTACAGGTGTTGCCATGGTTTTAGACAGTGACAATGATTAGGCCTTTGATAATTTACCCATGTCAGTTGTCTTCCTTTGGACTAGTCCTGCTGTTGTTGGGTACTTAGGCCTGGAAACCCACAGCCTCAGTTTTCCCTGTATTTCAAATCAATGAAGACACAGAAATTGACAAAGGGAATAGATTTATTTAGTTTGGTCAAATAGTGGGGAGTTTCCTTAGATGACTGTCTAGTTTACTTACCTCTATGTCTGTGGCCATCTTCCAACTGGTAGAAGACCCTAAGTAAGGCTAGACACGTGAACATGTAGCTGCAATGCAGGCCGACCACCCTTTGCGAGAGGGAGGAAAGGGGCCCTGAGTCCCAGGTCGTCTCCATTCTCCATTACAGAAAGAGATGGATTGTGTTATTGTTGTTTGGTTTTTGTTTTGTTTCAATTCAAGTCCTGGTTGAGGAAAGTGGTATTCTAAAGAACTCCCACTAAACCAAAAATTTAATTCATTCATTCATGTGTGTGCTTCTGTGTGCATGTGTAAAGGAAAAGTGAAGAAAGTGAAGACAGAAGGAGCCATTGGAACCTTTGGAACTGGAGGTGCATTATTACACCAACCAATGTGGTTGCTGGGATTCAAACTCCGGTCCTCTGAGAGAGTAGTAAGTGATCCTAAGTGTCGAGCCATCTCTTCAGCCCCAGATCCTATGTTTTTGAAAGAGGATAGTGTCTCAGGGCTTTGCCTTGGGTAGGATTCCTACCTATTCCAGACCTGGCAGAGTTCTTTGTCTCTAGGCCCTTTGTCCCTAGGGATGGCATAGAAGCCTTTAGTATCTTTTCTTTAAAAGTTAACTTCTGCCAGGCAGTGGTGGCTCATGCCTTTAACCCCAGCACTCAGGAGGCAGAGGCAGGAGGATCTCTGTGAGTTTGAGGCCAGCCTGGTCTACAAGTGCTAGTTCCAAGACAGGCTCCAAAGCTATAGAGAAACCCTGTCTTGAAAAAAAACCAAAACAAGCAAATAAACAAATAAAAAAGTCAGCTTCAGCTTTGACTCTTGTATACCTGTGAAACATACAAGTCCTTCCATGGAGGATGGTGATATAAAAGTTAGTCTGACAGCAGAAGGGAAGGAAGGAGAGGATGTCCCCTCTACCTGGAGCTTCAGCATAAGATCACAGTTAATACTAGACAATGCCTTAATAGCAATCAAATCCCTTTAGCTAAGTTTGCTACCTAATTAGAGGCAGCAATGTATTAAACATAGTTCTGCCTCTTATTTTTCAGAAATGTGTTAGTTATAGTTGGCCTCCATATTGTATACAAGCCTTCCAGACAAAGGAGATTTCTCATCCCAATACCCACAGGGCTAGAAAAGCACACACTTCTACCAAGGCTGTAACTCTCCCAAGAAAAGCTCTTATTAGACTCTTCAGTATAGTGCCTCAAAGGAGACTTTTAGAAAATATAAGTGGGCTTGACAGATAATGGCAAGACATAGTTCAGAGCCATAAATTTTACAAAAGGTTACACTGTGTATTTTAATGCAGAGATGGATAACAACATTTAAGACTCACACAGGTGAAACAGGCACGCACATGGATCTGACTTCAAAGCTCGTTTTTCACCATGGCTTCTGAAATCTCAGGCACAACATGCTACTCTAAGATAAAGAATCCATTAACATGTAAAGAGTTCTTTGTGTGATAGAAATCGATTGCTTCATTTAATATCTGAGAAGAAAAAAAATTGTTTCAGTTGTTAAATATGGGGGAGCCTGATGAATGGAAACAACCTTTTCAAAGACACAGAGATGCCTTTGAAGAAGAGGGGATGAGAAAGGAAGTCTGCACAGGGCTCGCTCCCTCTAAAACTTGAAATTCACTCTACCGAGGGGGTACAAGGCGTTCCTTGACTTGGTCTGGCATTCTCCAGCATTTCAAGGGCTCAGATTATAAGCAGTTTGGTTATTTTTCTTTTCCTAAGTGCCTCCACCTTTCATTAATTCAAGTTCAATAAATGAAACACTTCTCCCCCCCTCTCCAGATGTCTAGCGAAATGAGTCAACATTTTGCCCATTAAAGCTACCTGATTGTAAAGTGTCTCATTCCCAATCTGACAAAAATAAACAAATGCACTAAATTAGAAAGGGAAGCACAGAGATAAAATTAGTAGGCTGCTTCTACGAATCCTATGTGCCTGGGAAGCAGGTGAGAAAGGCCCCTCAGTCATGCTTGCGGCAAACCCGGGAAAGTGTGGCAGCTGGGAACATGGTGATTAATTAGAGGTGTGCTTTTCACATCAAACATACGAATTTGGTTCCCGAACAATCTGTCCCAGGTGCTGCGTGAATGATGGGAAGAACTGCGTGTCTGTCCCCCAAGACACGGCTGCAGATTCGGAAGCACAGCTTTTTGTTAGAATTCTGCAATCTTATAAAGCAGAAGGCTGGGAGCACCAGGCCATGAAAGTAAAGTCCACAGTGCAATCGGGGCACAGCGGAGCTTCTCTTTCGCTATCGTCCTTTGCCGCAGCTCGGCGAGCCTTGAATAGCACACAGTGCTCTGAATTGCATGTTTAGGATGGAAGGCTTGCTTTCAAAGTGTATTGTACTAGCAAACAAAAGGTCTGGATACAGTGGGCTTCCGAATTTTAGTGTGCTTAAAAGGCTCCTGAAGTATGCATTAAGGGGTAAACTGTTGGGCCACAGTCCTTTGGGATTCTGACTCAAAGCCCAGCATGATTACCTTGAAGAGCACCCCTAAATAATCCTGATTTTTTCCGTTTGGGATTATGTTAAAAGCAAAGTTAAGAACCACTGCTTTTGTGCTTTTTCTTGGAAAAAGATGCTGCCTGCTGGACGACTGTAGAGTTGTGAATTTCATTCATCTCCTAATATTTATTGCATAATCTGTCCTGTGCTAGGCTAAGGGGCTAAAATGACATTCAAAGCAGCTAGTCGATAATTAGATTCAGGCAGCGGATCATCTCTGGGAAAGAGGGAGAGGCAGCCATTCACCACAGCATCACACAAATAATTGCAAAATTACACCTTAGGTGCGTTCTATTACAAGTGGCATACAGTGTTACAGAAGTGGGAGAATCAGGAAGATAGGATGCATCTCATTAGCTCTGCCAGGGTAAACAGAACCAGCTTCCAGGTTTAAATTCCGCAGGCTTTTGTCTCATGTCTGGCCCCTAGGATAGCGTGTTTGTCAGCAGTCTGCCCCGTCCCTGCTGAGCCGTGCGATGCTGGAAATGTATGACATTTATGTTCTGTATGTCCATGCTGAGATAACGCGCAGGGCTCTCAATCACAGTCTACAACCTGAAGTGTTTTCTTTACGACAAACCACACAGTCAGATGAAAGACCTCCATGTTAGCATCAGCAGGGCCTCCAGCAAAAACTCATAGGTCTTGTTCTAGAAGCGCAGTATATGTGAAGAAAAGGTGTTGTTTGAGACCTGGATCCCTGGACTTCAGGAATATATAGCTACATCCTCCCTAGTCAGGATGTCCAGTGTTTTTGTATCTGCTGACAAGAGGCCAAGGCTGTATAATTCTGCCACAGATTCAAACTGTAGGAAGAAAGAAGAGATAGATAGCAGATGATGATGTCTGAAGGCCAGGCATAGCTGTTACCTTATTCAAAATCCAAAAGGTCACTGTGCTGGACAATTTCATCAGAAAGTCATTGCTTCGAAAACAAACTACACAAAAACAATTAAGGGCTGAAAGAACTCATGGCCTTGAACCTGGTGACCTAAAAACTTATTCCTAACATTTTCTTGATGTCCCTAGACTGAGTGCTAGGCTTGCACTGGAGAACAGGAAGCAGGCAGCCTGCCCTCAGTGAGTTCACTGTCTCTTGCAGACGCAGTCAGAGACATTTCTTACATGCCAAGCACACTTAAGATTGGGAAACTGGGACCAAATAGATTCCAGCGTTCATTCTGGAAACACTGCCTCTTTGTCAGTAGATAATAACTGATAGAAAGCACTCAAACCGTGAAGCCTGAGACCTGACGTCTGAGCTCACCTTTGTTGCTTGTGTTCGTAGGAAATTGCACGGACAATGTGTAGCCTGTTTGATTGGCAGATCTTTCTCTGGGATGCCAATACTTGACTTCAGTGGGGTAGTTTGGGTCTGTGCAGTAATTCCTCCCTGTGGTATGTGTTTTGTTCTAGGATGCCAGCCCATCTCATTCTCAGTGAAGAAGAATCCACCTCATTTCACTCAGTACCTGTGTAGGAAAGAGGAAAGAATCGCATCTCATACACATGTTATTTAAGGTGCCCATCTGTACTAAGATTACCTTTCTACTCTCTTGCCCCTTCTGTCCCTTGCCAGCCGTGAGCTGTGAATTTCCTGGCTCTGTGTTAGAGTCCTCTGTCACCTGTTTTATCACGGAATCCGAGCTCCTGCATGTTTGTTGATCTGTGTCCTCCCAGTGGCACATTTTAGAATCCTTAGGAGACAAAGAGAGAAAGAGAGGAAGAGAGAGAGACAGAGACAGAGGGGAGAGGCAGATGTGAAGCTCTTATTTGTGTTCAATAATAGTATCCTGCACTTAGGAAATTGTTTTAATTTGAAAAGTACAAATTAATTGTAATTACTAATATATGCTACTTAAAATATAGATGAACTGAGGTGGAGAGATGGCTCAGTGGTTATAAACTCTTTTAAAGATGCAGGACAGATATACTTGTTTTATCAAAAGATTATAGCACACAGATATTAAACAATCTAAAGTCTCGGAATTTGCTGGTTACAGAAGAAAAATTAAAATTCTTGTTGAGCCTCTGAAGATGGGAAGGTATAGTGGATGGAATAATTCTCAGTTAAAAATATAATTCACAGTAATTTTTAGGTTGTTTTACTTATTCACATCATAACTTACATGATATAAAATACAGCAAATTTTATTTCTTAAAGTAACAGCTAAGATCTCTAATTTAAGCAGTTAATAAATTAATTTGATATTTTGAAGTCAGTAGTTATCTTATTCTCACCTAAAAGGTGAGTCTAAATTGATTATTGCGTAGAATCTAGCTAGCATTCTGTTTATAAAGATTCCCATGATATAGTTTTTATGCTTTCAGTACATTGGGCATCCAATCTATTGTGAAAATTTCATTACAGCTCTTTCTGTGTTGAAGAACACATTGTTTTCAACTGTCTTATTATTTGATTGTATGAGTGGTTCACAATTTATGTATTTGGTGAAGCAAATGTAAAACAGAGAGAAGAGGAGGGGAATAAGGAAGAGAATGTGGGAAGAAGGGGGAAGGAGGGGAGGACTAAGGGAAAACAGAAACTGAAAGACATTCCAGTTTAGCCTTCATCCTCAAGACTGCTTTTATTTCTTTAATTGTTTATTCATTTATTAATTTTGAGGCTTTTTGTTGTTGTTTTTGAGAGAGTGTAACTTGGTGGCTCTGGCTGGAATTTACTAAGTAGATCAGGCTGGCCTTGAACTCACAGAGCTCTTCCAAATTAGAGACCACACCCAGCCAGCCCTAAGGCTGTTTAAAAGGTCCCTGGATAGTAATGAAATTTAAGATTTTATTTAAAACAACAACAACAACAAGTTATTTCTGATTTAATTCTCTTCCAGGACAGATTTCAAATAATAAATATGTGTAGTGTGGGAAGGGTTGGTTTTCTGATTTTATATATAAACCAGAGTCTTTACCGAATTTATTTCTCCAAGTTTGTTGTGTGAGCTCCAAAGAATCATTCCTTGGAGGTTCCTTCATAGCAGCTAATTTTATGAGATTTACACCCGAGAGGCCCAACTGCACCCTCTCAACTGTGGAGGTGTAGTTCTGGGTCCCCATGCAGAGAGACCTCTGGACACTTGACAGCACTGACAAACTCTGTGCTTAACTGCCTTGCTCCCCGTCTCCACAAGAATTCTGTGCCCCAAAGCGTTATCTCACATAGCTTTTGCAACTGGCTCTAAATGCTTTGTATTAAGAAAGTGAGATACTGAAATATTAGAACACTATGTGATGCTTTAATCTACAAGTTAATTTTATTCTATATGAGATAATTGGTGATCTGTGCCTAGGCAATGTCAAACTTTTTTCTGTTACTATTATAAGACCATAATAATATAGTAAGATTCTTCATTAAAGCTCCAATGTGGACCAGTAGGTTACTGAAAACAACTAGTTGGGTTTAGAGATAGTATCAGAGAGTGCTATAAGCATCATCCACGTAGTGCCTCAGGTAACGTTTATGCCAACAAAGTTAAGAAGGCACTAACTAGTGTTATCTCCAATTCACAGATGGCAAAACGGACACAGACAAGACAAGTTAGTGAAGGAGCAACAGGTTTCCCAGGATGGCCTGTCTTAAGTCATGTTCCTAAACACACGGCATGGCCTCTCTGGGTATTTGGTAATTTATAGGGAAAAAATAACTAAAGTTGTTGGATGTTTTAAAGCTTTCTAAAGGGAGCCTGGTGATATGACTGAGCAGTTAAAAATGATTGCAGATTGAAGACTAGAGTTTAGATCCCAGCATTTATATAATTAAACCAATGTCCCTGCCTTGGCTGTAGCACCAACTCTGAGACTGGAGACGGCAATCACTGGGACTTTCTGGCTTCCACTGTAACAAGGTGTCAGCCCAAGATCCAAGGGGAGACACTGCCTCAAAGGAATAGGCAAAGAGCAATAGAGGAGAACATTTAACATATTCTTCTGGCCCCCACATATCTGTGCACAGGCAAGCACCATGAACAGGAGCACAGCTACACACAACACACAGGACATACATTCACACTGACACATACACATGCACAAATCAGAGCACAAATAAGAAAAAAATGTTCTATAAAGAAATATAGTTCGGCAGGTGAATCAGGTCTACTCCGGGATTCTTTAGTTTTCTCTGCTATAGGCATCTCCCTCTGCATTACAACAAGTTTCAGCCTAGACAGCAGAGCCTACACACTTAACAACAAGCCAGTAATGTAGACTCCACAACCTTCAGAGAAGTTTCCCAGACAGAGAGTATCACAGCAAATGGCACCTATTCCAAGCTGCTATTGGCAACACTAGCATAATCTGGGCATTATGGTGTCTTCTACTCAGTGGGAAAGTACAAAGGTGCTTGTGAGGATGGTAGGGGGTGAGTTTATAGAAGAGTCTCCTGAATTTCTTATTCTTTCTTATTCTTAAAAGGCATTTTTTTAAAGGGTAATGACTTGGCTCCTAGACAACGTTCAAAACAAATGTATGCTTGCCTTTGAAAGAAAATTAGATAAACTACAATATCCAGGCTAGGCGAAGAAAGCCTGCTTTCAATTCACATCCATGTTCATGTTGTCTGGAAGTGGATTTCTATATAATAAACACATAGTAAGGCCAAATCTGTTTTGGGTATTACTAAAGGCAAATGACATCTATGTGAAATGGATGCTAGCTGAATTTTCAAGCAGGTCAACTATGGATTTGCTATGGCCTTTATATCAACAATGATTGTGCCACAGTGACCAGGTGATTACATGCCACCATCCTCAGGTCCTTCTTTACTGGCTTATTGGTTGAAACCAAAAGATAATCAATGGATGATGTCTGTTGGGTTGGGAGGAACTGAGATAGCATTAGGAATGGAAACCACAGGAAGTAATGGACGTAACATTAGTAAGTCTAGAAAACTAAAGCTGAGCTGGGCAGCTTTCTCTTCACCCTACGATGTCAGGTAGATTGTTACTTAGACAAAAGTACACAGAGAAGAGAATTCAGCCAGAATTCCCTGACTTTCTCCAGCATGCTAGTGTGACTTGACACAAATTGCCTCTAATCAGATTCGGGTATCACACCAGGGCCCCAAAACAGTATAAATAGGAAGAGGGCGCTTTAGGCTAAAGGGTGAGTCTTGAGTCCAGGGAACATAGATGTTCCAGGGAGTTTAAGTCCAGGCCATCAGTAAGTAACTAGATCATCAGTGGAATCTTAAAGAAACAGGAAACGAGAGGCAAAGAACTACAACAAGAGAAATCCTTGGCAATGGCATGTGACCTAGTCTTCTTAGTACTGCAAGGGGCAGGCACACTGGCAGAGAGGGAGTGGGTGGTATGGGTCAGTAGAGCGCCAAAGAGAACACGGTGCTGTGTGGCTTCTGACAATGACAGAGCCTTGTGTAGTGATGACACAACATAGGATGTATGTGTATACATTTAATATAATCTGCTTGTATAATTTTATTGTGGACCTGCATATCATATTAGGCTGTATATTTTTTTATAAAATATAATGGGGCAGTGTGTATGTTATAAATTATTTAAAATAGATAGAGTGGTTATAAAGAGCAATGAAGGTAGTATGTAGGTGTTTTCACCAGCAAATCCCCTAGCACAGAGCAGTCCAGAGCAGAGCATTTGAGAGCAAGAAGCCATATGAGGTGGTAAAGGAATATAAGAGAGGGAAGTCCTGACTTTGCTATATCCCAATGACTTTGGGTAGCCTTATTTTCTCCACTTTCAGTTTCCTGACCTGCAGGCTTAAGAGGGTGGCTAAGATGGGCTGTAAGGTTTTCTCTACTTTAAAGGGGGCAGATACTTAGAAAAGCACAAAAGGTGGCCCTCCCCCTACCATGTGACAGAGTATGTGTGTATTTATGCATGTGTGTATATATGTATGCACACATGTATAATGTATATATGTGCCTATACACACATGCATATGAATATGTGTATATATATATCTTCTAGCATTTCTCAGAAGTCTATACATGAGTTCTTTCTGAATCTTAGGGTGAACTCTGAGCTGGGAGCCTCTGTAAAAGGCAAAACAGAAGAGGACCTTCTGAGAAGGGCATATGAGGAGGCGGGGGAGAGGTGGAGGGTGTGTGTTGCTAGAAGTAACGAAAAAAAGAAATCACCATCCTGACTGAGAGGTCTGGACACAATAAACTTCACTCTTGATCAAGAGGGTGTGCTTGCAGGGGTGAACACACAGAACAGGGAGAGTACTTGCTTTCTGTTCGAAGCCAGGTGTGTCTTTCCCCATTGTCTGGATGTAGACTAAGTAGTCTTAACTCTATTGGCTAGTCTGAAGGGAGTTGGAGAAGGTAGTGGGAGGGAAAAGGTTGGCTTCATCAAGTTCCTGGAAAACAGCAGGGCCCTTATAACAGTGGCTTTTTACTAGGCGGAGAGGATTAAAATATTTGCATAAAGGTCTTCCAAGGTAGGGAAGATAAAAGATTTTAATTCTTTGTTCAGAATACAAGTTTTATGGTAATTGATAGAAAAGACTCATGTTTGATTTTTTTTTTTACAATATGATCAAACCACATTGTGCTCATATATGGATTTCTCAAAGAATTAAAAAAAACAACAAACCTTGAATCCATTTAACACACAATGACACAGGGCAAACATTCCCATACCAAAGGGAGGGATGGGCTCATAGAAAGGAGGACTAGGCCCAAAGCAAAACTTCCCAGTAGATCAATCATTAGGTCCTACAGCTCCATTTGAGGCACGTGTGGCACGATGGGAGTTCATAGGAGCATTCCTACTCCTATGGCTTTGCAGGTTACAGGCTACGCGGGCTCTCTTGGGCTTTCTGCTCGTTGCCTGCAGCTTCCTTCAGCTTTGTGAGCGTCACCTTCACAGCTTCAGCCATCCTCCTAGGGCCTCCCATGGGGTTTCCAACTTCCCAAATACTACCTGGCTTCCCAGGCCTTCCTGTGAGATCTGACTGGATGCCTCCAAGACCCTAGAATTTTGCACTATGCATGTTTGAAAGGCCAACACCCTGTGCACAGAACCCATTTGGATCATAGCTACAAAGGTCTCTGGGTATCTGCATGGCTGAGTTCTAAAGAATACTAGCTTACCAGCCCTGTACATTTTTGAATCTGCAAAGGGTGACATCTGGCCAGTTCCAAAGATACCCTCAAGGTATCTTTCCTGATGTCACAATGAGAAGTATTTGATTTCTCTTTAATGGCAGTAATGTGTTTAGTAGTCACAGCTTTCTTGGCCTGAGCTTCCTGGGTTCCTCATACTCTGATTCCTGCTGTAAGTCAGGCTAAAAGCAGCGAGTGATACCCATGTGTCTTACTTAGGGCTACTATTTCTGTGATGAATACCTTGACCAAAGAAGCTTACACTTCCACAGTATTGTTCATCATGCAGGAAGTCAGGGCAGGAAACTCAAGCAGGGCCAGAACCTGGAGGGAGGCAGAAGCTGCTACAGATACTATAGAGGGGTTGCTACTTACTGGTTTGCTCAGCCTTCTTTTTTTATAGAACCCAGCACTACCAGCCCACCCACACGGGCTGGGCCCTCCCTCGTTAATCACTAATTAAAGAAAATTGCTCCACAGGCTTGCCCATATCTTGATCTTATGGAGGCATTAATTTTTTTTTTTTAAATTGAGGTTCTTCTCTGATGACTTCAGTTTATTCCAAGTTGACAGGAAACTTTCCAGTATACCCATGCCATGGCCTGAATTTTCTGCATAGTTGATTATCCCCTAAGCTTTAAATTCTGAATTACAAAGTGTAAATAAGTTTATTACCAGAATGTAGCAGGAATGGCTGCTCCTTCCATTCCCAAGAGAGTCCTCGTTTCCATACTGTGGTGGTTAGAATAGGAATAGCCCTGTAGACCCATAGATTTGAATGCTTGGTCATTAGGGAACAGTAGTACCTGACAGGAATTAGGTGTGGCCTTGTTGGGGGAATTGTGTCACTGGGGTGGGCTTTGAAGTTTCAAATGCTCAAAACTAGGCCCAGTGTGTCTCTTTTTTCTGCTGCCTGAGGATCCAGAAGTAAAACTCTCAGCTACTTCTCCAGCACCATGTCTACCTACGTGCCACCATGTTTCTTGCCATGATGACAATGGATTTTAAACCTCATTAATTGCTCCTTTATAAGAGTTACTGTGGCCAGGCAGTGGTGGCGCACGCCTTTAATCCCAGCACTCAGGAGGCAGAGGCAGGCGGATCTGAGTTCGAGGCCAGCCTGGTCTACAAGAGCTAGTTCCAGGCCAGGCTCTAAAAAAGTTGCAGAGAAACCCTGTCTCGAAAAACCAAAAAAAAAAAAAAAAAAAAAAAAAAAAAAAAAGAGTTACTGTTGTCATGGGATCTCTTCACAGCCATAGAACACTGGCTAAGACAGGTGTGGCCTTTCATTGATGTCAACGCCCTCAGGAGACAGGAATAGCAAGGATCCTACTTTTGCTACCAGTTTTCTGTGCTTACATGTCCCTTCGCCATGAAAAGAAATACCCGAACAAAATAACTCAACAGAGGCCGGGTTTGTTTTGATTTATAGCTTCAGAGGTTGTGATCCATGCTTGGCTGGCTCCGTTTTGTTTCTGTGTCTGTGAAGAGGCACAGGAGAATGGTGGGAGGGCATGATGGAACAAGGTTGTTTGTTCCATACTAAAGGGATGCTGAGAGTCTCTGGGCACCCATGTTCCCTTCAAAGGCATTCATTCAATCACCCAGGCCCGCATCTCCTAATAGTCTGTTTGCTTATGAACTCAATAGGTAAACCCACTGATGAAGAGAAAGCCTTCACCATCCAATCACATCTTCACAAATTCACCAGCTGATGACCTAACTGGCAGCACACGAGACTATTTGATGGACATCGTAAGGAAACAGCCTTGTGTGAGCCAAGGAAAGGGGGCATTGGGAGAAACTCGGTCAGCTGACATTGTGAACACATGTCACTGTAAGTACATGACACTGAGCACAGACCTCTAGCTTCCAAAATGTAAAAAATATAAATACTTGTTTCTCAGGCCACCTGGTTGTAGTTTTTTTTAACCATTGCCTGAGCGGACTAGTGGTGTTCAAAGTAAGTTTTGTCAAATCAAGTCCAGTCATCCTTTTGTTTCTCTATTGCTTAGCCCCTAGGTATACCTTTAATATATGTTCCTTACAAAAGCAATTTTTTCTAGTCTAACACCTTTAGGGAGGAAATATAAAATGCTGACATTTAGCAGGTTCTATTTAAACTGCATTGTAGTATTAGAAGTGAATGGTTTTCTTTGAGTCTTGGAAGAAGGGATGAAGAAAATCCATAAATGGAGTTGATGGTCCCGTCACTTTGTTGGTGGAGAGCCACCTTGCTGAAGCATTAGTGCCAGAAACACCTGAATGGACTCATTGGTTTCCTGGTGACAGGCTGGATTTAAAACAGGCCTCTTTAACACGACAGCACAGCCTGGAGTGTCTCACAGAACAGTGCTGTGGGGAGCGTGCGGTTTAAAGAGGGTCCATACTCACGTGTGGGTAAGTTAAAACAGTGATCAGACGGGCAGGAGGAGAGTACACAGTGAAAAGAAATGAGGAACAAGATGGTGCGCTAGTCCACTTAATCTTATGAGGTGTTGAGTCTAGGTCCCTTTAAAACACAACAGCAAAGACTAAACCCTAGCTGAGACAGGGTCATCCTATGTGCTCAAGTCTGGTCTTGAGTTTCTGCACACAAGCAATCCTACTGCTTCAGCCTTCCAAGCAGCTGGGACTGTGAGCGTGCCCCTTCAGACTTGCTTACATTCCAGTGACTTTTATTGTTGCCGTGGTGGTGGTATGTATGTTTCTTATCCTTCTTTGTAGCACTGGGGATCACAGGCAGAGACTCACATGTCCTAAATTAGCACTGAACCCCCTGAGTCACACAGCAAGGCCTTGTTTTTTTGAGACAAGGTCTTGCCATAGCTTAGGTTGGCCACAAACTCATGATCTTCCTGGCCCTGCTTTCTGACTGCTGAGCTTATAGGCGTGTGTAAACACGACGGACTCCGATTTTAGAGGAGCTGAAGATGGAGTCTGAGTCTAACTTATTTAGTTGTGACTGAGTCTGATTCATCTGTCTTCTCTTTATTCAAGGCAGTGTAAGGAATGGATATACTACAACCTGGGCTCATGTGAGTGTTGGGTTGTCATAAAGCATGAATATGGAAAAACTTTTCTCACTGCAGTAGGTACTTCTTGATACATATATGTGTGTGAATATATAAATATAAATGTTCTCTCTATAGCACTTATTTATACATATTTATATGTAACATTTGGAACTTGCCTTAATAATTTCGTAGACAGAGATTTTCTTCCTAGTAAAATGAGTGTTTCCATTAGTAAATAGTCTTCCAGAACCTACTCGTGGGAAAGCAAAGTCAGAATTCAGGAACGGTTGCTTCCCATGTCCTTTTCGCCAGACCACAAGTCCCTCCCTGCCAGAGAGGCTAACTGACGGGGTATTCTTGTTGAGTGCCTTCACTTGTCTGCAGAGTCAGGGCCTCGCCCCTGCCCCAGAATATAGATGGATTTTCTTTCACAGAAGGACACCATAAACAGATGTCCCCCCCCCCACACACACACTTCAACTATAAAACATTTTTGTTGTTGTTTTCTACAAAGTATAGTCATATTTTCAAGAAACCTTCATTCCCTTGGGCAAGAGGATTAATCTTGAGTCTGTGATAGTGTTTGCTATAATTTTTGCATGTGTTGCCCCTTTGTTTTCTCAAAGCAAGCCTTTGAGGAGGAACCACCGGGCTGGATTTAAAGACAAACATACAAGGGGAGGTTGCTGAGCCTCACAGGGCCACAGAGTGAGTACATAGGTTGCTAGATCTCAATGGACTGGGTCAATAATCTGGCTCAGGCCTTTATTGCCCCTCATCTGCTGTTTCTCAGAGCCTATGTCTTTGTTTACGGAGTCTACTGTGATATATTACCATAGTTAGGAGCTTTGTAAGAGACGGGAATGTATTGTGCAGTTTAAAAGCTGGGAAACCCAATCAAGGCTCTAGCAGCTTGAAGTCTGGTGAACTTTTCCTCCTGGTTCCCTGATGGCCTTTTCCTAGCTATGTCCTCATGCGGCACGAGGCATGGTCCGTGGTCTCTTTTTAAGGACAATGATCCTACTCACAAGGTGGCAACCTTATTATGTAAATACCCTCAGTGTCCCCATCTCCAAATACCATGACATTTGAAATTAGGTTTCAATACAAGGCTTTCAGAGGCAAAGCATTTAGCTTATTGACATCCGCAGGATGATTGTTAGAGTCTAAGCATAATCCATACAAATTAAACCACCTTTAAGTTTGCTTACTAATATATCACAACAGATTGCCTAGAGATTTTTTCACCGGATTTGGATGAAATATGCACGATAATATAATTAAAATTTTTAAATTTTGATTAATTAATTTATTTTTACACCCCAGGTGATGGAGGAGTGTCTATGTGTTACTTTCATTATTAATAAAGGAAACTGCCTTGGCCCTTTAAGAGAACAGAAAATTAGGTAGGCGGAGTAGACAGAACAGAATGCTGGGTAGCAGGAGTTGGGGAGATGCTTCAGGCAGTCGCTATATGTAGCCGCCATGCTTCTCTCCAAGATGGACGCAGGTTAAGATCTCTCCTGGTAAGGCACCCCTCGTGGTGCTATATAAATTACTAAATATGGGTTAAAGGAAGATGTGAGAATTAGCCAATAAGAGGCTGAAACTATGGGCCAGGCAGTGTTTAAAAGAATATAGTTTCCATGTAATTATTTCGGGTGTAAAGCTAGCCAGCGGCCGGGTGGCGGGACACAGCCCCTCCGCTCGTTCTTTCTACACCCAGGTGCAGTTTCCCCTCTCTCCTCTCCTTCTAGCCCCTCCTCCCAATCCATTCCTCCTCTGTTTCTGTTTAGGAAAGAGCAGGTCTCCCATGAGCATCAATAGAACATGGTATATAAAGTCTCACTAAGGCTGAGCATCTCCCATGTAGTAAGGCTGGGCAAGGTCTTAATGAGGATTAGGGCTCCAAAAGCCAGTGAAGAGTTGGAGGCAGCCCCTGTTCCCACTGTTAGCCATCCCACAAGAGGATCAAGATAACACAGCTTTAAAAACAGACCCCATGGTATTTTCCAACTTCATTTTGGATGACTCTGAGGACACCACAGACAAGGCTTAGAGTAAAGGAGAAAAATGGGTCATTTCTACAGCAAATAGGAGCAACACGTATCCTGAAGTGCACTGGTGGCCTACCAGGGAAAGGAAGCTGGAGCAAGACCATTGAGATTGATGTCATTATCAAAATCTCTTGTACCTGGTGACTTACCAGAAATGTGCTTTTCCACAATTTTGGAGACTGGCAGTCTAGGCAGTGTTGGCAGTGAGTGTTGCTTGGTCTGAGACCTCTTCTGGGTCTGCAGATTGCTTACTGCTCACTGGGTTCTCAAAGGCGCTGTCCTGCACACACATGCTTGCATGTGGTTCTTGTTTTAAGGACACAGGTGATCTTGGGGTCTACTTTTATGAAGTGTTTTTTTTTTTTTTTTTTTTTTTTTTTTTTTTTTTACCTTAGCTACCCTTAGTCACTTGAGAAAGGAAATATTTATTCTGTTTCAGAGACAGCAGGTCCTGGTGAGGAAGGCATGGTGGTGGGAGCCTCTCAGGGCTGTAGTGGTGGGAGGGTGATCTGCTGATCAGAAAGCAGAAAGGATGAATGCTGGTGTCAGTCGACTTTCTCTTTCCCACTGCTTACTCGGCAGGTGTTTCCCAGACCATAGGATAGGGTGACCTACACTCAGGCTGAGTCTTCCCTTCGCTAAGCTTCTCTGGAAGACACACCAATAGGCATGTCTCCTAGGTGTTTCCAAATACAGTCAAGTTGACAATAAGTAATGATAAAAAATTTCAGCTTTAAATAATGTCACATTCTGAGAGACTGGGAATTAGGACTTCAACATATGGATTGGGGGCAAGTTTGTTCATAACAGATGCCCTACACACACACACACACACACACACACACACACTCAAATGCCATCCTTTAGAGCTTGAACTCTCCTTTACTCATGGTACACTCCTGGTGTAACATCTTAAGAGCTCGGGTCTTTCTCAGAAAGGGGAAACTAAACCCACCCGGGGACCACATTTGACTGCCAGTTGGAGCACCTAAGCAGGCCGTTTCGTCTAGAAGCCCATTCTCTCAGCAAATCACATAAACAACAGTTCCATTAATGATCCCCACATGAACATATGCTAAAGAATCTATTTGCTGTTCAAGGTCTGAAGTTGATGGCTACCCAGGTGATGCAGAGGTCTACAATATTCAAATGAAACGTCCTTAGGAACGACTCGTGAAGACTCAGCACTCTGAGAGATTTCAGGAGTGAAAGAGCATGTTGCCCTCAGATAATACTGAAAACATATCTTAGGAGTTGGTAACAGTGATTTCAGTTTGAAGTGGTAAGGCCAAATGTACACATGTCCCTGGATAGCAATGATTGCCATCAGTTACTTTTTTTTTTCAATCCCTAAGGTTTACTATAATTATCTTTGACTAGGAGCAAACCACAATGCTAACATCTCAAATTACAGGTATTAATTTTTAATTCATGTATTCCTCATATGGAGGAGAATATGGAAGAATCCAGGGTAAATAACAGTAATATGTGGCGCTCTGTAATTCAAAGTGGAAAATAGCTAGAGAACTTCATTACAAATTTGAAAACCAAGTAGATTATGTGCCGATAATGTCTAATTAAAATGTGATGTGTGCTATTTCAAATTTTCCAGAAACATCAAGATGTAAAAAAGTAACATGTGAATACAAGATACAATATTTACATGTATAAAATTTTATATTCATTGTAAAAACTCATTTTCAATAGAGAGTTGATCCTTGTTTAGATTTCATAGAACTAATGAGCAGAAAAATAGATTCATGAAGTCGTGTTTTTAAAAACTTAAAGGCTTTTATAATAGCTGAATGGACTGTTTTTTAAACAAAAAATGCATCAATTAAAATTTAAACTTAGAAAAAAATGTGGTCTCAGTCACCGCAGACATTTTCAGTGCACGTTAGCTACAAGAAAGCCATGGCTAGAAGAGCTGACAGCAAAGTTTTAAACACAGTGGGTGTAAGTAAATGAATAAAATTAAAGAAGTATAATAAAGAGAATGGGTAAGGTTAACATTTTTTCCTTTTCTTTCTGTTTCTACTTCAGTTTATTGAGAATTGATGCTTTTCCTGACCCAACCAAATCCTAAGAGGTCAAGTGTCATAAAAATCACATAGTAGTAAAGGAGGCTTGGGTGGCTGTCCCACCTTCATCTCATCTCTGTTGTCAAGGTGACCTGGAATATGTCATCTTACTTCTTGGGCCCCTGACTCTCTCTTCTGTCAAAACGAATTAGTCTAAAATCTCCTCTAATTCCGACTTTTCATTACCTAAACTCTCGAAGGTATTGGAATTGATATATGCGAGCAGATTATGTTTTGAGAAGAAGCATTTTGTTTACATTGGAGGAAGGCTGTTTTCTTCTTGGTCATTAAAGTCAGAACACAAAGAATGTCTGTGAACATCTATCCATAGGATGTCTGTCTGCATCCATCCGTACGCTGAGCAAAGTACCTGGACACTTTGACATGATGCAGACAGAAGGAGAACACACGGAGATTTCTTCCTAGCCCCAGCCTTCTTCAGGGACCCTAACTGCAAGCCCACTGCTAGACCTGCTCTGAGTCTGAGCGGCTGCCGTGAGCCAGGGCGGCTGACCATGGTGGGTAGGTGAATTGCCTAGGCAAGCTTTTCAATCTAACATTAGGCAGCACTGATTGACAAAATAAATGACAATTTATCTGTTTTATTAAAATTTTATTAACATTTTATTGACACTTTAAAAAATCCTCTTTCTGTCTATATAAAATTACAAAATTACATGCATTTATTTAGATGCTATGAGAAGCATAAAGTGCTATGAGGAATAATACAATCTTTCATAGTCTTACTGCATGCAGTTTTTTTCTTTCTTGCCAGTTTCAGGTACTGCTCCCTTTTCAAGATGTTTTCTGTTTGTATCTACCTGTCTGTCTGTCTGTCTGTCTGTCTGTCTGTCTATCTATCTATTATCTATCCATCTAGCTATCTTATAAAATAAGGGTCATTCAAGATGACTTTCTAAATGCACTAGATTCTATGTTGTAGTTTCCACTTACGCAATGGATCATTCCTGGTACAGCAGAACGATTCTGCAAACATAAATTTGAACCTCAAATTAATTTAAGCGTAGAAGGACTACCTGGACTATCTAGGCATCCCTACTCAGTCAATTGGAGAGCTAGAGGGGTAGAGATGATGGGGCTGGGAGTAGGGTCCAGGTAGGAGTGAGTGGCAGAAGTGGGGGTTAGAAGGCGTGAGGGCTAGATAGTGAAGTGAGGGGTGGGTGGGGGAGAAGGAGTGGGTGCGGTGGGATGAGGAGGGGTGGATAAGGAGAAGTGAGGGTGAGTAGGAGTTGGGGCTGGACGGGAATAAAGGGTGGGTGGGTAAGAGTGAGGGGGGTGGGGGGAGGAGTGAGGGTGTGGGTGTGGGTGAGGGGGTGCAGGGGAGTGAGTGAGGGTGGGTGGGCAGGAGTGGAGGAGGGGTGGGTGGGAGTAGGGAGAGAACTCTTCAGTCACTGTTCCCCACAGCCTGCCCCCTGACGCTCACATACGACTTGTAAACCCATCCTTTGTGACAATCTCCTCTCACAGGCATCTTTTCCTCAAGCTGAGCCCCTGATGGACAGAATATATAATTTTTGGGTCCATTTACTCAACATTACACTGAGTGTTTCTCAGGTCCCCCAATTTTCTGCCCATTTGAATATTTGCTCAAAAGGGTCAAAAGAAAGAAAAAGCTATGTTATTATCTGACATTTAAATAGCTTCGGATTTTTCTCATTGACCATGACATTGAACTGCAGGCACCCTGCCCACTAATCACTGTGTGTGTAAGAAGGTCTTACATGAAATAGTCTTGAACATTTTCAGACTTAAATTGTTAATCAGAGAGCTCTGTTCAACTTACAGTAGCCGCACAGGGGATTATCATAGTTCTCTTGAAAACACTGAGCATGACCCGTCAGTTTTAAAGCTTGCCCTTGATTTTGGGGAGGAAAATGTATCTTGTCATTTAACTGTATCTTTCCATTTAAACCTCTATGAGCATATATACAGACATATATACGTTCATGTAGAGTAGACAGGTAAAATATATAGACATATACAAAACAGTATGTAGTCCCCCAACTACCCTTTGCAAAATCTGGGTGACATTGTCATAAACAGCAGTGTCAGTCACGCTCATCACAGACAGCAGAAGACGGTGACGCACACACACGCAGAGCGAGCGCAGTGCAGTGCAGATATCAGTGGCTCCTAAGATTGCAATGAACCCTCCTAAGATGAACAATCATTGCTCATGTTTGGGGCAGTGCTTGTGAAAATAAATGTGTGCCAGCATCAGAGAAAGAAAGTGTACAGTGATGATAGCGCATAGTACCCAATGATAGTTAAATGATTGTACCTATTATTTACTATACAGTTCTATATTATAATTTCTGAGAGTACTCCCATATAAATGTCACTCTGATATATGTATCGTGTTGTGGTTTGTAGTTAAAAAGTACAGTGGTATTCTGTAATGGGCCTCATTGCCAAGTCTCTTAATTGCATAATTTTCTTTTGTACTTGATTTAATCTCATGCTTTGTTCATCATAGTCTGCAGAGCAATAAGAAGTGTGTATGTGTGATTACATATTGTTGTGTACCCAACACATCATACAGACATCATACAGCCTAGGTATGTATAGTAAGCTGGGAGTATCTATATTGTGTAGAATATGTATTCTACGATGCCTGAACCCACCAAAATAATTACTTGCCAATGCATTTCTCAGACGTTCCTAATCATGAGGCAAGTGTATGTACGGGGTGTGTTGTGTGTGTGTGTGTGTGTGTGTGAGAGAGAGAGAGAGAGAGATGAGGGAGAGGAGAGGAGAGAGAGAGAGAGAGACAGAGAGAGACAGAGACAGAGAGACAGAGATGAGAGAGAGGCTGCAAGGAAGGGCAAGCAGGGAAGAGGAAGGAGCTGAAGCTCAATCTGCAGGTAGGCTTTGTCTTCAGAGAAAGCCCCTGTTTGTCATTCTTTACCCCCGCTCTACTAAATGAGTCAGGTGCAGGTAGATCTCATAAAGAACTGACTACAAGTTATATGCACATACAAAACCCCTTCAACAAACCTCAGGAATTAGTGTTGGATTGAATAATTTAATTCCAGTTGGTTGAATGGTGATTATACCTGGACCTAGCCAGGGTAACACTTTGACATTACCATCACAATGAATCACGCACAGGAAATGCTTCTGCACCCACGCGCTGTTCTGTGTTCCTTACGGAAGTCTTCAACTTGATTTATGGTTATCGTAAGATTTTTTTCTTTCAAATATCAGTTACCAGAAAATCATTACTCTGCTTGATAGATAACCTCATCTAAAATCGTACCTGTTGAGCACTAGGCTTGCAGCAAAGCTTTCCTTGCAGTCCTTACTCCAGAAGATTGTAAGACTATCTACAATAGAAAAGGCTCCACACTGGGTAATCTCCATGGGAAACAGTAAGATGAACTAGTCATAAAGGCGATGTGTGGATATAACTGTACTGGAGAGGAAAATGTAACAAATGCCTGCAGCCCGAGATCTGGAAGCTCAGTGGGGTGTTTGACAAAAGGGGATCCAGGGTTGGTGTGTGTGTGTGTGTGTGTGTGTGTGTGTGTGTGTACACTGCCGCTGCCAGTGATGAGGATGTGCTGGCTCCTGTGTGCTGACATTGATATTGAGTGCTTTCCCTATTACTTCTCCAACTTATTTTTCTAAGACAGAGTTCTCTCTCCGTTCAGCTGAACAGGCTGCTCAGTAAGGTCCTGGATCCATCAATCTTTGCCCTCTGCCTCCCTCAGCACTGGATTACAACAGTTGTACTAATCAACCAGGCTTTTTTACACAGATGCTGGAAGTCCATAACTTACGTCCTGTGCGTGCACAGCAAATGAACCTTATGCTAACCTTCCAGACCAAGAGAGCATTTGGATTGTGGGGTGAAACCACGTATAAAGTGGGTTGATGAGAATATATGATTATTAAACATAGTGGGAGTTGGCATTTGAGATAAATGAAATAGTTAGGCTTTTTAAAATGCACGACGTGCAATGTGAAAATAAATAAGTTCAAAAAGGTAAGTTAGGGCCAGAAGTTGGTCTCTGGTAAGTGGAAGGATGTGAGCTTCATTACCGACAAACCTTGAGGGAACTTCTCAGAGCTCTCAGCAAGGGAGTGCACACAGAAGGACAGCATCTTCAGCAAAGTACAGCTAGGCTCAACGCCAAAGGAGATATGTCAGTGGCTGGGCCACAGGCCAGGAAAGAAAATAATAAGATCCTGAAGCTGGGGTGGTGGGAATAAGGCCAGCATACTTGAGAGATAGTTGTGAGGAGAGTAGGCTGTCCTTGGCCAGGGGAAGGATCTCAGAGGCGATAAGGAGAGTGGATGAGAACTACAATGTGACAATGCCAAAGCCTGGTGATGTGGGAGACACTGAGAGCAAAAGAGCCTTAGATAAGGACATCCAGAAAGGGCAGTTAGCCTTCCCTGCCTGCAGCATGCCCTTAAATGCCTGGACAGTCTTGGTATGTGCCTCAACCCCTCTGGTCAGTAGCAGAGTTGCTGAGGTTTCCATGGTGTACTGACAAGAACAAAAATTCCGGTAGTTCATGGAAGGGAGTCTTTTCTCTGACTTTAGAGAACTCCAGGTTCCTCAGGGAGGTTCGCCATGGAAAATTATACTCTACAGACATGCTGGCTTTGCTAATGTGTGGGGCCTCACTCTGGGGTTCTGAAGTAGGTCTGTGGTAGAGTCTGAAAACGGACACACCGCTACGGAAAGCTACTGCCCCAGCAGCAGCCTGATGCTGATGTGTAAACTGTCTCCAAAACAGACAGCCCACAAAGCTTTTCCTGGTTGTGCCCCCACTACCAGACCCTCCTTGGAAACCGCTCCCAGGATTCACTTGTCTGTCTGTATTTGCAGTTGCAAGGGCGGGTACTCCAAGCCAGTTGCTATAAATTAGTTCAGATCTTCTGATGTATGGCCTGTCTAGGAAAACTACAACAACAAATAATGTAGACTGTGTCTTGGACACTCGGACTGCACTTACTTTTGCACTGTTGGGATTTTTATGCCTTTTGGTATGACTTTTACTCCTGAAATTCAGGTTTCCTAGAGAGTAGAAAATCTTTTTTAAATCATGATAAAAACTCATTGACTGCTACCTAACATGGTACAAGACTAAACCTTACATACAGGGATGAATTGACGTAAAAGATTGTTCTGGATATGATGGCATGTGCCTGCAACCCTTAGCACTCAGGAAGCAGAGACAGGGGGATGACAATTCAATGTCATCCAGGCCTTGTGATGAAATCAAAGCCAAACTGAGCTACATAGAGGGATTCTCTCTTTAGAAACAAATGGCTGGGGGTATAGCTAATTTGTAGACTTGCCTATATGAAAGGTCTTGGATTTTATCCTCAGAACTGCCAAAAAGTGAATAAGTTTAGAAAGGAAAGAAATAGATAAAAATCTGAATAATTAAATATAGTAGCAACATCTAACTGTCTACCTTTGGAGTATTATAGCTTCTTCCAGGAGGGAAAGACAAATCTTGAATTGTAAACTAATGCCACCTCTTTTATTTCAGCCAAATCTAGAATGCCATTGCTCTTTTTTGAGCATGGGATTTCCCAGCGTAAGTACTACTAACCTCTTGGCCTGAACAGTCTTTTCCTGGGTATGGGGGGGGGGCATCCTGTACACTGTGTTACATTAAACAAAGACCATGATTTCTGTCTACTCTACACCAGCAGCACAGCTGCACTCCTATCATGAAAGTACAAATGTTCTCTAGACATTTCCAAGTATCTCAGGGAGGTCATAGTCATGCCAGTCTGACACCCACTGCTCTAGCCTATGCCAGTCTGACAGCCACTGCTCTAGCCTATGCCATTCTGGCCAAAGTAATCTTTTGGTTTCCAGCGGTTACTATAGCAAGGAAACTGAGTTTTGCGATACGTGTGATTTTACACACTTCATTTGCTTAATGAATGAATGTTGAATACCAAGACTTCAAAATCTAATATATGAGACCAATATGTATATTTGGAGATACATAAATAGATGTTATATATAATTCTAACTTCACATGCAGATATCAAGCACAAACACACACACACATACAAAACCATGCAAAGAATTAACAGCTTTTCAGGCTCTTTTGGACTTTTGAAAATTAAATAAGATCTAGAAATTTTACTTTGGTGAATCAAAAATAAAGAAAAAATGTAGTAACAAAGGGAAAAAACATTGCTTTTTCTTTTTCCTAAGTTGTTCTTTTACCAATAAAGACTTGAGGTGAAAACCTAATAGACCAAAGAAGTGGCAAAGGAGTGACCAGCTGATCTTCTCTCTACACTTCCCAGACCAAAAGAGAAGCCAAAGAGGTCTACAAGTCTCCCAGTTCCTCCCTTCTCCTTCCTGTGCCTCTCTATCGGTATCCTGGGTCCTCTGCATTCTCTATGACTATTTCTTGTCAACTAGTTGCTGGCTCCACCCTCTGATTCAAGTTAACTTTATTAACACAGTCACAGTGTCACAGTGAGATAAATATCCACAAAAAACCATGGCAAGTTTAGGAAGGAAAAGGGAAAGGCGGGAGTTAATGGAGGTGAGAGGATGACAATGCCATCTTCTTGTGAAGACTGGCTTCCTATATGCCAAACATGTTGCTGTTTAGTGGACATGAAGAAAGAACCCCTGCTTAAATAGAAGCTTCTGTGTAGATTATTTTAATCTTATATGAAATGATTCTCTCTCTCTCTCTCTCTCTCTCTCTCTCTCTCTCTCTCTCTCTCCCTCCCTCTCTCCCTCCCTCCCTCCCATGTGTGTATATGGGTATATGGGTATTTTGCCTGCATGTATGTCTGTATAGCACATGCATGTCTGAAGCCCACAGAAGTCAGAAGAGGGCACTGAATCGCCTAGATCTGGACTTATAGGTAGTTCTCAGCCTCCATTTGCTACTGGGAATTGAACCTAGGTTTCTTGGAAAAGCAGTCAGTGCTCCTAACCTCTGAGTCATCTCTTCAGCCCTGCTTTCTCTGTTGAAAATAGGTCACAGCGATACAGCTTAACATTGTGTGTAAGACACTGGATACTAAAGGCACCAAAATAAAACAGCTTGTTTGACTGTTGCTCTCATTCCCATTTCTCACTTTTTATGTATTACAGGGAGCTGCACATCTCTATGTAGCGTTTACCAACTGACTTGTAGATGAACTCAGTTAAGAAAGATCAGACCAAGACCAAAGAAGCAGAAGTTGTTGAGTTGCAATTTTGGCTACAGCCATCTGTCTTTAAAAGTTATCATTCCTGAAGATGACTTCCCCTCCGTGGTCTCAGAAACTCATCTTTAACTCCAGTCATGTATATGGTTGGGTGGTTTTAGATTCTGGCAATCCTACTTTATCTCATTCTCCCAGCAGGCCCAAATGTGAGAACAGCTTTCACCTATTTCTGGACTTTAGTTTGTTTGTCTCAGTAAGCAAATTGTTTTGTAAACTTTCTTATAACTTTCACAATAATTTCCCTCTATGAAATCTCTCCTATTTGAAGTACATAGAGTGATTCAGTTTGCCTCAGCAAATATTGCTTTATTATCCAATGAGGCAGACTAAACATAAAAATAATTTTCATAAAAGTCAGACTCAGTGGAAGATGAAGTGCCCTGGGCTTTGTGGTGGCCAAGGCAAAGCTTGGGCTCTTAGGAGCTTGATGGAAGAGTTTCCTGGTAGAGTTGGACTTGGAGACGGTCCTGAAAGAGAGGAGACATTCTTGGCAGGCATAACTGGGGATAAAGAGTAGGAGATATGAAAAAACACAAACAAAATTTCAGTTTTGCACTGAAGAAATGAATAAGAAAAGACAGAGAGAAAAAACTGAAACTGACCTTGTGGTGAGACACCACAGCTAACATTGCTGGCTGGAGCCACGGCTGCGCTGAAAGCCACACAACGTCAGTTTGCCCACAATGCTGAAGAAAGAGTGGACTATTGAAAAGGATCTCAACATTTTTAGTTGACATTAGTTTTTCATTCTCCAATGGTTATTGGGTGTCTAGGTTCTGGAATATACAGGGGGAAAGCAACAGTGAAAATCCTCCACAGACTGGATATCTTGGTAGATTTGCTCACTATCCATGAATAATGTTCATCAGGTATAGCTCTAACTTAAACCGGAGATGGCATTAAGGGACGGTAAGGGCTGAGCTGGGACAAAAGGTACAATAGTCAGGGAGCATTGACCATAAATGCAGTCTGCAGTAATTGCTAGCTCAAACTAGACCACTCTGTTTTAAATTACAGATGCTGCCTCCTGTAACATTCAAAGCCTCTTGTGGGGAAAAATAAAGGATCCGACAGAAGTCAGATCAAAGACAAGACTGAAATAAAATGAAAAGTTGTTCAATCAAAATAAATGCAGCCTCCTCAAATGAATCGTGTTGGTTATGATTTTTTTTTTGTCGAGATAGCAAGTTTCTCTTCTCTGTACGATGGTCACTGTGACTCTAGATTCAGTCAAAATGGAAAAACTAAATAGAAGTATCACTGTCTCCTAAAACCTCAACTTCCCAGAGTTGTGGCTTTGCTTGCAGGTTGATATTGTGTTTCCTTATGGTGTTCATGTCCCCAAACTCTACTATATAAGAAAAAAGTCTTCTAAGTGTCATAGTGTGGAATTATGTATGCCCTGCCTGAACCATGAGCATCTCTGATCTTCCTGCACTGGTCCCTCACTGACACTTTTGTTCCTAATCACTTCTATCTCCCCCTTTCGATTTTAAATGCTCACCTACAGCTGTGCCATACCCCACACCCCTTTTACCTCTCCCTAGTCACACGGGTTGAATGGAAATTTCCCCATAAGCTCACGTGTTTGTGTTTGTTCCCAAGCTATAAACAATATTTTTTGAAAGGTTGTGGAACCCTTAAGAAATGGAGCCTTGCTGGAGGAAGCAGGCCACTGTGGAGCGAGCTTTTTAGGTGTGGTAGCTCATCCCCACTTCCTGTTCACTCTCTGTTCCCTAACTGCTGATGCCATATGACCTCTGCCATGATGGATCCTATCCCAATAAACATCCTTCAGAAAGTTGCTGTTTACCCTGTGTTTTCTCAAGCAACTATTAAAGCAATGTCTATTCTGGCTTCTTAAAGAGCTTCTTTTTGTATTTTTGACAATAAATGTGCATTTAATTAATAACAATTAACATATAAAAATAATGAGTTTTGGTTTGGGAAGGGTTTTTCAGTTCCTTTCACATATCTTTTACACTTCACTCATAAAAAAGGCATCCAACCCGGTAATATAATAAGCCCAGCAAATAAAGATCAGAATGATAAACCATCAAGCTGTGAAGCTTTTACATCTCTGAATATCTCTGGAGACTGAGGAAGATGCCATGTTTTCCCAAAAGACCATGCAGTATTCTGAAAAGAGAATGTGTTCCACATTGTAAATAGATTCTCTTGAAAACAGATTAATGGATTTTTGTACATTTTTTTTTACTTTAAATGGCTGTACAAGGACCAAGTACAAGATATTGCTTAATATACCAAACCCCATAATTTTAGCAGGTGCTGAATTTTTCTGCTGTATTATCATAATCTAAGCTAGTACAGCTGTGCTGTAATGGCTTCCGTGTCAGGGAATTCACACAGCAACCCCCAACCCACACACATCTGGAAGGTACCATTAGAGGCAATGTCACAATGGTGAGCATTGCCCTTCTAACTCAGCATCTTGGTCCTCCTTTCTCTAAGAAGACCTAAGTGTTACTTCACCTCACAAAACACAAAGCAGGTGAGATATTTTAATGACGCAAGAATAAAATGAGCTAAGCAGAGTCACTCTTCTGTTCCCGTAGCATTCGGATTCTGGAAGCAGAACAAAATGTTCCACATCAGAAGCCATTCCTGGAGCTTGTGATGTCCCTTTGGGGATGGAGCCAGCCAATGCGGCGTGGTGCTCAGAACCTTCCTCCTTCTCATCTCCTATGCGGCTGTCTCATCACAGGTTGCTATGCTCGTCGAGGCACACAAAAGGAAAGAAGATATTTTTCTGACTTACACACCGTGTACAGGGGAAATTTACAGGTAAAATGTGGTTAGAGGTGAGATCTGGGATTAACGCCCCCCCCCCCCACCTGCCAGACACCTATTTGAGAAAATCAGCTTTGGTATATTTGAACAACGAAGCCAGTGTGGTACCTCCCTGAGACTTTTAAAGGATCTTCTCAAGTGGCATTTGCAACAGTGAGATTTATTCAGCTGTGACATTCTCAAGCGACTGATCTGCTCAAGAGGTGTTCAGTGACATGCCAGGGATTGGATGTTTTGGATCTTGGCCAAATCTTTTGGAGTTTGAGCTGATTAGAACAATCCCAGGTGATGAGACTCAAGCTGTGTTATATATGATTTTTCTGTGGCGTTCATAGAGAGCAGTTTGCATTAAAAATACACTAGAGGTTGAATTTCATAGGTTTTATGTTTTAATTTTGGGTCAGCTGGCACTCCATTAAGTCTTTTTGGAATTCATATCAAAGGGAGATAAAAAGGCACACTAAACCCATTTTAACCGAGAAGTGGATCATTTTTTTAAAAGCTAGTAAATTTTATTTAATTCTCTCACACTTCCAAGACTCTCTCAAATGTTTGACTGCAATCAGCAAAATACATAGACCAAAAAATTAATATGCCATTCTTCTTTTTCTGTTTTCAATACATTTTTAAAGATCAAATCATTTTTGCTTCCCAGAAACTTTACATTTTTAAATTTCTTTATTAAATTTGAATGCAAAGGAAGAAAACATACTCTAAAGACATAATGAAATCAACCTGAAGGATAGGATGTTTTCTGTCTTGGAGATATATAATACCAGACTGTAACTGAGTGGCTAGCTCCTGCAGTCCTCCACGTGATTCCTAGATGTTGACTTAAAGAATGGGGGTGGGGAGGCATTTAACAGTGCCTGGCAAGATAGTAATCTGATTAAAATCTAATTGTGACCACTATGATAAAGCTGTGTGATTTCTTTCTTGTGTCATATCACACTGACACCTACTAAGATACCATTTTAAATCTTTTTCTTAGTGGATCTACCAAATAGAACTGGCTATCTAAGTGACTCATGAATATTAATGTATATAGTGTGCTCTGATCAGAGACTTAGCTTCAAAATCAATGGGTAGAGTACAAAATAAAGTTATTCTGCCTTTATTACTGTAAAGCCTAAAATTTTGTTTTGAATGAAAATCTTTTATACAATTTTATGAAATTCTCTGCAAACCTGGAGGGGGGCACAGTATGGATGTATTGAGCATCAGCACAATTCAACATCAGTGAGCTCATTTTCATAGATGGAGACTTATTATAATTCCAGCTGTTGAAAACTTGCACAGCTGGATCCTGGTGGCAACACAGAGCTCTAATCTGCTTGTGAAAAAAAAATCCAATTTAAACTCATAATAAAAGGCCTTTTCTATTATTTTTATAAACTGTTTTCCACCAAAATTTATGTGTGCAACTGAATTTAAAGGTAAAACAAGACCAGTCCTTCCTTTAATGCACTTGTACCCCTCTAAGAAAATTAAGACAGAAATAGCTCCAAAGTGCAGCTTATTCTGGTTAAAACAGAGGATTTTGGAGAGCACTTTGGAGCCAACTGCTAGTGTCTGGTACTGTGGATAAAAGCATCACTGCACACTGCGGTGATGAAGGGTTCTGGCTGATCCTTCAAGGGCTGATTCGGTAAGCAGTACCCAGGAAATGAGAAAGCAAAATAAAGAAAGTTCTCTGGTCTTATTTTATAAAAAAAAATTTAGGGGCTTTTAAAAAATTCATTAATTAAGCAGTCCTAAGCCTATCCTTCTAGCCAAGCTCCAAGATAGAAGCAGGTTGTGGCGCTTACCCTTACTCTATCCAACAGTAAAAATGGCCACCACTCACAGAAGGTGCTTTACAGTCATAATTTCATGATCTTCTGTGTTCTCATCATAGTCTGACAGCCACGAGAATTGATCACTGTTTTGCTTGGCTTTGTTCTCAGGCAGGGTCTAGCTACTTAATCCTGACAAACCAGCCTGGAACTTACTATGTACCGCAAACTCACCTCAAAGTCATGATCCTCCTGCCTCAGCAACTCAAGGGTTGGGATTAACTACATACATCTAATTGCTCACTCTTTAAGTCATCTTTGGTCACACTTTCTTGCTAATATTCCGTATTCAACCTGTCACTGAATTCTGTCTGCTGGATTTTTCTTAAACCTCTACTGATACAAGTCTGTCCATGCCATCACCCGCCATGTCCTGCCTTGAACTCTTCCCATGAACCTTCTGTCTCCTTACCCAGTTTCTACCTAGAGCTTAATTTTCTGCATCATAACAAGAGGAACATTTCTTCAGACTTCAGTACGAGCATCTCAGCCCACCACTCAAAATTCACTGATAGCTTTCTCAAAAGCCCAAGAACAAAAGTAAATATCCTGATAGAGGATTATATGACCTGCACTTCTTGCATGTAAGCCTTGGAGACATTTAGAGTGCAATAGTTTAGAAGCGAATGTACATCTTTATTCACCTGTCGACTTGGAGTGTAAGAGCACATTGTATAGCTAAACTCCCTCAACTGGTCAGAAGTAAACTTCAGGAAAAATCATGTCATGTTCAGTATTGTCGGAAGTAGAATACTAATGCTGGCAACGTATCTGAAATGTCTGTGCTACATTAGAGTCCTTCTCCAGCCTTCACTTTAGAAAATTACGAATGTCTAGTATATGGAGCTTTTATTTTGCAAAAAGGAGCTGAGTTTACAGTTCTCCTAAATACTGTGATTTCTGCATTACAGCGAGTGACTGTCAAGTACAGTTAGGATTTTTGGAGAATGTTTAGTCAAGTAGATGAATGATTCTTGAGAGCTATAAAAATAGAACTTGCCCTGATTATGACGGTACTGGAACTTTAGAATTCAATTAGAATCTACGCAGCTAGAAAGCCAACGATGGTAGCTGTACAGTGATCAGTCATTCTCAGGCAAATGGTTTCTGTTGAGTGAGGGTACTGAAAATCTAGAGAAACAAGGCAGGCGAATACTATTTGGCACTGCCTTTGTTGACTTTTCTAAAGGTTAGAAGTTCACATTTAATTATCCATAAGCTACTGTCTTCATGTTAGACTATTGGTCATCCATACAGCAGCCTTGATAATTCAACTGTCTCAGAAATTGTCTACAAGGGAACTGCCCATGGAATTATCAGAGACCAGAACAATGAAAAAACCCAAGACTCCTATCCATAAGCAAGGCCCAAAATGGTGATGCTATGTCCTCCTAAAGATGAGGCCCTGTGCAAATGCACAGGTTGCATGCCTGGACAACTGGCTGGGTCTGCAGTCAATGCAGGGAAGACGGGCATCACTGTTTCATACACACTTTGCTAATGAGTAGTTTAATTAATATACTCCTCCCAACATCTCTTCAGAATTTCCTAAACTTCATTCAACCTTCTCCTGGCCAATAAGAGTTACTTATTTTTTTCTAATTATAAGGATTAGTTGAATGATGTGTCAGAGAAAAGTATATTGTTTCATTTTTGTCTCATATGTACTTCATTTTTATCACATATGTACTTGATTTTTTTATATAATGCTTACAGTAAATTATAGATACAGTGGCTGAAATAATGCCCTGGTCTATATGGAGCTTAAATTCTTTTGTAAATTAAAAATAAATTCCTGGTTTTCATACGTACATGCATGGCATGCATGTTTATGAGTGTCTGCATGTATGTGGGCACACACGTGTCGGGGAACATACGTGGGGATCCAAGGTTGCTGTTAGGAGTCATCCTTCATTGTTCCTCAGCCTTGGTTGTTGATTATATAATGCACAGGGAAAGCTATTATTGCTTCCATTTATTTCCTATCATCCTTTGATAGTCTTGTCCTATGTGCAAGTGTACATATGTTGGGTCCGTTTCCTTGCAAAGCCGTTCATGTACGGCAATTGCACACAGGGAACAAGAAGCAACTTAGGATAAACACATGCTGCACACATGCTGTTATGCCAGGTCCACATTTCTCCCCTCTTTCCATTCTTTCTCCATTGTTTCTTTCTTTCCATAAAAGCTGAGTCACTGCTTTTCTACTTGATTTGAGAGGTGTCTGCCTGTGATTTTACATTTCATGTTGCTTGTGCACATGGCACAGTCTCACAAATCCCTTTGGCTTTGCAAACGTTTCACTTAGAAAAGGTTTTTCAGGCTCGAGGGAGGTTTCCTTTCCTATCATCCCCCAGCCTCTGCTGGTGACCATCCTGTAAGTGTTAGTTAGGAGAAAAGAAGGCCAGCGCCACATGTTTAAACTTTACTCTCATAGAATTGTGTTTCCTTCATCATTGTTCAGCTCTGCATTCTGTCCTGCTGAAAAGGGTGTTGCTTTAATAAGAGATCTGCCAGGAATGTTACATTGTCAACTAGTGTGGAGTCTTCAGTTCTACTGAAGTCAAAGAAATGATTTTCAGGCTACTTACATGTTTATGGCAAGGTTATTCATACGCTCAGTTCTACAAAATAATATGCTCTCTTAGTCTGCAGCAATTCCTATCAGGAGAATTGTAAGAAACAGACTCTATTTCTGCAGCATTTTATTTCAAAACTGACCTCATGGCTTGTGGCCATCTTGTTTCATGCAAGCATAGCTCAGGAATTTATTTTTAATAAAATATCTATTTAATTTTGAGTTAAGACACTCAAATACTTCCCCAAAAGCCTGCTGATCACAGTCTGAAACTATGAAATGTTCTTCAGAGGGTTTTGGGTGTGGATAGAGAGACACACTTTCGTAATTTTCAGTATGTCATCATCAAACAATGTTTACAAAACCCAGCACTCTGGGGATGTGTGCAGGCGTTTGCAAGCAGATGTTGGCAGTCAAGGAAACCGTACGATTGCTGCCTGAGAATTTCCCCGTTGTCTATCAGTTACATTCCCCTTATTGGTGTGGTTTATATACCTGGTTTGTAAGACAGCTGATCCAAAAGCAAATTTGGAAACTGTGGAAAGAAATCCTCAAGATTGTCATACAAGAATTGCTTGTCTGTTTTTGTGACTTTTAAAAAAAAATTTAAGGGCTGGAGAGATGGCTCAGTGGTTAAGAGCACTGACTGCTCTTCCAGAGGACCCGGGCTCAGTTCCCAGCACCCACATGGCAGCTCACAACTGTCTGAAGATCCAGTTCCAGGGGATCTGACACCCTCACATCAATGCACATAAAATAAAGTAAATAAACAATAAGAAATTTTTTTTAAAAAAAATTAAGTAGGAAAAGATATACCTTGGGACAGTCTAACAAGATTATTGAAAATGATTGCCTTAAATTTAGTTTTGCATAATGTTTGAAAAATCAAGACCCACCAGCTCCATGCCCCAGTTCTTGTGATGTTCCATTGTTGAAAACATTTAGCTTCTCCACAAACATGTTCATCTTCATTTCTGAGAAATGACAAATCTTTTCAGTGGAAATGAATCAAACAAGGTCAACATACTGATTTTTACAGAGTAAATCTTTCTCTTCCTGATAAAGATTGGGGATAAAGGGAAATTTCTTCAGGAAGATTCAGGGAGAACTGCTAAATTCATCTTAAGAAAACAATTTAAAATGCAAATTTTTTTATATTTAAGTATTTGATGTTTTATGGTATTGCCTCTAAGCAATCTTAACAGAAGAGCACATTCAATCAGAATGGTGACAGAGTATATTTTTATTTCCCAAACAGTTTTTTTATAAAGACTAATTTCCATGAAATCTTAATTTATTTTCACAGTTCCTCATTTATATATGAGAAAACTCTCATTTATATTATAATTTCATGATATTTCTAACTTTTATTGAGGCTCATACTATACTACAAGGCACCAATATTTTCAGGAACTGATGAAGCAATTATTGAACTTGGGATGTTAATGACCTCTCCTTTTTTTTTTTTTTTAAAAAAAACTGCTGTTTCACAAAGTTCCTACTTTTAAAAGGTATAAAGTTAGAAGGTTGTGAAAGTGAGGGTGACTTGCAGTGAGTAGGAACACTTGCTGTGCAAGCCTGGGGCCTGGATGTAAACCCCAGCACCCACAGAAGAAGCCAGCCCTGCCATGTGCACTTGTAGCCATAGCACGGTGGGAGGTAGACACAGACTGGAGGGCTTGCTGTCTTCCAGCCCAGTTCCAAGCTCAGTGAGAAAGCCTGTCCTAAAGGAATAAGGCAGGAAATGATAGAACAGGGCTGGTGCTCCCCTCTGTCCTCAGCATAGGTGCACACTTGCACAGCCACACACCTATGCACACGCGCATTTGCACACACACAATTGTCAAAGTTAAAGGAGAGGGGATTTCAAGTAATTCTGGAACTTACTAAACAGAAAGAGGAAAAATATGTATTTATCTTATCTTTCTTGTTTACACTGCACTTTAGGATAACCAAGTAGTTAATAAGAAAAAAATTGGAAGAATTCCAACCAATAAATGCAGAATCAATTCCTCAGGAAATCAGAAATTGAGACTATGACTAAATAGAACACTTCAACCCATTATGTGAAAAGTGGATGGGAGTTTTATAGAGGATGAATCAAGCTGTCATTCAAGTGCCACTTGGTGAGTCTCAACATCAGTACAAAAAGGACAATCAGATATTCTGTCCCTTCTGATGACTAGTACAACATATAAAATCTACTGTGCACCTGGTTACATCCCTAGATCTAATCAGCAGCCTACTGGAAACAGAGGTGATGCAGGAGTGTTGTGAATGACTTCATGAGAACACAGTTAGGTGTGGGAAGTCCTTCAGGATCACAGTCCACCCTTTCAACTTTGTAAATAAACAGTATTAACAAGATAAATTAAAAATGAAAACTGTGCGTGAAGGATACTCTAGCAAGAAAAGCAACTTAAGACATCATAACAGATAAGTCGGAGTTGCATTGTTGTGGAAAATACTTGAGATAAATGGCTTTTGTCTCAGGGTTCAGTACGTGGCCAGCTGGTCTGGATACTTTGCTGGTATAATTCATTGTTAGATGCATGTGGTAGAAGAAAGTTGCTCACCTCGTGGCAGCCAGGAAGCTAGGAGAGTGCCCTCAATTGCATGCAGCCACTTCCACTCCCAAACCATTAAGCTTATGTATCCATAAATGGTTAAATCCATTCACTGGGTCAGAGCTCTTAATAATCAATCACTTCCCAAATGCCTCACCTCTGAATACTACTGGATTGGGGGTCAAGCCCATAATATGTGAGTTTGGGGGGCAGGGGAGTCACTTAAGATGTAAACCATAGCATAAGTGAACTGCAACTTGTAAATATTTATTTCTTGTAAATATTTAAATATTTCTTATAAATATTTAAAGCAAAGTGAAGCTCCAGCCTAATTAATCAAAAGTCACCAACTAATGCAACCTGGGGATTTCTGGAAAATTTGATCAAATAAGGCAACTCTATCACTTTAAGCCAATTGACATTTTCTTTGCTTTTCTTCCACCTCTGCCTTATAAAAGCCTATGTCCACCATCAGGAGCTCACAAACCACTAAGCATTCAGAGTTGTTGATTAATAAACTTGCTTGCAGCAATATATTAATTACATTTTGTACACTTCAGTTTACGTTTCAATAGGATGGACAAGGAAAATAAAGGGCAAGTAATACAGATGAAATTCTTAAAGGCATGCTGGCAAAATGCAAGATGCAGCCCTTGTGTAGACAGACACTGATGCAAACAAGTCTGTCAAAAGATGCTTTTGAAATAATGAAAGAAAAATGAACATATGCTGAAGAGTAAATGATGATTTTAAGGAACCGTTGTTGGGGCAGTTGACCAATCCCTTGTATGAGGGGTGTGGCCGCCCCAGGGGCGAAGGATACCTTTAAAAGAACCGGGTTTGGGGTAGGCCGGCCCCTTCTTCTTCCTCTTGGTTTGCTGCTCTTCCCTGGAATCTTGGCTCTGTAAGTTTATCCCATTTTCTCCCTTTACTAAAACTGATTTATTCTAAAAGGACTATTTTTGGTTATTTCCAAATTCCTCCGACCGCTGCTACATTTGGCGCCCAATGCGGGGCTCGAACCCACGACCCTGAGATTAAGAGTCTCATGCTCTACCGACTGAGCTAGCCGGGCAGACCCGGCTCAATTTTAATTCAGCGGATTGAGCCAAGCCACGCACCCCTTTTTTATTCCCATGCTCCATACAGAGACCACAAGCAGCCGAACTCGCGGCTGCCTCAACTCCGCCCAGGAGCTGTTTGTCTGTACTTGCTTAGACTGAGGACACAGCACCTCTGATCCGCGTGCCAGCCCAGAGTTGTGGACCACCTCTCCAGCCCTCTGCCCGCTCTGTAGATTGTAGATTGAGCTTGTACAAGTGCAATCGGCCCCTGCCACTATTTCCCAAGTCTATAATTTATCATTACATGGACGATATCCTGTTGTCTGAGCCCCTTGGAAAAGAAAAATAACAATTCATACACAAGGATGGTGATCATACTGATGGTAAGAGAAATATAGTTTGGGGACAGGGTTCTTTTTTTGGTGTTTCAAGACAGGGTTTCTCTGCAGCTTTAGAGCCTGTCCTGGAGCTAGCTCTTGTAGACCAGGCTGGTCTCGAACTCACAAAGATCTGCCTACCTTTGCCTCCCGAGTGCTGGGATTAAAGGCGTGCGCCACCACCGCCCAGCCAGGGTTCTTTTCTTATCTCCACAGGAAAACACTCACCTTCAAAGGATCTGAGGGACCCTGGATATCTAAATATGGATGCATGGAAACCAGTTACAACCCAGTAAGGATCACCAATAACATTGGGTAAGCTCTGTGAGTATGAAATACACCTTTTTATATGTGTGTCAATGTGCATTTGTTTATAAATATTTAGAGCTGGTTTTTGGAGTTGGACTTTGGCCCAGTCCCTCTCCAATTCCAAGCTTGTTTATAAAAGATTTCTCAGAGTTTCTATCTCAGGTCAGGAGTCATGTTATGAGACAAAATAATAATGATAATAATAATACTGATATATTTGCCTTCTGTGTCTTCCCTCATATCTGTGTTTGTCTTCAATGCACCTTTCATTGAATATATACACATATATGTCTGTATATGTCTCTGTAGATAATGCTTACCTTTCCCGTAACAAACAACAAATTTTTTCTTCAGTAATCTTTGTGGTTTCCAGGATGAAGACGGGGCCCCACAACATCAACTCCAACTGGTTATTATGACGTCATGTCTTTTATAGCGCTAAAGTTAGGCCTGTTTTTTGGTACCAATTGCACAGAACACTTTTGAATAGTGCATATTTTTGACAACATTCTGGCCGGATCTCCTCAAAACATTCAGAGGCTAGATATATTCTTCCCAGATCAAATATTACCCTGGGTATTTTACCATCTTTTGCTTACACAGAACCCCCTGAGAAGAAAGTCGCCCCTATGTCAGCTGGAAGCAATCTTAGATGACGGTGCCCCTTCTCCCAACAGAGTTTGCCCTCAGGTTTAGGGAAAATAATTGGTGGTTGGTATAGGGTTGAGGGGAGGAGGGAGGTATTATATGGACTCAGGGGTATAAACTATGTGTGTGTGTGTGTGTATATATATATATATATATATATATATATATATATATATATATATGTAAAAAAGGAGGGATTGTGATTAACTGGTCTGAAGGAATAATTGATTTTTGTGAGTTATTGTTTTTTGAAAACTATATTGGTGCTGATTCTTGTATATTGATATATTAAACATTGTATGAGACTATGATCCTACCTCTGTTTGAAACAATTGTTATATTGAGATATATACCATATTGCAATGTACATTTCTGCCTCTGATATTATTTATGTAATGACATTGTTTACCATATTGCAATGTACATTTCTACCTCAGATATTATTTATGTAATGACCCTGTTTACATTTGAAAATCATTGTCTTCATTTATTGCACAGTTGTCTATTCTATTAGTCATAAAGTTAGATAAGTGTTGAGAATTATATGTTTGCCATATTTATATTCAGGATAATCAGGTTTTTTAGACACATAGAGATTATATTTAGTATAGATAGTATAATCTTCAGCCTCTTCGAAGAGCTGTAGAACATGGCCTTTAATCTAACCTAGAGCTTTGTACTTATGAGACACAATCACTCCTGGCAACAATGCTCTACTCCCGAGAGAACGTTGAGCACCAAAGGCACTCCACTGGGAGTTTGTCTTCTTCTTGGCAGAACTGGCCTTTGGGCAAAGAAAAGCCCATACCTCGACTACTGTCAAAGATACAAAATATCCAAACTTGGTTGTCTCAACATTGCTACGAGACTTTGTGTGGTTGCCCAGGTAGTCAGTTGTCTCTGTCATCTGTTGCACATTTTGGAAGTTTCTCGTTTGTGCTTCCTGGTTGCTTTAGTAATATTACTTCCCTTCTCACATCTTTGATGGGGTTGAAGATTAGATAATTGTAGCTACCTTCTACATTATTTAGACTTCCTGAAGTAGAATGTTTCGTAAAATTTCTGTTATATGTTCCTCGCTTAATATTGTTTGCTTCTTGTAATTTTATATGACCTGTTCCCATTGTATATAGCTGTATTTGGTTTTTGAATCTGTCTTATTTAGACAAAAGGGGAAGATGTTGGGGCAGTTGACCAATCCCTTGTATGAGGGGCATGGCCGCCCCAGGGGCGAAGGATATCTTTAAAAGAACCTGGTTTGGGGTAGGCCGGCCCCTTCTTCTTCCTCTTGGTTTGCTGCTCTTCCCTGGAATCTTGGCTCTGTAAGTTTATCCCATTTTCTCCCTTTACTAAAACTGATTTATTCTAAAAGGACTATTTTTGGTTATTTCCAAATTCCTCAGACCTCTGCTACAAACCGTTATTACTTCTTAAAGTACAGTGTCAATTGTGTGACTGTGGTTGGAAAGGAGGCTTTTCCACCAGTGAGAGGTACATACGAGGATGAGTCTAACAAGATCGTGTTAATGGATGAAAAAGGATGACTTCTAAAAATTGCTATAAATATTTTTAAAAAGTGGAGTTATGGGAGAAGATGAAATAAAGTGGAAGAATGTTGAATATTGAAACTAGTGATAAATAAGTAGAAGTTCCTGAAAGATCTATTTTAGTATAATGTTCATACAGAATTATATCTATTATATAACTTTATAATTGCATAGATTTACTTCAATGTATATTTGTGTGTGTTTAAAATATCTCTAATGAAGAATCAAATCCAAATTAGTTAGTTTAGTTATTTAGTTATAAACAGGAAAGATGAAAGGGGAAATAACTGCCTTAGAAACACTTCTTTTAAGTGAAGAATGAAAAGATTCTCTCTTTGTGAAAGTAGAAAAAAATCATTGCTGAACAAGTTTCATTAAAACAAAAGGATTAAAATGTAAAGTTCTGGGACTGTCAGAGAATTAGCTGCTTGGAGCATCACCAGCACTACCGCAGCTAAATGTACTTCAGCAGCAGGGCTTGTTCAACTAGTCTTGCAAGGAAGAGAAGTTCATGTCCTTTTGTGCAAGGCAGATATTCCTAGTGCTATTGGGCTTTAATCATTGTCCATATTTTCTCTTTTCTCTGGTGTCAGTTTTTCCTATCTCAATGTGTTTGGTGCAATGCTTGAGAATGGAGAGAGAGCAGGTGCTTTGATGAAAGAAAACAAGAGTTTCTGAATGGAGATGAAAACGTTTTTGGTTTCACTTCCTTCTCAGGCAAAGCTTTCAAGGTTCCAATTAGTTTACCTTTGGCACAACTTAATTCCACACTAAAACACTGAGAGGTGTAAACAATTCTTTGATTTTATGACTCCCGTCAGCTTCTGTTTTGATGTGCTGAGGAAGAAATGAATCTAAATGGATGCAAAACAGACAGGTTAAAGTGTCCATCAAATACTTCATGTCTAAGCCAAGACTCAGTAGTTGGGAAGAGCCAGGCTTGTCTTTGGCATAGCCTAGGACAGGATGTACAATGCAAGCACTTGAAAGCCAGCCGGGTTGCTGTGTGAGCCACCCTTCTTTTCCTGATGACTTATGCCTTTTTGCTAGTGAGTAGAATGACCAAACAAAATAATAAGGAAATGCCTTAGCTGACTGTCTGATGTGCTGGATCAGCTGAATGAAAACACATACACACACACACGCACACACACACACACACACACACACACACACACATACTTGCACAAATCTTTACTATCATAAAAATGGGGCTGGAGTGTAACTTGAAAAAATCAGCTAAGTATGAACAAACACACAGATCAGTTCCCAGGCCAGTAGATCCAAGGCAGGTGCAGGCAGCCATGGTAGGCACAGAAGTTTGTCTTAAAAGCCCGTATTAACAGCAGCCTTCTTTCTCCCATCTACTTTGATCTGAAGGACTGCACCACCCTTGTCCAGGACTCCATCTTTTCTCTCTGATCTGCAGATGGAAATCCAATTAATAAAAATTAATTTGATGGAAAAAAATGGTTTTATGCCTGAAAAAATGGAAGTAAAATGTAAACGGCCTGGGCATTCAGCTTACAGAAATCCCATGCCAACCTTGTTAAAATTCACATTGGGAAGCAGCATGACCAAGATTATTCCAGTGGAAAAAGACCTCAAATCCAAGTTCTGAAAGTGGACAGTGAATGACAGGTTTGATTTTCAGTTAATAACTAAAAAACTTATCCTCAAAGATCCCAGGAGGCATTCAAAATGATCTTTTGTAATTTAAGCATCATATTGGCACATCAGGAATCTCGATGACTAACTTGACCTTTTTCCTGCCATGGGAGAGCAGATCTGATCACTGTCGTGACTTTGGAGTAGCTAAAGAAGTCTCTGTGGATTAGCTATGGCAACGTTTCCTTAATAGCTATCTAGAGTTGCTTCAATCAAAAGCTTTATCAAGAAAACTTTAAAAGAAGACATAATTGGGAATTAGCAATTCTTTGGAACTCAGAAGTTGTATGAAGGGCATTCATTTCTTCGTACTTTCTTTTGGTCTACTTTCCGCTGCTTAAAATCCCACCATCCAAGCTTTATTCTATTTGCTTGCAACTTTCTTCATTTAAATGGTGTTTCCTGTTTGTAGCTCTGGTTCTCCTGGAATTCTCTCTGTAGACCAGGTTGGCATTGAACTCACAGAGTCACAGACTCCCAAGTGCTGGGATTAAAGGCTGTGCCACCACTGCCCTTGCTGGCAACTTTTATGGCTACCACACTCTATTCCCCTTGGAAAGGTGAATGCCAAAGCCATAGGAGCAGGCAAGTTGGTGTGACTCAGATGCCACAGACTCACGGGTATTCTCATGAGTATTCTTTTCATACACTTGTGGTTCTGTTTCTGCAACAGGGTTTTACTATGCATACTCAAAAACCATTTCACACTGGTAAGTGGGGAGACATCCATTTCTGGAGAAGTGAAAGGAAATCTCTTTCTGTGCAGGTTTGTAGCTCTTCCAGGCTTGGAAGTGCAGAGGTGCACACAGGTGTAAATGAATGGCTTGGGGGTGGTTGTTAGGAGGGATGTGAGCAACCTGGTGAGAACAGGTGTAAGGAAAGCAACCATAAAGCCAGAAATCTCTTCCTTCAATCAAACGATGGTTTTCTGAGGTAGGGTGAGGCCGCTGAAGTTGAGCTAAGGGTGAAACCGGGACTAAAATGTTGGACAACAAGCAGGGGCTGAAGCTAGGAGTGGAGCCATCATCAAAGACTGGAAGCAAAACCTTGGCACTGCCTGGCTTTAAAAAAATTCATTTATGCTTCTCTTTCCGAAAGCCCCTTCTCTTGGGATTTCTGCACGGCCAGCTGAATGAAGCACAGGGCTAAAGAAATGGAAAAGCCAGCTCATGAGAGGTTGTGTCACTTGTCCAAGATCACACAAGAAGATACAGGAATAGCAGAATCAACACTCCTCAGAGATGCCCAGGCTTCCTGCTGACAGCTTTGGACTCCAGTGATTCATTGCCTCTGTTGTATCTTAGGCGTGCACTCTGTGACCCTGCTTATCTGCTCAGTTCTACAAATGGAAGATTTCACACTTCCACAAGGTCTTTCTATAAACCACTCCATACCCTCCTTGGCGATCTAGATGTAGCTTTTTTCAAGGGTGAGCATATTCCATAACCACCTTTGTCTCCAAACACTCATAAAATTACCACTGAACCTGGATGTGGCAGGCTTGCCTTCCCTCAATATGTGAGAAAGCTATATGGGAAGGGACAGCATTTGGGGAAGACCAGTTACCCTACAAACCTTCTTAAGAATTCTTGACATCTGATACCTTTTCCATCCAATAGAGCCTGTGGACTCATTCCCATAGCCATGTTTTTAAAAGCTTAAATTAAATGCCCAGGATTACACAGAATCCCAAGGAAACCAATTATATTGAAGTATAATTTCCAAAATATTAAAATGCCAATTTTTTGATGCAGCCATATATGCGTTTTCTATTAGTAACTGTATAACAAGGAATAATGGCAAATTTAATAATCATCATAATTTTAAAATAGTGAGGGGAGAAGGGTACTTGATAATATCTGAAGCTTCTTCAATGTGATGTAAAAACATCTGTGATTTCTATTACTGATGACTCACAGTCACAGCCCCTGTGATCTGTTGCCTACATACATAGTTGCAGAAAATGATCATTGCAGTCTTGACGTTAGGAAAAATAAAGAATGAATATATAAATTTCAAGTTCACAGACTGAATTTTATCTAAGAACCCTAGATGAAGCCCAGAAAATATGATACAATAACAATATTATGCCTGAAAAATTGTCTTATTTGCTGGTTATTAAGAATAGAACTCTCCATGGAAAGTTTAGCTGAACTTTCAAATCATTCCACCTAAATTTTCCACTCAAGTTTTGATTATTTTCATATGCAGAGGTACAACTAAGCAATCATTAATCCCATGCCAGGAAACTGGCAAGTTTGACTCCAGCCAAAACTGTGTTTGCTTCCATTTTCCTGGTGCAATAAATATCAGAAAGGCTGGCATTGGTGGGACTACCTTGGCCAAGATAGTTTGAATGGCTTCTGTCTTGGAAGCTTGATTCCCTACTTGTCTGGCAACTCTAGAAACAAGGGAGTGTTATGTACCAGGCTGTTTCCACGTGTTTATATACTTTTTCCTCCAAGGACTTCTTAAAACAGATGCTGGATCTCCCTGTTTGTGCACTGAGAGCAAATCATTCCTTTGATGGCTTCACATCTGGGAGAATGGAATCCAGTCAACTACTGGCATTGTTTTTTTCCCCCTAGAATTCCAATGGCACTGGGTGTCCCTAGATGGAAATGTATGCCCCCTTATCCCTGCTCAATCTTCCCAAGAATCTGTTTTAACTATGTTTACTTTACACATCTACTCTAAAAATTTCTATCATCCCAAGCAACATCTTGCTTATTTATTCACAATTCATAAGAAAAAAAAATCAGATTAGCTAGATGTTAGCTGGGCTGCTGGTATGTGGCAAAGGAAAAAGCTCAAAACGTGGATTCTGGAATTTAATGATTGTACTGAGTCATTACAAAGAAACCAAAGAATTCAGACCATCTAACCAATGCACTGGTTACTACAGTTATGTATACAAGAGCAAATCACTTCACCAAAATAACACCATACACAGGGAGCAAGCATTGCTATTGTTTGAAAGTACTGTTCCATTTTCTTTTAGCTGTGAACATTCTTGCCAGGCGTGGCTAATTCTCAGCCATCTCTCTGCTGGTGGGTGTTTTTAGGCCATGACTTACTTGCTGTTTATGTTCGGAGGGAACACATAATCTGTTGCTCTGTCCTACCTTGGCCAGTTCCAAGAGGCTGGCCAGCAAAGAGTTGAGCAGCTGAGTCTCCAGAGAAAAGATGTAACACTTGCCATTCTTTTTACGCGTGTGATGTAAATCCTCCCACCACGGCTGCATGCTACTAAATGATTTCACTATGTGTGCAGATGTGGGAGGATGAGCACAGTGGCTCTCACAAGGCCAGGCCGCAAACCATCTGCCCACCAGCAGACTGCTCCCCGCAGCAGGGATTAGAATTGTTTATCTGCTTTGGTATTCATTCTTTTGCTTTGTTTTGCTTTTGCTCTTTGTTCAAACTCAATTTAGATAGTAAAATCAAGAGACAGTTAGAGAGAGAGAGAGAGAGAGAGAGAGAGAGAGAGAGAGAGAGAGAGACATCATACATACAGAAAAGTCGAGATAAAACCACTCCAGAGCTTTTTTTAAGAGCCAATCTCTAGAGCTATACGTTTAATAATAACCTTCTTCAACCTCATCGTAGACAAACTATACTCTGTCTTCATGTTGTTCATTAGTGCTGATGTTACCTACCAAATGCCCCCCAGGGCTAGCTACGGCAGCTGTTATCTTGCACCTATGACTATCCACACCTCATGCCAGCTTTTCAAAGGCCATGTGTATTCTAGTTGATTTAGGAAGCCATTAAAATAATATGCCTTTTCATGAAGTGGGCTCATTGGCTCCTTTCTAGTATTTTAGAATTAGAGTTTCAATTCGCACAGACGTTTCACCTTTAAGATGATTCGATTATCCTAGAATCTTACCAAAATCACAGTGTGCCAAATGATTAAATTTCATCAATCTACTCAGATAACAGAAGTGAAGTGGAGATGATTTGGCATCTATTTTCAATTTTACAATAATATTTTTTTTGTTTTGGTTTTTTGAGACAGGGTTTCTCTGTGGCTCTGGAGCCTGTCCTGGAACTAGCTCTTGTAGACCAGACTGGCCTCGAACTCACAGAGATCTGCCTGCCTCTGGCTTCCGAGTACTGGGATTAAAGGCATGCACCACCACTGCCCGGCTCAATTTTACAACTTATCACCCTTAAATGAAGCTCCATGCTTTTGGTAGTCATTTCCTATTTTTGTCTGTCTGTGAGCCCAAGAAACTATTAATCCATGGTCTTTACAAGTTTCCAGCACCTGTGCATTTTAAACATGCAGCATTGTATCCCACGCAGCCCTTCACACTGGCTTCTATAGCTTGGGGTATGGTTTGCAAAGTTCATCCATTTGTGCCCCAATGGATACCTTGTTCACTTTTTCCACATCCTCTCCATTCTATGTGCTGGTTTTCACTTCTTTAACATTATTATTTGTAGCATGAAAGTTTTCATTGTAATAAAATCCTATTTTAAAAAAAAATTCTTCTATTGCTCGTGGGTTTTGTAAGATTTTATTATATAATCCAATGTCATGAAGACCTATGCTTATATTTTCTTCTAAGTTCTTTATAAATTTGTAACATATTTGCTTTGTGTTTTTAAGTGTAAAGTGAAGTCTACTGTGACTTTGTTCTTCTGTGTGTGGACACGTAGTTATCTTAGCATCATTTATAAGTGTCTTGGCACTTGTGTTGAAGATCAGTTCACCAGCGAGACAAATTTAGACTTGAGTAAGTGGAAGACTTGAGCGACTCAACAAAAAGCGCATTTCCCTGGTCAATTCTGTAGGTATCATTAATAGTAATAGTAGACAATAATCCATTAAGCCAAGACCTGTGACTCTGTGCCAGCCTGAAGCGGAGCTCTACTGGAGTGACCAAGATAAAAGACTGTACCTCGCTACAGTGGACTTGAGTAGGGATAAATGTTTTGTACATTTTGTAAAGTGTAAAGCCTGTGAGAGATATTTAAGACACCATGAAGCAAAATTAACATTTGAAATATTCTTCATAGATCAGGAAAGCCAAATTGAAATAAATAAGATGCATGGCATATCAATTTGGTTTTCCTGATCTAAGAAGAATATTTCAAATGCCTTAATGCAGTGGGAGGGGCTTGGCTTAATGTGCTAGACTTTGTTGGCTTCCCCTGGGAGCCCTTAACCACTGGGAGGAGTGAATGGGAGATGAGTTGGTGGGGGGGACGGGGAAGGAATGGAAGGAGAAACCAGAGGGAGAACTATGGTTGGAATGTAAGAAGAAATTAAAAAATAAATAAATTTAAAAAATGAAGGCACACTGGGATAAACAGCAACACTTTGTTTCAAAAATAATTATCAAATATTAGGTATTGGAGGCTTACTTGGCTGTTTTATTAAACAGAATTGTAGTTCTGAAGTTTGGTACTTGAGAGTCCTATGGTTCTCTGTCATAGTTTGTCCATATGCTCAAGGAGACCCTGAAATCTCCCTGATAACATTGTGTGATAACTTTCCAAGGGACTTATAAAATGTTTTTAGCTTTTATTTATGGGCAAGGTACCCTAAGGCCTAGTTGTTCTTAATACAATCCATCATATGTATATATACTACATGCATGTTTATATACTATTTATTCATGTGGACAGATAGAGATAATTGATCAGGACCAGAAGATAGATGATAGATAGATAGATCGATCGATCGATAGATAGATAGATAGATAGATAGATAGATGAATCATACAATTTCTAGAGATAATTTCATCAAATTTATAATTTGTTTGATAACTACGTGTCAAAGTTTAGAGAGAAGAGTATTATTTATATATGATTGCTTATTCACTCTGAATAAATGTTTTTCTATATAGATCAGAGAGAATTCTTTTAATTCATATAATGTTTAAAAAAGATAAAAATTAAAGGCCATTATTAAAAGTTATTTAAAATCTTGAATTTTTTTCCTTCTAGAGAAAATGACAAGTTACCAGGGCATTGTCATCACCTCTGAGGAAACCTCCAAAAGTCCAGGGTAACAACCCAGGATTGTTTAGGATTCTGGAATGAGGGTGTGGCTATTGCCCTCGTCACTGGTGACCTTTCCATTGGTCTTCATGAAATGAAACAACTTGAATTTCTGAAGGTCCCGGAGTTTTAAACACAGGTTCAGATTCTGTGTGGTTGGCTCTGAAATCGCTCCTTACAGATGTGAAGGAGAGCTAGAGTCCTAGCCAGCTCCTGATTCACTCCTTCGTCTGCTAAAATCTCCTTCTGAGTGGAAAAGCATCAGAGTAACACGAATAAACCAAAGAACACTTAGGGACCACAGAAGGGAATGAGAAAAATTGGGAACATGATAGATGAGGAATGTCTGAAAAATCAAATAAGATCTGGCCTAGGGAAGAAAACAAAACTAAAGAAAATATAATAAGGGTATTCAAATATTAGAAAAGTTATCATGTCTTATAAAGAAACACACACTTTTAACTTTAGGATTATAGATATAAATATTAGAAACAATAGACATATTTTCACACAACTTAGCGGGAAACATTCCAGCAATCTGAAGTGTACAGTCAAGAAAGTCTATCTTATCAGGAATGAACATGATTCTCTTATCTCTTTTAAGGGGAAAACCAAAAGCTCACAACTGCCGATTCTGTGAAAACGTTTGTGAAAAAACAGGGAAAAAACTCCTTCAAACCCAAAGATTCACAACTCTCTTTCACTCTTCGCAACGACTTGAAAGATCTCAATGATTCTATTATACTCTGATCTGCCGGTATACAGCTGGACATACCGTTTCTTACCCAGCCACCACTGTATTAAGTCTGGCATCTCTTTACAATGGCATGGATGCCTACAGTCTTCCCCAGCTGGGTTTGTAAAGTCACCTTCACATTTGGTCTTTGGCTTTGCATTCCATTCACTGGGAAAGCCCATTTTTAATTTATTAAAACTTGGAAACCCTGGGTTTGGGTCTGCAGTAGCAAAACTTATTCTTTTTACCCTCTCTTTTATAAGGTCCTTTGCTGTGGCCCATGTTTCTTTTTCCTTCAGAACTAATGGCTTACTCATGCAACTTGATAGCCCATCTCTTCTACTACTTCAGTGGTCCAGCTAATCCTATCCATTTCAGGACACATATCCACAAAATCTCATCTGTTGGTGGAGCTAGATGATGGGTGAACTGAATATAAACATACTTCTGAGATATGTTCCTGAATGGGACCAAAATGCCACAGCATGATGCTTTTTAAAAATTAATAAATTTTCATTTATTAATAAATTGATATTTGCAAGTGGCTGGTCTGTTATTCATAATCTATAGATATTCTCTTATATTCTACTAACAGAAATAAATATATTTGTAGAAACTGTGTGTTGATTGTCATCTATGCACATGTGTGTCGAGATGCACATGCCTGTGTATGCGTGTGAGGAGGCCAGAGGAGGATTCCAGATTTCTCTAGCACTCTCTGCCTTTGTCTCTGGAGATAGGTCTCTCACTGAACCTGGAGACTGCCATGTTTTGCTAGGTTAGCAGGCTAATGAGATCCATTGCACCCCCCTGAGTCTGCCTCCCCAGTTCTGGGGCCACACACACATAACACATCTGTCTAGTTAACATGGATCCTGGAATCAGAAGCTCCCCATGCTGTGAATAGCACTCTTGCTCACTGAACTGTATCTCCTCAGGCCTGAACTAGATAAGTTGGAATTCAATTTCTTTGGTTTGGACCTTTATAATAGTCTCAGTTTTAAAGGTAATACATGTGCTTTATGTTTTCAACTGAAATAAAACCATGAGTATGAACTTACAGATATATGCATATATCATACTCATGCATCTAATAATTTAATAAACAAAAGTTGCTATACAACAACACAAAGACTGCTCATGAATGTCTCTTAATTTCCCCAGAACTATCAAATCACAAACTTGATGAGTTTAGAGTCTAATGTGGGCAAAATTCACACCACAAATTCTTCATTTCTACTAGAGGCACAGAAAGTCCAAATCCTGCCGTATGTGGTGAGCAGCCTTCCCAGACAGCTGCCCCCAAGCAAGGCTGTAGGCATTTGTGCAGAGTGGTCATTAGGAAACTTCACTTTGCTGACTATGTCACCCTGGGATGAATTTCTATTTTAAATAATGCCAAGCTAGTCCGTGCAATTTACATAGCTTCCACTCAAAAGGTCACAATTAGATAAAGAAAAAATGCTAAAATAACAAAAAGTCTAGTTGAGATTGAGGTGGAGATATAGATTCCTTGCTTTTCAATCTTCAAAGTAGGGCTGAATTTCTCCAAATTTCCACTGTGGTGTTAACTTGGATGGATCACAGGATACCCAGACAGGTTGCAAAATGTCGTTACTGGCTATCTTCACGGGGCTGTTTCCAGCAGAGACCATCAGTAAACCAGGGAACTGATGAAGGAAGATCCTCTTTAACCCAGACAGAGCAAAGGGGCAGAGGAAAACTCAGTTTTTCTGCCTTGTGAATACCATCTTCTACCCTTGCGCTCCAGACCCTGGAAGCCACACCAGCAGTTCCTTTGGATTCCAGGGCCTTTGATCTTTCTGTCTGAACTGAAAGTTACTCTACCAGCTTCTGAGGTATTCAGGCCTTCAGACTTGAGCTTACCCATGTCGTCAACTTCCTTGGATGACGACCTTTCAGACAGCACATTGTGGGACTGCTCCATCTCCATAGCGTGTGAGCTAGTAATAAACCCCTTCTTGTTTATCATGGCTGTGTCTACATCTGTCTATTGACCTCCTCATCCACTCGTCTCTACTCCTGGTTCTATTTCTCTGGGGGAACCCTAATATAGTAATCTATATTTAAAATTTTTATCTTTTGTGTGTAGGTATTTTGCTGGCATGTATGTCTGTGCACCACATGCATGCTTGGTACCCACAGAGACCAGAAAAGATATCAGATCCCCTGGAATTGGAGTTACAGAGGCTGTGAGCTGCCATGTGGATGCTGGGAGTTGAAACCTTGCCTGGCTCCTAACAACTAAGCAATCTCTCCAGCTCCTGTATTTGTTAATAAATCCAGGTGATATACCAAACATAGAAATCATGCCTCACGGGCTGTAGTGGTGCACACCTTTAAACCTAGCACTTGAGAGGCAGAGGCAGGCAGATTTCTGAGTTTGAGGCCAGCCTTGTCTTCAGAGTGAGTTCCAGGACAGCCAGGGAAACCCTGTCTAGATAAAACCAAACTAAAAGAGAAAGCAAAAAAGAAGAAAAGAAAGGAAGGAAGGAAGGAAGGAAGGAAGGAAGGAAGGAAGGAAGGAAGGAAGGAAGGAAGAGAATGAAGCAAACAATGTTTCATCCTTTCTTGCTTGGTGTCTGGACTATAGCTACCTATCCATCCTTTGGGTTCCTTTAAAACAGGAAGGACTTTCCACCTTAGGACCCACGCACACAAAGGACCTTTACTTCATCCTCAACCAAGCCAGGAAGGCACTTCCTATCGTGTGTTTCGCAACCAGTTCTTTGCCTCCTGTCCCAGTTTAGACACTACCTCTTGAAAGGGACCCTCCTGGCCTTCTCTGTTCATTTTTTCCTGATGTCATTTGTCAGTTTACAATTGTTTCATTTGTTTAATCACATGCACACATCTATCCTGTGACACAGTGTCACTGAAGAGTCCGTGGCCCTTGCCAGAGAAGGCGCTCCCAGCTGCCATTCAGTGAGGCTGGGTGAAGTCCTGTGGAGCTGTTGGATTTTTCCGGGCTGTTATACAGCTCAGATAATTTCTGACACTTCATAAGCACTCGATAAAGCAATCTTTTCCAAGCTTATTTTTCAAGGAGAGAACTGGTACGAAGGACATCTAGCATAATATGACTAAATGGCTGTCCATGGGTATAAAAGCTACAGCCTGTGTGAAAACAAAGTTATTCCTGGCCCACTGACAAACCAACTTGTAGAGGAAAGTCTCAGAGACTTGTGCTCTACTGTTTGAAAATATTTCCAGATTCAGAAGTAACTGCAGGCCATTTTCAGGGTTTTGATTTCTCAGAGACAAGTCAGGCCAAGGAGATAACTGAACATACCCTCAGAATCCACTCAAGTTATAACACCGAATCATGTTGGTCATCCCCTACACCCTTTGAGCTAGGCGGGCTTTCCTTCTCACTCTTTCTTGAAACAAAAGCAAGCTTTTTGTCTGGTCTCCATTTTAAGTGAAAACAACCATAAGTTAGCACCCTTTGGAAAAGAATAGTTAAGGTATTGAGGGATCTCTCTACTGTATTTTTCCAGTTGATGAGTCAAATCCAGGTCTCTGTAGATGCATCCAAGCCAATGACAGAAAGGAAGGTTCTGCAGACACCTTCTTAAAATTGTAGCAAGTCCAATAAAAACCAATGATCTAAGGACAACTACCTGCCAATCCTGTGTCACTGAGTCATCTAATGTGGGGACATGCTTGAGCTCTTCCAGGGTTTTCAAAACCTCAGGCTGGTTTATTATTTCCATTTCTATTTTCTCACTGGGCTGTCCTGAAGCTTTGCATGATGAATATGAGGAATAAAGTACTAAATAAGCTGCGATTTCCTGGGTGAGCACAGTAATGATGATAATGATGACCACAAGGAGCACTCACATTTCATTCTGTCAACTGAGCTCCACAAAGACTCAAAGAGAGCACCCTGTGGAACATCTGATAACACACACACACACACACACACACACACACACACACACACAATCTCAGCTTGTGTTCTGAGCTCTTACAGTTTCCTTTTTCCCTTGGTGAATTCAACTCACATTCAGCATCCAGGCTCAACCCCCTTAACATTGTTCAAATCTTTATTCTCATCCCCTTGCTGGGATTTTTCTGATATTGTAGAATCTTTAGCAGTATCATTCTTGTAAGGCTACTTCTAGGAGTGAGCAGCAGAGCTTCTGAGAGAATGTTAGCGGAGACACGTCAGTGCTGCTCCTACAGGACACGTCGGGGCTGCTCATACAGGACACGTCGGTGCTGCTCATACAGGCCTCTTCTTTGTACTATGCTGTTTCAACAGAATTGTCCTCTGTTCTATGTCTCAGACTGCAACTAGTCAAGGACAGAATACAGGGGACCAGTCAGAGGTTACCACAGTTAATAATAAATGATAAATGTTGGTGCTGGGACTGGGACAATGGTCATATTCTCCTTTTTTAAAAGATTTTTAAAATTGTATACATGCATATATGCATGTGTCTGTCTGTCTGTGCACATGGTTGCAGGTGCCTACAGAGGCAAGAAGAAAGTGTTGGATACCCCGGATCTAGAGTTACAGGCAACTGTGAACTGTCTGACATGGGTGTTGAAAACTAAACTAGGATCTTTGTAATCATTGTCCTCTTTGTAATCATGATCCTCTTAATCATTAACAATCTCCCTAGCCCACAATCACCTCCCCCCCCTCTCATTATGAAACAATCCTTCTCTACACTATGAATATAGTTTACTCTCATTGGTTAATAAAAACCTGACAGGCTGTTAATTGATCAGGAAGTTAGGAGGGAAAATCAAACTGAGAATGCTGGAAAGGAGGGTGGAGTCCAGAGAGACACCAGTCAGATCTCCCAGGAAGCAAAACATGCTAGAGGACAGGTAAAGCAATGATGAGTCACATGGCAACACATAATCAATAAAAGTGGGTTAATTTAAATGTAAGAGTTACTAAACAAGCCTGAGCTATCAGCTGAGCATTTATAATTAATATAAGCCTGTGTGTGGTAATTTGAGAAGCAGTTGCCAGGTATTTGAGAACAAGCCATCAGGACAGGGAAACATCCATTTACACAGACATTCATTCTCTCCTCCTCCTTTTGAGACAGGATATCACTGTTTACCCCTAGCTGGCCTAGAACTCACTGTGTAGACCAGACTGACATTGAACTCACAGAGGTCCTCCTGACTATGCCTTCCAAGTACTGAATTTAAAGGTATGTGCCACCACACCCAGCTATAGTTACTTTCTTATGAAACTATACATCTTGAGAGACAGGATATGAGAGAAAGGCAAATAGTCAAGGATTATGCCCAAGTTTCATATGAGTAACTTGAAAAGAAGATTCCTGTGGGCTGAGACTAAAAAAGAAAAGCTTTGTTTATATTTGATTTACTTATTAGATATTAGGAATCTGGTGAGAGGCCAGAGTGTCTGCCTCTGGTTTATGCTAAGGACCTGGTAGAGTATGTACACTTGAGATGGTCAAAATGTGCCAATATATGTAAAGAATCAGAACTAGAAAAAGGAAAACATTGAAAGAAAAGCTCTGTCTTAGTTTGAGTTAGCAAGGAGTTAAATGATTAGATTTAGTGGCAAGAAGGGAGAGAGAAAACATGATGAAGAATGGAGGAAAGTGAGATGAGGAGGTGACCCAATGAGAGGGGTAAAGAACGCATTGATGAGCTGGTGTGGGCTATAATGAATGAACTCACCCTTGGAGCCTGTAGTCATCAGTCACTCTGTTCTCTCCCTGCAGATTTGTACATTTGCTTCCCAACCCAAACATCAAATAAACTAAAATTGCATTTAAGCTACTAATAAAAATGTTCAAACCATGTTATTTTAACTTCCAGTAATTTAAGAGTTTGAGTAAAAACGATTATGTTTATGAACTTAGCAAATTTTTCAGGGCATACTATGAAAGATAAAACACTTGTGGAATTAGTCAAATAAAACTCCTGCAGTGTGTGCACATTTGTGTGCACTACGTGGGTGTTCATGTGTGAACAGATTGCAAATACAGTTAACTGGTCCTGAAAGACACTGTATTTCTTATCTTTTTATTTCTTCTGTGTTATTCCTTGTTTCTATGACTCTCATACCTGACAATCGGTTTTGACAAATTATCCTGATGATTCTGTAGTTGCTTGCAAACAATTTGATATACCAGGAAGAAATTCTACAGATCGGTCCTTGAGAATTAGAGTGTATGGTCTCATGGTCACAGGAAAAGTGGTGGAGAATAAAGGTGTGACATTCTGATGCATTGCAGCAGAAGTTGACATGAGCTTGTGGCAAACACAAATGGAGAAAAGTTGTTATGAGAAAAGCAAACCCAGACACTTTGCATTAAAATAACCTGCCACTGGCAAAGGGCTCACCCCATGAGCATGAAGAGATGAGTTCAGATACCCAGTGCCCATGTAAAAATCTGGATATATCTCGCCATATATTTGTATATATACTACATATATACTACAAATATACTATATATATTTGTAGTCCTAGTGTTGGGGAAGCAGAGACAAGAAGTCCCAGAGGCCCCCAGCCATATAACCCAGCAGGTTGGAGGACACCAGATTCAGTGGGAGACCCTATCTCAAAAGCCAAGATTGAGAGCAATAGAGGATGACATTGGATATCAATTTTTGGTCAACACACACACACTCCACATAACACATAGGCACACATTCATATCAGTCCCTACCTTCTATGCAGTTTTTCCTTAAATAGTCACTTTTCTGATGCTTTGATAAAACACCATGACCAAGACTACTATAGAAGGAAGAGTTTATTTGGGCTTACAGTTTTAAAGCAATAAGAATCCATCACAGCAGGGAGTCACAGCAGTGGGAGTAAGAAGCAGAGAGCTTGCATCTTAATCCCTACCAGGAAGTAGAGGGAGGGAACTGGAAGTAAGACTGTATAAATGTCAACCCCCCACCCCCCCCCCCCCCCCCCCCCCCCCCCCCGTCAACAAACTTTCTTCAGCAAGGCTATACCTCCTAAACTTCCTCAAACCATGCCATTAGCTGGGAACCAAGTTGATGTTCACATGCCTAAGTTTATGGGGAGACACTGCTTACTCAAATTACAACAAATAGCAATTCTCTTTTATATCGTACTTGAATAAAACAGGGTCTCACTAGGTCAGTCAAGCCTTGAACTCACAGAGATCTTCCTGCCTCTACCTCCCAAGTGCTAGGATTCAAGGTGTGTACCACCACACCTGACCTGAATATAAAACTTAGAAGTACCTAGGTTTCTATTTACAGAGAACAATATTTGCCTTATTTTCAATTGTTATTTATGTAGGATGGCAATACTTAACATGAAGTGTTATGTCTAACATTGTAGGAGGAGGGCCCACTTGTTCATCCCAACCACCCAACTAGCTTAACCCTGAAATAACCACACAGCAATTGTATTAATTAAATCACTGCTTTGCCCATTATCTCTAGCCTTTTATTGGCTAACTCTCACATCTTAATTTAACCCATTTCTATTAATCTGTATATTGCCATGTGGCAGTGGCTTACCGGCAAAGATTCAGGATGTCTGACTCTAGCAGCAGGTCCATAGTGTCTCTCTGACTCCATCCTTCTTTCTCCTACACCAAACATGGACACAACAAAGCGATTTGAATTCACTTTTGGAACACAAAGAGTGACAGAAGATTAATTAATTCACTCTCCATCTTGAATTTTAATTAAACTAGTTAAGTAGAAAAGATAATAACAAAATTGAAATTATTGTCACACCACAAGTAGGTACATTTCAACATAATGAGTGTATTAAAAATTACGTATTATCCAATATCCAGATGTAAAGCAGCAATACTCATGTGTGTGCATAAAACTCTTTGGATGGTATTTAATAAATAGTAGCTATTTTCAAAAAAATTAATCTTAAAAAGGTTATAAGAAACAGTGCATTTATTTAAAATGGAATTCTAGTTTCCACCTTCTTTAAAAATATTTTGGGGGTACTGAGAGTAATTATTTTCTGGAGCTGGAGGGAAAGTCTACTATTTAAAGCTTGCCTTACATTTATGACCAGGTCTAGCTGTACATGCATGTGTGGAGTAGGCAGGCATGTGCTATGTGTGACCAGGTCTAGCTGCACACACATGTGTGAGGTAGGCAGGCGTGTGCTATGTGACCACTGAGAAATGGTGCTTTGTGCTTCTTATTCATATTTCAAGGAGCCAAAAATTGCTTCGTTCTAAGTGATTTCTTTTCCTGTCCATGAAGCATGAAAAGTGCGAGCTTGTGTTTTGTTTTCTAAATAGAATTTAGATTGTCATATGAAATGTCTTAGCTTTAAGGTTTTGGTTCTATTTTTCACATGTTCTGAAGTGCATATAAATCATATAGATATAGTGGCCTTCACCTTTAAGAAGCTCATTTGCATACCCCATCTGCACAAACTCAGAGTCAGCACAGGATGGTCTGAATTAGACTTGATGTTTTATATTTATTTTTACTTGCCACAGATTCTTAGTTCAGAAACCTGTAGGAGGAGGCCGCTTGTTCATTCTGGCTACCCAGAACCAAAATAACCATACAGAAACTGTTTTAATTAGAACACTGCATGGCCCATTAGCTCTAGCTTCTTATTGGCTAACTCTTATATTAATTTAACCCATTTCTATTAATCTGTATATAGCCACGTGGCAGTGGCTTACTGGCAAAGATTCAGCATGTCTGACTCTGGCCGGGGCACCATAGCATCCCTCTAACTCCGCCTTCTTCCTCCCAGCATTCTGTTTAGTTTTCCCCACCTACCTAAGTCCTGCCCTGTCAACAGGCCCAAAGCAGTTTCTTTAATTCATTAATGGTAATCACAGCATACAGAGGGAAATCCCACATCAGAAACCTACTTTATTAGTGGAGTTATAAAAAGGCAATTGGAGGCCACTGAGATGGCTCAGCAGATAAAAGTGCTTGTCACACGAAATATAATAATTTTAGAGCAATAATTGGAAATTAAATACTCTAGATGCAAAAGCTTGAAAAAGAACAAAAGGGCGTTTTTTGGCTATCGGATTCTTTTTAATTTTAGTGTGTGTGTGTGTGTGTGTTCCTCCATCTGTCTGTCTGTCTGCTGTGAATGTGCCATGGTGTGTAGTGGTCAGAGGACAACTCTAACTTCTTTTCTGCTCCCTGTGTGCTCTAGGTATTGAACTCAGGTTGTCAAGCCTGCATGCAAGGGCCCCTGCCCAATGAGTCATCTCTCCATCCCTGCAATCATTCTCCCATGAGCTCGATGCTCTGGTCCACACTCAGTGTAACCACAAGTAGAAAGTCTTCAAGCTGCAGACAAGATCAGTCGACAGCACACATATAACACTTGATGAGATGTGTTACAGACTTCAGAACAGGCATAGCCACCAACACACTTTGAGACAACTAGATGACAGCTTCAACCTAGTAGACCAAACAAGAATTCCTTCTTTGGGATACAGAACTGAGGTGAAGCCAGCCTAGGAAACACTTGTGTTTTGTTTAGTAGGACATAAAACTTCATAACATCAGAGGGTGAAAGCTAGGTTCATGCAGTCAACTCCTCCCTCAACCCAAGTGGAGTCTTTCATAAGGCAGACTGCCTCAACTCTTCACATGGGGCACAATAAACTATGGGTATGATAGAGTGAAAGGAACTCTGGGGAGAAATTCCTCAGTGCAGAGAAAGGACATACCTAATTCCACACATATGTCTATGAGAAGCGGAGGAGATAAAAAGCACTGGTGGGGGAGAGCATCCCAAGCTGCGTGTGCATGAGAAGAATCTGTTGTGGATGCTTCAGCTGGGTAAAGACTCCATCTCCACATTGAGAAACTTCACCATCCTCTTCCGGAGTAGAGGTAAGCAGATAGTGGTTTGTGACTTTCTTATTACAGGAACAAGCAGTTGGTGGCAAGCCGAACACAGTTCTGAGTGGCTTGTTTCAGTTCTGCCACCATTCACCAGCCTAGGTAGGGCATGAGCAGGCTCTAATCCTGTGTTAGATTTCTAACCATAACACAGCACCATAAGCCGGATGGCTTAGAAAAACATCAATTTATTGCCTCATCATTCTAGAGGCAGGAGTCCAGCATCAACATGTTGACAAGGCCATGCTCTCTCTGCAGGTGCTTGCTAGGGAATATTTACCCCACACTTAAAACTTCTGCCTGTTCCTTGATATACAACTTTAATCTTCACACAGTCTTCTCGGTGTGAACGTGTTTACATCCAACCTTGTTCACCCCCTTTTAAGGTATCAGACACGCTAGGATACCAGCTCTACCCTACTCCAATATGACCTCATCTTAACGCAACTAATTAAACCTGCCAATGGCCTTTCTTCCAAATAAGGTCATTACTTAAGGTACTGAAACTAAGGATTTTAACATATGCGCTTTTCAGGGACACACTTCAACCCAGAACACTTTTGCTCCTGTGATTTATAATCCAGTTAGGGGAAGAAGCATATATGCCCCTGGAGCCCATTAAAATTTGCTACTTACTAGAATGAAATCATACTGGGTTTTCTTCCCATAGCCAGAATTTTTCTGTTGCTGTCTGTCTATCAAGGGTTAACTTCATTTTTTGTCAGCATGGCAAGAAATAATGCTCGTTTACAGGCATATCAACATTGGGGAGATATTTTGACTCTGTCAAAAAGCTGAATAACAGTAGCTGGAGAGATCAAGAGCACTTGCTGCTTTTGCAGTATCCCACACTGGGGTTCATAACTATCCGTAACTCCAGTTCCAGGGGATCTATCACCCTCTCCTGACCTCTTTGGGCACCAAGCATGTACATGATACATATACATACATGCCAGCAAAACACTCATGAATAAATCTAAAAAATCCAAACCTGAACAACAATACACCATCATTGCAAGAAAATCGTATATGAGTTTTAGTATAGCAAAAGTCAAATGGGCTCAATAACGAAGTCCTTTCAAGTAAGGAAGAAGGAAATAAAAATGATACTGATGAACTCATTGTATCTCAGTATATCACCTTACAGGGGCAAAACATGTAGCCTCTTTGTATAACCTGTGCCCTCGTGATGCATGTGCATGTTTGTGTAGAGAATCTAATCAGTGTGAACACCCATTAGAATACAAGTGTGAAGCGAAATGAACAGGGCAGATGATGGAGAGAATTAGCCAGAGTGTTAGTTTAAATATAGATCACAAAGAAGGAGTGCTAGAAATAAGAGAGGTTGAGAAGGATGTTTTGTGCCTTTTCTCTTTGACTGGTCAGCTTAATAATGGTTAAAACGCAAATATAGGCATCAAAAAAACTGATTAATATGGAAAATGGAAAACCCCAAGTGCCATGAGGAATCTTACCATATTGGAGATGTTGAAGGCAGATGTGATTTCTGCATTTGCTGCTTCGGAAGTTGGGCTATTCCATGGCTTACGGTTACTATTGATGTTTTTCTCTAAGATGGAACTGAAGTTATACATTCTCAGACATCAGACATGTGTCCCTTGGTGGATATATATTGTTAGACAATGAATTAAACACTTGATAGGAGATAATTTCAGAAAAAAGCGCTTTGTGGGGGTGTCACAGTCTGGAAGGCTACAGTCCATCATGACAAGGAAGGCATGGCAGCAGGAACTGGATACACAGAGGTAGGAATCCTGATGCCATGGTGGATCAAGAACCAGAGGCCTAGAGCTAGAACCAGAGCCAGATTATAACCTAAGTGACCCACTTCCTGCTTCCAGGCTTCTCCTCCTTAAACTTCCACAATCTCCACAGTCAGTACCACCATCTGGGGTCCAAATGCAGAAACCCAGGCGCCAGTGTGTGACATTTCACATCCAAACCACAGCATTTCCTCGTCCCTTAGGTTGAGATATTAAAGTGTGATAAACAGAATCTGGTGGGAAAGATACTGACTCAGAATTTTGGTCCCAAATGAAAACACCCAAACTGTTCACATACCCTTTCTTTCCCCATCTGTTATTTCCTCTTAAAGGTGTTACTTTAAGACAGATAGCAATCTGAAGGGGAAAGCCTTATGCTGTGGGCCCCCACTGCCCTTGAAGTTAAGTAGAAACTCTGGAATGCAACCTACAAAGCCCTTCAGAATGTAGCCCCAGTCCTCCACTTGTCTAGTTGAAAGGGTGTGTGTGTGTGTGTGTGTGTGTGTGTGTGTGTTTCCTGTTCCTCAACCATTCAAGGCTCTTTCCATTCCGTCTCTGTATTTCCTCATCTCTGTCTGGTTAGTCCTGACTCATATCCTCCTGGTCTCAGTCTAGCTACAGATTGTTCCAGGAGCTGCCCATCCCCATGATCATATGATACACCCTTCCTGACTCTGGCATTCCCTCATTTGGGGGCATTCACTAAGCTCTACGGCAGTTACTTCATAATGGGCTGTGTGTAGCATGTATTCTTCTGTGTTCTCTAACTTTCCTAAGGATGGACATAAATTCTGTCTTGTTCAATATCATATTCTCACTCTTGTATGGGCAGCATTGGTGCTATATAGTGTTTGTAACAAATAAACAAATGAGTGAGGGGAAACACATTGACCCGTGATGTCTCTGTGAGGTGTATAGCCACTAACAGTTAGATTAACACTTTAATATTATGTTCAAAGGCAAGAACAGCCAGTCAAGGCTAATGGATGTCAGACAATGCACCCTTCAGAGAAACTGATGAGAAAGGCTACAGAGGAACCTTCAGAGGAATGGAAAAATTGTTATTTATTTATTTTTTTAGTCTGAGTATTAGTTTGGCAAGGATGTGTGTATGTAAAACTATACTGAGCCCTGTTCTTCTAATTTGTACCCTAATGTGAAAACAAAAAAAACTACTTTTGTCTCATTCTGATGCCAAGGTTATATACATTTTACCATTTGTTATCTCAAAAAATCTGGGTTTGTTTTTACAGTTCAGTTTAAGCTTGCTACCATTTTTGTAAGATGGTTCTCCATGACTTAGCCCTGAAACTTCTGGAAAACGTTTAAGCTGTTTAATGCCTGGAAAGCTGAGGAATCTGCAGTAACTTTATTTAAAGGTATATAACTTTATTGACTGTATTGTTAAGTTCAAATTTAATGTTCCCTTCCCCAGTGTGTTTCCCTGACAGACAGACAGAGTGGGCCATCCATGATCTTGCCTTTTAGTTCCAGAACTCAGAACAATTTCAAACCAGTTAGGAGACTGGGGTTGGTTTTGTCTGAGCACCAGATTTCTGCTTAGTTGTTCCCAGAGCATGGGGCACCCTCTATTAAGGGTCTAACCTTAATATTTATATTTTCATCAACTCCCTTCCAATGAGTCTGAGCAAACTCAAAATTCTGTTGTTGTTAGTCACCCCAAACTGAGCCCCCCTCCAGGAGTGACTGAAGAACTCCTTTGACCAAAGATGGAAATTCTTTGTTTTCGGATTAGCTTCATCAAGGGAACTTCCAATGAATTCCTAGGGATTCTTGTGTAATTAGGCCATCATTCTAGCATGTCAGCATTTGAAATTGTCTCAAGAACTTGTTCTACACTTCTAAGGAAGTGGGGCTAATTTTCCTGTTGTAAAATTTGTATCAGAGGCTCGGGAGATGGCTCAGTTGGAGAAGTGATTGTTCCACAAGCATGAAGACCAGAGTTTGCATATTGAACACACAAAAAGCTAGACAAGGTGGTATGCATCTATAATGCCAGTGCTGGGAAGGTGGAGGCAGGAGGATTTTTGGAGGTGCCTGGCTTGCGAACCTGGCTGAATTGGTGAGATCCATGCTTAGTGAGAGAGCCTGTCTCAAAAAATCACATGGATCTTAAAAGAGGAAGGCAGCAGACATGAACGCCTGTCCACCACTTATACAATGCACACATGTGTACCAACACATACACCTACACGAAATTATATAGTTACGTTTGTTTATGATACAATGATTATTTTTTTTAAAAAAAAGTCCTTTTGGTACCATATTTAAGATTTTTTGCAAGGTTTCTGAGTAAATTTTACTCTAACCTTTCTTTTCTCTTCTGAACACATCTTTTTTTTTTTACTTTACTTATTTATTTATTTTTAATTAAAAATTTTCACCTCCTCCCCTCCTCCCATTTCCCTCCCCCTTCCCCTACCCTCTTCCTTCTCCCTCTCCAGACCAAAGAGCAGTCAGGGTTCCCTGCCCTGTGGGAAGTCCAAGGTCCTCCCCCCTCCATCCAAGTCTAGGAAGGTGAGCATCCAAACAGATTAGGTTCCCACAAAGACAGTACATGTAGTAGGATCAAAACCCAGTGCCATTGTTCTTGGCTTCTCAGTCAGCCCTCCTTGTCCACCACATTCAGAGAGACCAGTTTGATCATATGCTCCATCAGTCCCAGTCCAGCTGGCTTTGGTGAGCTCCCATTAGATCAGCCCCACCGTCTCAGTGGGTGGGCGCACCCCTCGCTGTCCTGACTTCTGTGCTCATGAACACTTCTTTCATTTGCTGCACTTCAGTCTTGTGGTACCTAATGTCTGTGCAGTCATTTGGAGGGTTAAAAATGGGCTATTCAAATGGGTGGAGAATTGTCTCTGTGCATCAGCCACACCATTGTTCTTACTTTGCTGTATCCTGCAGTTATTCAATGTGGATTAACCGTCAAAATCAATTACAAACTCAAAGTTGCCTTTGACTGGGGTGTATTTATTATTGTTATTAGATAATGCACAAGCTATTGGTACAATATTTATGGAGGTAAGAACACACTTCTCTCTAAAGATTTTATCTTTTAAAGGGCACATAAAAACTTACACTTGCTTTTCAGCTTCATAAAAAACATATGAACTCGTACAGTTAGCACAGCTTATCCATCCTGAGTTTCTCTTGGTTCAAGAAACCGTGGAACTAAATCCCATATAACCTATATAAGCTATATGTTTAAATCAACTTTAATGGGGGCAGAAAACATCTGACTGATAACTCAGAACAAGAGAAAATTGTAACTCCAGTTTAACAGTACATTCAACAAAGTACTGGACTCTTAGAAAAATGAACTGCAGAGTTAAATGATCAGGTCTGCATGTTCTAAATAGAATATCTTTTATGTATCTGTGTGCACTGTGGCATTGTGAATGTGTACCCATGGGTGTGTGTGTGTGTGTGTGTGTGTGTGTGTGTGTGTGTGTGTGCAATATTCCTTGATCTCTTTCTACTTCCTTTACTGAGTCAGTTTTTCAGTTGCATCCAAAGCTCTTTGGAATGAATAATATAAATAGTCAGCTTCCTCCAGGGATAACTTGTCCTCCCTCTCCAGTGCTAGAATAGCAGATGGTCCACCATGTCTACCCAGCATTCCCTTGGGTTCTGGGGATCTGAACTCTGGTCATGCTTGCACAAGAAGTGTTTTTCCCATTGAGCCATCTCCTTAACCTCTAATATTTAAAGCTTTTATAAAATTTCTCATCTAATTTGAAGCCATATTAATTTTAATTCTGTCTTCTAATTTCTGAAAACCCTAACATAAAGGAATTCAGCAAACTTGTCTATTTGCACACACATACACAGAATACAAGGTCAGTACTGGGACAAAGAGGATGTTTATTCTAATAGTTAATGTTTTAAGCAATAATATTTATGTTGTTAATAATTTTGCAGCTTCGTGGGGGTCAGCACAGAATGAGCCTGTGGAAACCTGAAAGACGCAGCACTAATGTAAAACATGTAAGCTAAAAGTTCCTGGGAAGAACTCTTGTTTCCACTGAACTTTCTACAGAGGGGGCAGACTGATCAGAGCCTCCATGCCTGTGGAGGTCCAAGGCCAAACATCTTAGCTCCCTAGATAGCCATCTACTGCTCCCTTTGTATAACCTAACCTCCTGTGACTCTTAGGTAAGTGTGCCAACTGGAAGGCTAAGGCCATCATCAGAGGCATCTGTAGCTTAGAGCAGAGATCCTGACTCTGTTGTAACCACCTTCCTGATGGATCCACCCATGTATTTGAAAAGTGTTTTGATTTTACTTCATTTATTCTGTTATTATAACAATTTCATAAAACATTTACCACATTGGAACCTGGAATTGGGGATAATCTGTATTTTGGGGCGATGATCATTCACATTTGGCTCCAGAATAAACTTCATCCCCGCTGAGGTGAGAGCTGTGTGTTTGTGTCAGCAAGTATGGCAAGTACTGTGGCTACCTAGCGTTTTTGTGACACTTAACTCTTTCCATTTTCCCCACTTCCTTCCCTGACTGGAGCACTGAACCCAGTCCTCTGCTTATAATGCTCAGAGACAGAAATAGAACAAGGAAGTCTCTGGCTTGGGTAGTTTTAACTGCCTGACCCCTTGAAGGAGCTCTTGCCAGAGCCTGGAATGCAGCATCATGGATACAGGGATTCCCTCAGAGGAAGAAGGACGAAGAACAAGATTAAACCACAGGATCTCTCGGCTAGGTATCAGTTCTCTGAAGAAAACTTTTATCTCACTAGGCTTTTTCTAAAGACCTGTTTTTATTTTGTAAATGAGCTTTCCAGGTACCAAAGGGTTAAAAGAGCCAAAGGAAGTTCTACAGGAATGATCTGACATAAAGAAAGCAGAGATACCAACTGGACAGCTCACACCATGGATAGCAAACTAGAAGCCAGCATGAACAAAGCCTACGGTGGTGATAGGTGGTCCTTGTGCTTGGCCATGGTTGATTCGTATAAGATGACTTTATGGAGCCGGGCAGTGGTGGCGCACGCCTTTAATCCCAGCACTCGGGAGGCAGAGGCAGGCGGATCTCTGTGAGTTCAAGGCCAGCCTGGTCTACAAGAGCTAGTTCCAGGACAGGCTCTAAAAAAGCTGCAGAGAAACCCTGTCTCGAAAAACCAAAAAAAGAAGAAAAAAGAAAAAAAAAATGACTTTATGGGACACATTCTAGGATTGCTAACAGAAGTCTGACGACAGCAGCTCTTTCTAGAATAAACAGCCAGCACTAGACACTACCGATAGAACCTGGAACGAACAAGACAAACACCACCTACTTTCTTACTGTAGCCACCTACTCTCTACTGTTTCTGATGAGTAAAACTAGCAGGAAACCAATTGGCAAAGCTGTCTGGGAAATGCACAAAAAAGATGAACTAGACACTGTGAGGCAGGAGGATAGCAGTCAGCATGGCGCAAGGCCTGAATGAAAGCAGCTCCTGGGAAGAAAGAATATTCCACGCTGTTAGAGAATTCTGGAATATGCCATGCTGTCAGAGAATTCTTATAACAGTTCTCACCATGAGAATATGTGCATAAGGACTTTTGAAGTCTTTTGATTAGTTCCTATCTCAGATATGAAAGCATATTATCCCCTCCCTCTTGACCCCTTGACCTCCTTTGGTTTGAGCCTGACATGAGTAGCTCCATCTTGGCATGGGCCAGTTTCCCTCTGCTCCATTAGTTGGGACATTTCTCTAAAAGCACCACCTATAGTTAGGCTTGGATTGCTCCTCAGAGCCAGTTGGTCTGATCCAATGGTAGGAAGAATGCCAGGAATATCAGGATCCTTTGGACCGCATTTGAATAAGAAAGAAGTTTAGAAGAGACTCTTAGGCTCTCCACCTGGAATTGCTTGTTAAGTTGTTTTATCTGTCCTTCAGACATTAGCGATCATCTTAACACCCTGGGCCAACGTCATTTTGTCATAAGTTGTGATGCTGTGGTTCTGACAGGCAAGAGGTACACATCTAGAAAAGAAGTTATAGAGAAAAATCTATCATGATATAAGGAGCCTGTCTTGTATGGTGGTTCTAAACCGTGAAGCCTGAAGAGAACCTGTATAATGGAAAAGAAAACACAGAGGCCTGAGACACCCCCAGAAACTAAGAAAGCCACATGAATTCTGGATCTAGTCCAGTTTTCAGGTCAATATTCCTGATGCTGATGATTCAAGGGCAGTGCGCATGGAGCGTGAACCAACTATCTGCCCTCTTCCTCAATGCCTCTTTTTCCTCCCATGGCCTCCTTCCCAACTTCCTGGCCTGTACCTGCATTCACATGCACTTATACACATACATTAAAAGTAGGATCTCTGCATGCAAAAAAATTGATGTGATTTTGTCTTTCTGAGTCTGGGTTCTCTTTCTTAATTTTAACACTTTCTGGGTTTCCATTTTCCTACATATTTCATAATTTCAGTTCTTCTTCACAACGCATTGAGGCTCTGTTGTGTTATTGTACCATGTTTTTATGACCCATTTATCTGGATATCTGGGCCAAGGCATTTTAAGTATCAATGTCTAACTGTTCTCCATTAAGGAAGAGCTAATATGTCTTATTCTTTCAGTAATTTAGGGTATGAACTTGAGTATTTGAGTACATTCTTGATATAAAATATATGATATTAGACCATGATTCTTTTTAGTAAGAACACTTAAGCTCTACTTTTTTGAAAAACACTTCTTAATTTTAGGCTTTCTCTTACTCTAGTTGTTACATTTTAAAAGTCATTTTGGTGACTGCTTAATATATATTCTTACAACTACAGTTTATTAGATTTCAAAATTGAGACATCTTTGTCTAAGTGGTAGATCGAAATAAGCCTTTTTTTTCCAATTTAAGTTTTTGGATATTTGATCTGGCAACTACAGAATAAGTAAAAAAAAAATTATATTTTCTGTTTAGTTCATCTCACAAGAAACAGAACTAGTAATGGGAAATTAGTGTTTTAGAAATCAGCCATTGAAAGGCCCTGAAAGGAAAGTCATCTAAGGATGAAACTTTTGTGGACAATAATTAATGAAAAAATACTCCAGTTTTTGTGTAAGTCAGTCTTTTCCTCAGAATCGTCTAATGTGTTCTTTCTGACTGCTCTTGATTAGATGTACTCAAACATAGTTTTTTAATTAGCCCATCTTCCCAAGTGCTGCCATCAGTAGTGTGAAGTGAAGGGTTATTGTTCCTGGGTGTGGCTCTTAAGGGGCAACTCTGAAGCTCCGTTTTCTCATCAACCAAGAGCAGTAACCTAATCCATCCAGCCAAGCGAATCTGACCTTCCTGAACACGGCTCGCCTCTAGGGCAGATGAAACTGGAAGGGCAAGACGTCTGTACGCCCCGACTGAGAGAAACAGGGAGCCTGGTGCTATAAGAACTGAGGTTTCAGATATCCTTACTGAGAAATCGCCAAGGCCATTTTTCACACCGGTGTTGGTCCTGTCAAGAGCTTTGCTTACAGGCTCCTCTTTCCTGGGGATCTTTTTGTTGGTCACTCTGACGTTTGGACTTTGGCCAGGCCCTTGTTTGCATTCCCCAGGTAACTCTGGGTCTAGCTCAATTCCACCCTGGAATGACTCACAGGTTTCTAACTGATAGATCACTGTCTGATTTTTTAAAGCACCACATGTCATTTTCTTACGTCCATGCATTGAACAGCAAAATTAAAACTCTCTCTCTCCATTTTTTTCTTCTTTCGTATTTTTGGCTGGCATCGCTGGCTAAGAAAGCAAAAACATACCAGACATTTTCACCAGTAGTTTTGTTTATTTGTTTCAGGTTTTTTATTGGGGGGGTGAGGGGTCACCCGTGATGAAAAACAATCAACATGTTAAAAAAAAAAAGACAAGGAGATGAGAAAGACGCATCGTTAGTAACTTCTGATTTATGAGTCTGAAGAGCCTGTCATGTGGAAGCCGAAGAGTGACTTTAATAGCTGCAGGACTGAATGCCCTGTCAGCACTGTGCATTAAGGACCTGCCCTCTGATGAGTGAGCAGCCGGGAAAGGGAGGCCATTGAAGACTCAAGGAGACGCCAGCTGCAAACACAAACCATACCGTCCTTGCCTGCCATCTGTGCCCCACCAGCAAATGGTCCAAAGCAGTGTGCTTTTCCCTTGGGCTTCTTTACATCTGGGCCACTGCTAGAAGGTGCTGAGCATTCTGGGAAAATCTTTCTCTGTCAGTTCATCCTTCCTGGAAATAGCATCCATAGGCCCTTGCGGAGGCATATTTCTTAGTTGATTCCAGACTCAATCAATGTTAGCCATCGCCGTGGCAAATATCAATAGAGGAACTACTCTTCCTGTCAGCATTCAAGGTAATTCCTTGGGCCAGTAAGACAGCTCAGTGGGTAAAAGCTCTTGTCACCAAGGCTGATGACCAGAGCTCCTGATTCCCAGGTGGTATAGGCTTGTTGTCCTCTGACTAACACGCTTGTGCTGGAGCAGATATGTGCCTATGCACACATGCATGCACACTAAATAAATCTGATAAAGCGATATTTAAAGAAAAGCCATTCCTTTATGATCTTTGTGTCATGGGCAAGTAGACTCATGCCAGAAGCCTTAAACAAGTCATTCCATTTAACGTAAATAGGTCAGTGGGTATGCAAGAGACAGGTGTAGTGTCAAAGGCTTTTGTGGTGGTTTGAATGAAAATGGCCCAGATAGGCTTATATATTTGAGCGTTTCTTCCTCTTTGGGGAACTCTTTGGGAAAAGACTAGGAGGCGTGGCCCTTCTTAGAGGAGGTGTGTCCCTGGGACTGCACCTGGAGGTTTCAGAAGACTTGTACCAACCCCAGTGTCAAGCTGTTGGCCTCATGGCTGTGGATCAAAATGAGTTCCAAGCTGGTCCTTTGCTCTGCCATCAGAAGCTCTGGCCCTCTGGGACTGGAAGCCAAATAAACTCTTTCTTCTAGATGATGCCAGGTTGCAATATCTTATCACAGCAGCAACAACACAAAACTGAGACTGTCCTGAATTTTTATTGGCAGAGCTGGAGGCTAGGGGTAGGAAGGTGTTGGGGATGGGGGAGAGTGTGCAGAGAAGCATGGTCTGCCCACACAGGAGCTCAGAGCTGGGACCTTTTCAGTCCTGCTAAATCTTCATTGACATAGAGTCTTCCTGTCAAAGGCTTAACCCCAAAGCTCAAAATGGCTGAACACTAGCCATGTGTTGTTTGACAGCCAAACAGAGGACCTGATCCTAGTCATGTCCCCAATCTAAGTTCCCCTCACTAGGAGGTCCCAAACTGCAAGCCCAAGTGCTACACAATTCAAAGGGAGAAACGGAGCTCCACAGAGCCTCTTCTAAGAAGGCCTGGGGTCTGACAGATGCCCTGGGAAAACAAACCATGAGAAAAGCAGACATTTTAAGTGCAGTGTGAGGAGACTGGATGATCCCATCATCTAGATCGTGACTAAAGAAGATAGTGGCTCTGGCTGTTCGAAAGAAAACAGCCCTCCAGAGCAAGAGAAGGAGATATTTAATTGAGGGAGCCATTTTAGGGTTGGCAAGAGACTTGACTCTGGAGGGGTTCCCAGGAGTCCCACGGGGATGACCCCAAGCTAGGACTCTGTGCAGTGGTGGAGAGGGTGCCTGAACTGGCCTGGTCCCGTGTCAAGACTGATGACTATCTTGAATGGTCCACCATAGAACCTTCATCCGGCGACGGATGGAGATAAAGACAGAAACCACACTGGAGCCCTGAACTGAGCTCCCAAGGTCCAGTTGAAGAGCAAAAGGAGGGGGAAATATGAGCAAAGAAGTCAGGACCACAAAGGGTTGGTTCACAGCCACTGAGACAGTTGTGCCTGAGCTAATGGGAGCTCACCAAAGCCAGCTGGACTGGGACTGAACAAGCATGTGATCAAACTGGACCCTCTGAATGTGGCTGACAATAGGGGCAGATGGAGGGGGCCTATGATAATGACACTGGGATTTGTCTCTACTTACTGCACGTACTGGCGTTTTGGGATCCTATTGTCTTTGGATGCATACCTTCCTAAGCCTGGATGGAGAGGGGGAGGGCCTTGGACTTCCCACAGAGCAGGGTGCCCTACCCTCTCTTAGGACTAAAGGAGGATGGGGGGAGGGGGAAGTGGGGGGAGTGGGAGGGAAGTGGGGAAAAGGGGGAGGAAGTTGGAATTTTGATTGGTATTAATTTATAAAGTAATAAAAAATAAAAGAAAATGCCCCCCCAAAGGAGCAGCACTATTAAGAGGTGTGGCTTTGTTAGAATAGACTCATTATTTGAATATTTCTTCACTATCTAACTTATATTTGTACAAATTTGAGAGTAGTGAGTTACCAGGGGAAACTGCGTATGCCCAAGCCATGCTTCCATACCACTATCATGGTACATGGGCTGCATAAATTAGGTGGCCACATACAGAGAAGCTACCAGGGAAACAGTGGTTTAAAGGGACACTTTTCCTCTAGAGATCCGAAGGTGGAAAGCTCATCTGGAACTAGTCTAGAGGTGGCAGACACAGACTCCTATCATTTGCCTCCACCCTAGTGATACTCAGCTTCTCTCCAAGAGGCAACATGACAAAGCAAAGTGGCCAGCATCCTTCTGCAGTCAAAGCTTCAGACAAGATGAAATAAGAAGGCTCCCCAGGCAAGTCAGCTAGCACAGGTATACCTTCTGAGAGGCCTCGTGACACTTCTAAAAAAATTGACTCTTTTTCACTTATATATGTAACCTTGATGGTCAAGAAGGGGTTTTAGAATGCATCATCTTTCAGCTTGGAGTCATTGCCACCATAAATAAAATGCTGAGTTTTCTACAAGGAAAGAGAAAAATTTGATGCTGAGTGTCAGTTTTGTAGTGTTTCTGTGATGTTACAGAATAGTTAGTGATCCCCAAACCTCAAAATTCTAGATTATTCTTAGTGAACTATGCAGAGGTAATGAGCTGACAGCCATCAGACTTACCTTACCTGTAGACCCGTGTTCTTCAATCAGCAAAACATCTCAAATTGAATAGACATAACTTCTGTCACATAAGCAGGCAAAGAGTACTTCAAAGTGGTCATGGTTATGCCATAAACTTCCCACAAGGGTCTCGTGAGGGTCACAAGTTAGTCATGAGCACCAGATTCCCAGGTGACTCTGACTGCAAAGACCACCTATGACTGCCTGTCTGAGACAGTAGTTGGGAAAGCAGCAACTTTTCCAAGCTTGCTCTTCAGGCAGCCAGTCGGTGGGTGCAAGAGGCATCCTTTGAAGCATCTTGAAGTGCAGGCAGATTTGTAACTTCTGCTCACAGTCATCCACTTAACACTTTTACTCTAGAGTAACATTCTCTGAATGTCTGGAAATCTTGCTTGTGCCAACCTCGACCATGCCCCCATGTTTACAAAGTGTCTAATTAAAACCATATATCAGTTTTCAGTCCCTAGATAATTGTCAAGTTACCAAATCAGCATACCAAATGAGTGGTGCAGGAGAATTGTCTGTATTCTGTCAATCATATTTTAAATAAATACTGATTGGCCAGGCAGGAATTATAGGTGGGAAAACCAGATAGGAAGTAAAAATAAAAGAAATAGAGGTTAAAATAAAGCCACATAAAGATGGAAAATACACAGAGAATCTTGATACTGTATGCTATTATGCTCTCTTTAAATTGTTTGAATGCTGAGGAAGGAGCAACAGCTACTAAAAGATATTTGCTTATAAATGCTGCTGAACTAATCCAAGATCGATATTTTGAAAATACCTTGATTTCAAAATTGAGGTCAAAAGGTATGTTACTTTGGAGACGAGATTTTGCTTTTGTTTCCACAGAAAAATGAAGGCTGTTGATTCATTCTGAGTTAAGAAAAATCCAGTTTGATCAAGGAAGACCACCTGAGAAATCTCTGGAACAGACAGCCCAGATGTCTGAGTTTCACACCCAGAACAGATTCAAGACTGCTGCCTGAGGTGATCAAGACTCACTGGATACTTGATGATAATTCTAAATTTTCTTTAGATCCCCATAAAATTATCAGTGCCCCCAACTAGCCGGAAGTAGCCTGGAATACTACACCCACATTCCCAAAAAATGGACTATGGATATTTTTTCTTTTTTTTTAAGGGAGGAAGTGGTACAGGAGAATTGTCTGTATCCTGTCAATCATGTTCTAAATAAACGCTGATTGGCCAGGTGGGAAAACCAGATAGGAAGTAGAAATGATGCAATGAGAACATGAGAATTCTGGGGAGGAGGAAGTTGATTTCCCCTACTCCTGCCCAGACCACCTGACGCAGCAGGATTGTGATCTGCCCCCACTGGAAAAGGTATCAGTCATATGGCAAAATAGATCAGAATAATGGGGTTAATATAAGCTACAAGAGTTAATAAGTAGCCTGAGCAAATGGGCTAATCAGCTTTATAACTTATAGAGATCTCTGTGTGATTTTCTTTGGGGCTTGCCGGCTGTGGGGTATTGGGCAGGACAGAAGCCCAAACAAGCAGGCCCCCCAATCATGTTACAAACGAGAGTGTGTACTATGCCTCCTTCCTCATCTTACTTCCTTCTGTCTACCAGTCTGTGTACAAATTAATCTCTTCCTGCATATCAGCAGATGGAAATAGATAAGGAGGGGTTTCTGGGAGAGGCCACACAGTCACCTCTGCACTTTCCCTCAGATAACTTCAAATGTCTCACAGGTCAATGAACTCTCAGACAAAATCCTGTTTTAAAAAAATGAATCTGAGGTTGCGATAATGTTCAGGGCATCTGTGATATTTTAAATGAGAACGCCCCCTAGCTTCTATCTATCTGAATGTTTGGACCCCAGTTGTGGAACTGTTTGGGAAGGATTAAGAGGTGTAGTCTTTGTGGGAGGAGGTGTGTCACTAGGATAGACTTTAAGGTTTCAAAATCCAGACATTCCCAGTTAGCTCTCTTCTTCTGCTTTCCTTGCTGGTAGATGTCAGTTCTCAGCTACTCCTCCTTCTTGCCTACTTTCGCACTCCCTGACATGATGCTCATGGACTCACCCTCGGACACTGTAAGCCTCCATAAACTCCTCAATAAGTTGCCTTGATTGCAATGTCTCTTCACAGTAAAAGAAAAGTAAGACTCAAGATTGAGCGAAGCCATCAGTTACCTAACTCACCAAGTTATTCCACCTTAAATACCACCTTAAATACCACCTTAAAAATGTGTGAGACTTGTTCCACAAAACTCAGAAAAAAAAAAAAAAAAAAAAAAAAAAAATCAAAGTGAGAAACATCTACTCCATCCATAGCATCAAGTGTGAGATATCAAACCTCCTGCTTCATGGAAGCCCACCAAGAACAGTGTTGAATTTAACAGTGAGTATTATTGCTGTCCCTGCATTCCAGGTTTCAGATAGATAATCCAGGACTCATATGACACCAAAGCCACTTTTCCAACTTGCTATGGGACACCTTCTAAATATGTGGCTGAATGTGACTTCCCCATATGCAGTGAAAAGTGTCCGTAGATTCTAAATACAAACAGGGTTTTTTTGCTAAATTACATACCCGGGGAAAAATGTGTTATTTTCCCCATAGGATTGTATTGCAATGAGCTTGTCTGTGTGTGAGTAGATTTAGTAGGAGGAGGCAGGAGGGAGCAAGGAGGCCACTCTAGCTACAGGATTCTGAGAGCTACAGACTGATTAGTACAGGGATGAATCATTTGGGTGGGTGGTGCCAACTTTTTTCTCTTAACAAGGAGAATCTGCTTTCCAACAGAAAACAGGAGGCATCCTCTTGCCTGGAAGATACTGAATGCACTCTACCATATTTGTGGCAGCCGCTGACTATTAAACTTTATGGAGTTGACTATTCATTCAGCGTCTCTCTTCTCCACTAAACATGAGCTCCCCGAGGGCACAGAGGGTATCATTTGTCTTTATAGCCCTGATGGCAAAGGATGCATCCGAGGTGATCCATAAACAGTGGTTAATGATCTATCGTGTCATGCAAACCCACGTCTGCAAAGATAAGTGGTGTTTTAGAAAAAGATACCCTGGAGGAAGGCAGTGTCCAGAAATAAGATTGGTTATGAGTCTTAGTCTTGCTCACAGTTTTTGCTTCAGGGGAAGAGTAACAAAGATTTAACTGAAACCTCATTTCTCAACAAAAATATAAAAACCCAGAAAACAGACTTAGGATTTGGAGCAACAGGGCAGCCAGCATTCTAATAATCTAGTGACACTGTTTGGCTGCCTTACCACCCTGAAGGTAATTATTTTTTGCTGTTTAGGATACACATTGCATTAGCTTTCTCCAGTTCCTCTATACATTCAATTCGCCCACTTCCCTCTGCCATCCCTTTGTGTGGCACGACAAGGGGTCATTGCAGAGAAGCAATTATTCTGGTGCTGCTGATAGAAGGGAGAAATTAATTTAAAAACAAGACATTAAGCACTTTCTGTCTAAAATTTTAAATAGATCCTTATGAAAAATAGGAGTCACTTTTCTTTTACCTACTGGGCCATGTTTTCTTTGAACTCTACTTTTCTTAGATGACGGTATGCATTTTCTTGCCTTCCTCTTCATTCTCGATATTCTTTCCCATCTGAGAGAAGCACAGATCTCCAATTTTGCTGGTTTTTCCTCAGCTTCACCAACAGCAACTTGCATGGAATCCAATTCCTCATTTTTATTGTAAGGAAAGAGAGAAATTGCTAGGTGTAATCTCTTTTCTGGCTCTGTCTGAAACAGTTTTGGTGCCTCCTGGGCCTCGGTCTTTGAGTTGTGGTCATTATGACTTAACAGTTTTGCAAATTTGGTTTTCCACAGGCTGTTTCCCCTCTTTAACACACCTGTGACAAGGCCTCAGCCTCCAGTTTGCCCGAGAACAGTCCTGCTATGATTGCAGGACAAAAGATTCTGCATCAGGGAGATACGGAACAACCAAAACAGGTTCCAAATAGATTGCCCTGGCTTCAGATACTGCCTGTAGCTCAGAGACCATATAAAGTTACCTTTGAGCCCTGTGTCCACCCCCTTGTCTATAAAATAGAACTAATGATATCTGCCTTGCTGAACTGTCCTGCAATCAAGCCTGTGCTATGATACCAACCATAAGGCATCTTGGAAACACTGGGTGTTTTATGACGTGAGAGTGAACTCTGTTTTTGATGAACCTTCTCCAGTCACAGGAGCTGAAAGATGAAGCAGAGGCTGGGGCAGTGTATTTGTTGGGGTACTCTGCTCACTCTGTGGCCTCCCCTGCTTAGTTATTTTAAAATAAAGGTTGTTGGACATATTTAAGATTTGCAACCTGATATTTATGGGGTGCACACAGAAAAGTGGCTGATGAAATCCACAATTCTCACAGTTACCATTCATTGCTGACAGGCAAGAGAAGCTCAAACTGCCCATTTAGTAAACACCCTCACTATGTTGTTCCAGCTTCTTTGTACCCTTTAGTACAGGGGCTCTGAAAAACTCTCCAACAGGCAGGAATGAGGGCAGTAATATCTTACCCAGAACTGACGTCTTCATCTAGCTATTCAAAGCTTAAAGAATCTTTAGCTATTCTTATCATTTCTACTTGAATGACACTCCCAAAAACACTTAAAATTATTAACTCCAAACTTGAGAAGTCGTTTCTGTGCTCCTGTGTTCTTATCTAAAACAGTGGGTGGCACATGGGAAGCCGGGAAAGTTTCAGGATCCAAGGGTTTAGGGCAGTTTTGGTTCTCAAACTGATGGCTCTCTCTTGCCAAACACATGGTGTTTGCTCTGTCTCCCTAGTGATTTCCCCTCCCAGGCTCATGATCCTCCATACTGAATAGAAAGATCAACAGAGTCCATCATCTAATAAAAACCAAGATCAGTCCAAGCCAAGTCTGAAGAAATGCTCCCCACTACACAGACATCCAGGATCACGAGACTGGGCAGTGCACTAGGGCCAACCATTACTGAAGTGGGTAAAATGTACAGAGGAAATGCCTTTGGCTTATGGGGCTGGGTTTGGTCATTTGTGTTTGGCGACATCTAGCCATATTTCCTAAAAGTTGAACATATTGTTCTGGCTGTTTATACTCTTGGCTTCCCAACGCTGCTGCACATTCCCCAGCTCCGAGAGCTGAAGCCCAGCAGCAGCTTCCCCTGAAAGGCCCATAAAGCCATGACCGGCTGATTCTCAGATATCCAAGGTACTCGTTAAAGCACAAGATCTGTTGCAACCTGACATGACTTGGAGTTGAACGTGTCCGCAACACAGCCTGTGCGGAGACACAGCTCCTTTGGCTCACAGCCCTCCATATTTGTCAAAACTACTATAGGCCAAAGACTAACGTCAGCGTCTTGGCAGCAGAAACAAAACCTAAAAAGTGTAAGGTAAAGGCTAAAGCAGTGAGCACACTGCCTGCTGCAGCTTTCCTCTCTACTCCGTAGTCTGAGTAGATGCTATCCCAGCACAAAAGGTGTTAGGAAATACTGAATACACAAAGGCCAGGCAGAAGAGCGAAGGAGGCATCTGCTCCCACAGAGGAAGCCCAAGCCCATTTGGTGACAGCTCCTAGAGGGTGCTGGGGAAGTTAGGGTGAATCTGTCTCCATGCGCTGTATTTTTCAGGTAGCTTGGTTTGAGTTGTTCAAACACCAAGCAGGCACGAACACTAAAAAGTAGCTTCTAGACTGAGCATGGTAGTGTGAGCCTTTAATCCCAGTACTCCAGGAGACAGAGGCAGGTGGATCTCTGTGAGTTTGAGGCCAGCCTGGTCTATCGAGGAAGTTCTAGGCCAGTCAGGGCTTTGTAGTGAGATCCTGTCTCAAAAAACAAAAAACAAACAAAAACCAGTAACAAAATCAAAACAGAAGGTTTATTAGGATAGATCTATTTGGAGTTGGCGGGGAAAATGGGGTTTGATATGATCTTATTTATTTTTTATACATAAATAATATTCTCAAAGACTAGATTTTTGTCTTAAGTAGGTCTAAGATCTAGACCTCTAAAGGCCTCCAAATAAATGGACCTTCTAAGAGGCCGAGCATGCACTATGGAGATCGCCTCATTAAATACCTTTACTCTGAGGCAGCTCTGAAATGGAAAGGCCAGTAGACAAGAGTCCTACAGGGCACAAGATCTGAGTTAAGGATCAGAAAACAAATAGAAGGACCATTGATGTGGAAGCTGAGGGACCAGTGAGACGGCACCACAGGTAAAGATGCTTTTGCCATAAACCTGACCACATGAGTTCAGTCATCATGGTGGAAGAAGATATTGTCTCCAAGGGCACACCATGGCATGCATGTATGTATTCACAATTATATAATGCACACGAATGCACACACATGCACATTAATAAATGGAATATTTTTTAAAAAGAGGAAATGAACAAAAGCAGATGAGAAGATGATACCTCTCTCTCCTTTGCATGTGTGCATGCGCATGTGAAGACCAGAAGAAACCTTGTCTGCCATCTTCATGGAACTATCCACCTCCTTTGAGACCAGGTCTTTCATTATACTGAAGCTCACCAATGAACTAGTCCCAGTGATCCTCCTGTGTCTGCCTCCCCACTGCTAGAGTTATAAGTAGGAACCACCATGCCTAGCATCTTCAAACAGGTTCTGGGGACAGAACTTGGGTCTTCGTGCCTATGAGACTTTACCAGTTGAGCCATCTCCCTAAGCTCAAGATGACATTCTTGCAAAAGCAGCTGTCCCCTGAGGCTGAGTACTTCTCATGTCTGGTCTCTTTGAGCATTTAACATACTGGTAACAAAGTAGATGATACATTGGAGTACACTCATAGCCTCCCTCTGACCCCGACACAAAGAGGAAAAGCATTGATCCACGAGCATGGCAGGCTGGCGGGGAGGGAGGGGGAAACTATTCCTAGCAAAGTCTTGAAAAGATTGATGCCTTTGGAGACAGGGTTTATTTTATTTGTGTGTTTATGTGTGTGCTTGCATGAGTTTATATAAATACCATGCATGCAGGAGGACACGCAGGCCAAAGGAGGACTTTTAATCCCCTGGAACTGGAGTTTCAGACAGGGTTGAACCATCATGTGAGTGCTGAGGGGACAAACATGGGTCCTTCACAAGAGCGGAAAGTAAGATAACATTTTAATTGATCCTAAGTTAATAGCTATCAAAATGTTTATTTATAAGAATATCCATCACTATTTTGGTTTTAGAAAAAAAAAAAAGGAAATTTGGAAACCACGTCCATGTTTGTCCAAGAATAATACCTTATGTCATCCATTTCTAGGCTAGAATAACGATGGTTCTCAAGCACTAATGAATAGAATGACGGTATGGAGGCTGGGGAGATGGATCGGTGGCTAAGAGTGTTTGCTGCTCTTTCCAGAAGACTGGAGTTTGGTGCCCAGAACTCACACTAGGCTGTTTACAACTGCTGGTAACTTCTGCTTCAGAGGACCTGACACACTTGTGCACACAGCCACAGATGAATATGCACGATCAAAAAAATAAATCTTCAAAAGAATGCTACAAAAAGAAGTAAATGGCATGTCTTTGGGAGTTAGAAAGTGCAGCTCCAAAGCTGCAAGAGAGACTGAAGGGGGCAAAAAATTTGGGAGATAAAAGATTGAAAAAGACAACATATTTATAAGTCACATAATAGATAGAGGAACTATTTCAAAATATATTTTCTAAACCCCATAAAGTTTAATCAAAATGAATTGGAAATAAGCAAAAGATATGAACACACACCACAGAAGTGATATGAGTGGAATGGATATAAATAAAAAGGTGTTCTATGCTGCTTGTCGTGAAGGAAATGAAGATTAAAACGACAGTGGGGTGCAGTTGCTCTCCTGTTGGAGTAGCTGAAATTCAGGAATGAGTAACGTCAGTTGTTGGTAGGGATGCTGAGCAGTAAGAATGCTCACCTGCCCATTGTTGATGGGAATGAGATGAAATACAGCCACATTGGATAACAAGAGTGTTTTAAAGTTAAGTCTTAGCATTGGACCCCACCACCAGAAGCCTAAGTGTTTGTTGGGTCGGTCTGAAAATATAAACCAATACAGACAACCAAAATGCAAGTAAATATAACAATTTTATTTGTATCTTTCCCAACTAGAAGCTTTGGATGAACCATGCCCCATCCAAACAATGGGATACTATTGAGCAAACAAGAAAGAATGCAGTACACAAAACATGCAAGAACATGGATGGCTCTGGAATGCAAATTTCTCAGTAAAATTCGCTCATTGGGAGAGGACTGCATACTCAATGATACTAGTTTTATGACATTATGGGGAGAAAACAAAAACAAAACAAAACACAGAGACGTCAAATAGATAAATGACTACCATGGTCTTGAAGAAAGCCAGTGGCTGAGTGGGTGCAGCTGTCGTGTGTGTTAAGGTGGAGCAACTATTCTGCATGACCATGAGACAAGGTGCATGGCACTATTCATTTATCAGCACCTACAGCACTTCGCGGCATAGTTTGAAACCTAATGAGCATGCATGTAAAAGCTCACTCTTGTGTGTTCGGAGGATGGATTGGAGCCTAGGTAGAAGAAGCCATCTGTATTAGAAAAGTTCACAGTTACTTCACTGAGGGGAGTGGGGATGAAAGCGCTAAACTAAGTGATGTTAAAAATGAGTCAGACCTGATGCTAATGCTGCCCATAAGCTCTGTGCTCTCATTGGGGAGGTTGAGTCCCATGGGATTGGGCTAACAGCTCTGAAACTGCTATTTGTGCACACTAGAACACCAAACAATTAAGTAAATGGATGGCAGATGGCGAGCACTAGATTTCTTTCACTTTGAGTGGGAGTTTATAGACCAGCCAGGGAAGAGGTCTAGAATGATTCACTTAGGATTTACTGGATTAGAGTTGAGACATCAGCATGAACTCATGTTTAGTTTATCATCGATGCAGATAAATACACAGGAATAAATAGAGATGTGTTTATATATGCCAGTTATTATACACATACATATTTCCTTGCCCTGTTAGCTGAGAGGGCCTGAAAGTAACAGTGTCCATGTAGAAAACAAGCATTTGCAGGACCCAGATCTTGATTCCTGATAGTGTTCTTCCATACAAGGAAGCAGGGTTCTTGGGATAGTGGCTGGCTGGGGACATGGAGCAGGAAAGACACATGGTGAATCTGCGGAATTCATAGCGGCAGGAAGAAAGGAAATTCAGAAGAAGGTCCAAGTTATAAGCTTGGCAGGAGAACTTCAAGTATCAAGTATCAGCTGAGGAGACCCCAAAGGCCACAGCTGAACAGGTTGAACCCCCCCGAAAAGTCACAAAATATCCAATGAAACTCACCATGCTAAATAAGTATCCTTGAGTCCATGCCAACGCCATTATAAATACATATTTTGAGAAACAGGAGAATGTGTCACCCAGGAGACAAATAGTTCACAATAAAGAATTCCATATTATTTATGTAGTTGTCACTTCATAAATTCACTTCAGGGAGGAGAATGTTCCTACCCCCTAAATGTGGGCTCCACATGGGACTTTCTTCAAAAGAGCACAATATAGAGAGACAGAAAAAGATACCTCATTGTAGAGATGATGGACAGGCATTGTCTCAGTTAGATGCTAAGCTGATGTCACAGTGATGTGTGTTGACGGTCTGGTTCTGCTGTGACAAAATGAGAAAAGCACTTTCTTCCTGTGTTGTCCCCAGAACAACCAAGAGAAAAAAAAAAAACACCAGGTAAATCTCAGTGAGTAGATGTTCTCAAGAACACCCACAGGGCACCCAAAAACTGTCATAGCCCAGTGAAGCATGATCAATGAAAATGCAGAGACAGATATTGGGGTTCAGCCTGAAGGACAGAATAGCAAAACAGTCGGCCACTGGCTCTTACCTCTACCTCAGTCTGAAATGGTGATCCTGCCTCCAGGAATCTCAGAATGATACTGGGTCTGAGAGCTGTCTCCTCCCATCTTTTATTCCTCTCTGGGGCTGGGATTAAAGGCGTGCACCACTATTGCCTGGTTTCTATAGCAAACTAGTGTGACTACTGAGATTAAAGGTGTGTGTTACCACTGCCTGGTCTGTAAGGCTGATCAATGTGGCTTTTTTTATTCTCTGAACTTCAGGCAAGCTTTATTTATTAAAATACAAATGAAATATCACTACATTTCCCCTTTTGTCTAATATAAAATAGGGGTAGGCTATAACTAATATAAGAAAAACTATATACAATAAGTACAATGACTATATACAATATATACAGGTGATAAGTACATCAACAACAATGTCTAGTCCATTTGTTTTTGACAAATTTAGAGAAAATACTTCATATATATCCTATCTTGGTGAGTTCAAAGTTTTATACCTAATTTACTTTCTATCATAACTTGCTTTCTGAGACTGGTATACTATAACTATAGCTATCTAATCTTCAACTCCCTCAGAGACCTAAGAAGGAAATAATATTAACTGAGTAAGCAGGAAGTGCAAGCAAGCTACTTCTAAAAAATGTGAGAAATGACAGAATCAACTGACTGCCTGGACAATCACCCAAAGTTCCTCTGCAACACTGGAGCATCTATCTTCAGCCTACAGGACTAGCATATCTGATAGACTTTTCTGAGAAGCAGGATATTCTGAAGGACTTTCCCTCTTTATCTTGACAAAGTTTGGCAGTCACTTTCTTATGTGTCCTGCTTGTCCAATTAGGACAGCATACTCTCAGCAGCCAATGCAAGAACATTTTCTTGCCCAGCAGTTTACTTTTTCCACAAAGAAAGTAAACTCCATGTGGAGTTTCTTTGATGCCCAGTATCTTCTCTGAAATAGATTGGTACTGCCAGGAGCAGACATGCCTCATTGTCATAAAACAAGCTTATGTTATTAAAACATCTTAAATGTCATATTAATGCAGTAATGTTTCATTTTGTATTTTAAGAAATATATTTTGTCTGAAGTTCAGAGAGTAAAACAGCCACACTGGTCAGCCTTGCAGACCAGGCAGTGGTGACACCTACTTTTAATCCCAGTAGCCACACTAGTTTGCTATAGAAACTGGGCAGTAGTGGTACATGCCTTTAATCCCAGTTGTAGAGAGAAATATTAGAAAGGAGGAGACAGCTGTCACTCTCTGTCTCATTCTGAGGATTCCTGGGGGCAGGATCATCATTTCAGACTGAGGTAGAGGTAAGAGCCAGTAGTCAACTGTTTTGCTTTTCTGTCCTTTAGGTTGAACCTCAATTTCTGTCTCTGGGTATTCATTTGTTGCTATATTTGGCACCCAACATTTGGGGTACGAATTTACAAAAAGAAAAATCTCTTTGCCTGAGGTTTCAACCACTGGTACAGGCCAGAGATGGACCCAAATCTAGCTACTTGAGTTCAGGAGAAAAACTAGCACTCCAACTCCCATCCACCCAGGCTTAGCTTCCTCTCCTGCCCTAGGTTTTTATTATTCATGTTACAGCCCAGTGCTCAGAATATGGCTCAGTCAGTAAGATGCTTGCCTGGTAAGCATAAATATCTGAGTTCAATCACCATTAGCACAAGTGTGTCTGCAGCATATACTTGTGCTCCTACAACCCAGAAGGCAGAGTGAGATGAATGCTTAGAGTTCCTTGCCCAAGTCAGCATAGCCAATCGGTGAACTCCAGTTCAGTAAGAGACCTCATCTCAAAATAGGAAGTTGATAGTGGCTGAGGAAGATGACCCAGTTATCTACCTCTGACCTTTGCCTTCATACACACGCAAAAATGGAGTGGATAGATGGATAGATGGATGGATAGATGGATGGATAGATGGATAGATAGATAGACAGACAGACAGACAGACAGAGACAGGAAGGAAAGAAAGAAAGAAAGAAAGAAAGAAAGAAAGAAAGAAAGAAAGAAAGGAAAAAGGGAGGGAGGGAAAGAGGGAGGGAGGGAAGGAGGGAGGGACAGAAGGAAGGAAGGAAAGAAGGAAGGAAGGAAGGAAGGAAGGAAGGAAGGAAGGAAGGAAGGAAGGAAGGGAAAAGTTCAAAAAATTTTTATTGTACAAAAAACTTAGAGATGCTATTAAAGGGAATGGATCGGATCTTGGGACAGAAAAAGAATATTAGGTAGAAAATAAAGAAATGTAAATGAAACAGCTGTCAGCCATTAATAACGTTAACATTTCTATCAACAATTGTGATATATTAATATTGGTCCATTAGGTCTGTTCACTATGTGTGACATTAGCATGGTTTTAATACAAGATATTAGCACTACAGGAACTGGAGTAGGAGCAATATTGGAACTCTACACTGTCTTCACAACTTTTCTGTGAATATTTTTGGTGCATATATTTGTATGCATATGTGCATTCATTATGTGGGAGAAGAGTGTGAATGTGTTTATGTCCACATGTATGTATGTATTCATGTGCTTTGTGTGTGTGTGTGTGTGTGTGTGTGTGTGTGTGTGTGTGTGTGTGTAAAAGCCACAGGACAACTTTGGATGTTGTTCCTCAGGATGCTGTCCTGGAACTCAGGAAGCAGGTTGTCTTGGCTTGCCAAGAAGCCCCAGAAATCTTCCTGTTTCCATCTTCCATGCCCCACCCAGTACTGGGAATACATGTGTTCACCACCACACCTAGCTTTTTCACATTGGTTCTGGGCATGGTCTTAAGGCCTCAAGCACTCGACTGATTGAATTGTCTTCAGTCTCACTTCCATAACTCTTAAATTATTATAAATAAAATTTCATTAGTGATTATGGATTATATTTTCTTGATTTTCAGTGTGTGTATGTGTGTGTGTGTGTGTGAGAGAGAGAGAGAGAGAGAGAGAGAGAGAGAGACCACATACTCATAGGAACATAAAAGAAAGAGACACAGTTATTTTCCCAAACATTAACATTGATTGTAGCAGGTGCTGAGATTAGAGAATACTATTTTCTTATTTTATGCTCCCTTATATATAACTTTTCAACACAAACAAAAAAGAAACTACAAACATGAATTTGCCACAGAATACTTCCCTGGCATAAGTACAAAAAGAATTAAATTTAATATTTAAAGTTCCTGAAAATATTTTCTGGGTGCACAGCATGGACCTATTCTGCTTCAATAAAATACAAAAAGCACATTTTGATTAATGATTTTCTTCCCACTTTGTTCTTTGATAATACTAAGGATTAAGATAAGAGAAATAATTATTTTTTGAACAAAGATATCCTGGTCTTCATTCTACCACTATAACAAAGTATCTGAACTAACCAACTCATAAAGAGAAAAGGTCTATTTTGCCTCATGGCTCTTTTTGGCTTTTGAGACAGGGTCTCACTCTGTAGCTCAGCCTGGTCTCCACAGTGATCTTCCTGCATCAGCCTCTGGAATGCTGGGATTACGGAAGCTACCACCTCTAGCTTTCAGAGTCCACGGTTTCAGAGGTTCTGGCTCTTGGGGAAGAAAAAGGATATGGTGTTTCACAACCCTCTTTGAAGGCATGCCCTGTGCTTCTCTTGCTCTAGGGTCTTCCAGTAGCCCCAGTCTCTAACCCCCCCCCCCCCCCCCCCCCGCCTCCAAATGCACCACCTTGGGATCAAACCTTCAACATCTGGCATCTAAACTCTAATACCAGAGTCTGGCAGAAGATCAAGACAGCCTTATATCACCTTCTGGAGAAATTCAGTTCCCCTTCTTAATCTGCTCACTTTCTCCATTCTCACACCTGTGTGAGGCAAGATGTATAACCCTCCAGAGAAGTTCTGCTCAGGCTCCAGAAAGGTGCTGTCAGAATCCCTTGTGTTCAGCTCCCCAGCACACCTGCTGAGTGTCTCACACCCTGAAGAGAAGACAACGGACATGAGCTGGTGATGTCATCACCACCTTCCTTGGTGGGAAACAATCAGCTACTTTAAACAGAAATCTAATCTTTCATTCCCTTGAGAGCTATGCTCATTCCGCTTTAAATTATTACAACACTCTTGACTTGATCTTATTTAGAATAGGCCCACCCACATTTTCAATGGGTCATTTCATTTATTTATTTTCTCATTTTGTAAATAAACCTTGAAGACTGACAACTTATCAGTCACCATGTTGGTAGCTGAGGAATACTAAGTATGAACAACATTAACCAGCCTTTAACTATAAAGGGATCTTAGAAAAAATGCCTACATGATATAGTAAATGCTATAATATTCAATAAAGTAAAATACACATTAGTCGCAATGAGAAATTGCGTCCATGCAAAAAAGCATAGTAGGGAGTGTGCAGAAACAATAGGTCAGTATTGGGACCCACTCTGTAATTGTCGTGTGCCGTGGGCAGAGTCTGTGCTTTCTTTGTGTCTCTGCTTGGAGGATCATCACCTACAATAACACTACTGTCTACTTTAACACATTGCTTTTCTCACAGACAGCTAAACAGTGAGCTCAAAAGCAAAAACTGAGCATGCTCAATTTATCCCATTTTCTTTTCTTTTATAGGAACCTATGTATGTGATGCTTACAATCAATTCTTTTTTCTGCTGTGTGGGAAGAAATCCTTAATGTGTCTTTCTGCAACTTTTTATTATCAATAAACAATTTGATCTCTGCTTTGTGTGTTTATAGTAGAAGAAGAAGAGAGATGTCAAAGTGAGCTCATAAGATCTAGGGAGGTGATTCGGCAGGTACAAGCACTTCCTATACAAGCCTGAGACTGCAGTTCGGGTCCTCAGTGTCTACCTGGGAGGTGGAGATCCCTGGAGAAAGTTTGGCAGCTAGACTAGCCAAATTGTTGAGGCTTGGGTTCAAATGAGAGATCAGACTCAATAGGGTAGAGAGAAACTGGGGGAGACACCCAGCATCAATCTCTTGTCTCTCTACACATGCATAAACATGCCCTCATATACATATCACACAAAATGCGTGCACACACAGGCCAACAATAATAAAATAGGGAAGTTCATAAAGTGTGATACCAGACTCTGGGCATTTCAAGAAAAAAGACATAAGAAACAAGATTAAAGGTACAGATACAAAGTTTGAAGGAACACCAGGTATGTCAAACTGACAGGAAGTGGGTATGTATAAGAGAAATGTAAGGAACTGGAAAGATGGCTCGGTGTTTAAGAGGGCTTGCTACTCTTGTAGATGATCCAGGTTCAGCTGCTGAAATTCACATTGGGTGATTCAGAACCATGGGTATGTGACTCCAGCCCCAGGAGATATGCTAGCATCTTTTGACTTCCTTAGACACCTGTGTGCAAATGGTGCAAGCACAGACAATAAAGCATGCACATGTGCATATAAATACAAAAAAAATAGATGGAGGGCAAAGTTAAAAGGGAAGGTTAGACTGAACTAGTTGAGGTTACCCAGGGGAATGGAGTCAATGGGATGTTCAGGAGGATCTTAGAGATTTATTGTAAGGGATCTGCGGAAAAGGCCAACAACATGCACAAAGCTGGAGGCCCAGGGGAACTGGTGGTCTGGTTCTGGGCCAAATCCAAAGGCCTGAGAACCCAAGGAGTCATCTTGGTAAGTCCTCGTCCTGAAGCCTCAGAATCCACAACACCGACTTCTCAGGGCAATAAAAGACAGATGTCCCAGGTGAAACAGAAAGAGCAAACCTGGTTTCCTTTCAGCTTTTTGTTCTACTTGGGCCTCGGTGGCCTGGACATTACCTGGTCATGTCGCCCATGATGATATTTACCCCACTGACTCAACTTCTAATCTCTTCCAGAAATATCTTCACGGAGACAGCCAGTTCTCTGTTATTCCGTGGCTTATTCAAGTTGACACATAAAATTAACCATCACGAAAAATTATTTCTGGAGGTTCTTGAAAGCCGAGGTAAGATTTTATAACTCATTCATATTCCATAGAGAGATTCTGAGTCTCTGTAGTGACAGATCACCTTATCTGGACTAACATTCCCAAAGAATATTAAAAACAACTGAAAGTATCAGAGAAAGAGAGAGAGAGAGAGAGAGAGAGAGAGAGAGAGAGAGAGAGAGAGAGAGAGAGAGTAATCAAAGGCAGACCAAACAAGGGGAGATTTGATCCTTAAGAAAGGATCCCAAAATGTAAACTCCACCCTTAGTTTTCCCATTAGGACAATCTCCAGCCTCACTGAGCTGTACGTCATTCTGTGCCCTTATTTCACAAGTCTCAATGTAGAGGTTGATGTGGTTATCAAGTTTAAAATTGATAGGGTCCCAGAGAGGTGAGAGCCCAGAAGGGCTCTCTTGACAGGGGCATACAAACTGCTTGAGCCTTGTCTGACTGTCGAGCTTCTGCTCATGAGAGGTGGGACTCCAGGCAACTCGGCGGGAGAAATCCAGATGCCCAGAGTACTGAGTGGATCAAAGACTGCATTGTATACCTGTGACAGAATTTTAAGTTAGAGGAGCTTGATAGAGTTTAAAGTTTTGGACAAATGCCAGAACCATGCTTTAAGAATAAAATATTTATACAAATATTCAGGATTTTGTCCTAGGATTGAAGAGAAATAAAATGATTCAGGATTCATTTAAGTTCTCACTGGGACAAAACTTAATGCATTGTAGAGGAATATGGTAAAATTCATATTTTGATCGCCATCTTCAATATATGAAGAAATACTTAATAACTATGTAAATCATCATCAACAACAACAAGTGTGGCTTATAGCCAAAAGAAAATTAGGCAAAGGAAGCAAATTCAGGTCTGATATGCAGACACTGTCACTAGATAACATGATTTAAAATGTAAGACATCCGCTGAAAAGATTATATAAAAATGATCAGATGAGAAGAGAGTTTTCAGAAAGGTATAGAAACCATAAAGGTGCCAAAATGGAAACCCTAGAACAGAAAGAAACACAGTATTTTATACTTAAAAGAGCATTTTAATTAATAGTATAGTGGACATGAACTCTAAGATAAGCCAATAAAATGACTTAGTACGAAACAGAGAGAAAAAATTCTGGAAAGCAATGAAAACTCTTCTGTGTCTACAGGGTGATACCACACTGTCTAAAATGTGTGTGTGTGTGTGTGTGTGTGTGTGTGTGTGTGTGTCTTGTGTACGTCTGTGTGTGTATCCGTGTGTCTATGTGTCTTTGTATGTCTGTGTGTGTCTCTCTGTGTATCTGTGTGTATCTGTGTGTGTGTATGGGTATGTGTGGTCTAAATGTGTATGTGTGTGTTTCTGGTGTGTGTGGGTATGTCTGTGTGTGTATGTGGTGTGTGTGTCTGTGTGTGTTTGGTGTGTATGTGTGTGTGGTATGTGTGTATGTGTTGTAGGGCTATGTTTGTATATCGTGTGTGTGTGTATGTGGTAAGTTTGTATGTGGTATGTGTATGTGTATGTGTAGTGTGTGTGTGTGTGTGTGTGTGTGTGTGTGTGAGAGAGAGAGAGAGAGAGAGAGAGAGAGAGAGAGAGAGAGAGAGAGAGAGAGTTATTGGGTAGGGGGCCATGGGAGTATGTAGTAGGAGGCCACTTGTTCATTTCTCAAGCGCCCAGACTCCCAAAATAATCACTCAGAAACTATATTAATTAAATCACTGCTTGGCCAATAGCTTAAGCATATTGCTAGCTAGCTATTATATCTTTTGTTAACCCATTTCCATTATTTTATATTTTACAATGTGGCTTGTGGCCTACCAACAAGGTTCTGCTGGCAGCTTGTGTCTTTGTCCTCTGGCAGCTCCATGGTGTCTATCTGACCCTGCCTTCTTTCTCGCAGCATTCAGTTTAGTCCCCCTCCCCACTCCTAGCTCTGTTCTGCCCTGCTGTAGACTCAAAGCAGTTTTTTTATTCATTAACCAATAAAAGCAACACATATACAGAAGGACTTCCCACATCAGGGATGTATGTGTACATGAGTTCATGTAACTGTCAGGGAGAGGATTCTCTATGGCATCATTTTGGAGAGGCTGGGGTTTTCTCTTGTTTCTGCCTTATCATGTGCTCCAGGGTAATTACCCTGTGGATTTCTGGGTGATTCTCCTGCATCCATATTACATAGGACCACTGAGGCTGACACCACCACATATGGCTTTACTTTGACGTGGGTTCTGGGGATTAAACTAAGGCCATCAAGCTGACATAGCAAACTCTTGAACACCCTAGACCATCTTATTACCTCCCCAGTCATGTTTCAGAGATGGAGGGAGGGAACTGAAATAAGAAGTAGACACGTCCCCATTCCTAACTCAGAAGCAATCTGCAATTGAAAACCACTTGAAAATGAAAATTTACTTTTTTCTGAGGACGTCTCCCTGGGAAACAAAATACTCTTAAATTTAGGGTGCCTGACTGACAGAAAGCAAACTCGATGGCGTCTTTGGAGGTTCCATGTTTCATAATGTCAGGGCTTCTTTTATATTTGATTTTAATTTAATTTTATTTATACATTTTCAATTTCTTTCTTTTTGTTCTACAGGTCCTGTGAGTATGTATAATGGATTACCACTTAGTGTTTGTAGGGATCCCTGACTGAGCGAGTGAGCTTCTGTGTTTATATCTGCTCCTTACACCTTTTCTTGTAAAGAATTTTGGTTCTATGGAAAGGAACGAGAATGTTAAAATGATAAAAATATAGGTAAAAATGACGGACAATTTTTTTCTTTCCTTACAAGCATTAACGTTTATTATGCGTTTAAAGAAAAACAGAGTATATTTTGAGATTTATAATATTTTAGGAGTATAGAAACAATATGCAGATATTACAAGTGAATTAATAGTTGGGAATCACTGCAATATTTGTACAGAGAAATGGCCCATGCAATGAGATTAAGCTCACCCCACCACCATTAGTCTTATATAGCCCTGATGGTCTCAAACTTGTTTTGTGGCTCAGGAAAGCTTTGAACTTCTGATCCTCCTTCTCCTCCTTCTGAGTGTTGAGATTGTAGGTGTGCACCACCATGCTTGCCTTACAGTGTGCTAGGCAAATACTCTACCAACTGAGCACTATCTACAGCCAAAACTGTCTCTGAAGGGCCATCATTCAGCAGGACTCGGGACATCAGAGAAGCAGTCTCCTGGCGTATTGAGGGAGAGCTAGTGTGGCTTGGATACTGGTCAGGGGAGAGAAGTGATTTTAAAGAGCACCTCAGTTTTTGGAGATTGGTGATGAAGAACTGACTGGTATCCTTAAGAAAACAGGGATTTGTCCCCATAGATGAAAGAGAAGTCCATATTGCTAAAGACACTATAGACTTCATGCACAGGTTCAGAGGCCTCTGAGCTGGAACTGACTTAAATGCTCCTCTTTGAGGACTAACTTTCTGGATACCAGAAGATGTCATGTAAGCTTTCAAAGGAGGGAATCAACTAATATTACTATAAAGCTATGATGCTTATAAATCACAACAACTACCAGCATAGAATGATAACTTCTAAGGGTGCAGTAGTGGCACATGTACCTTGGTGGTAACCAACAACTCTGCAGATGAACTTAGGATTTATTCATAAAGAGTACTGGAAACCTAGTCAATTACCCAAGCCTAGTGAATTCATGGATCTTGGAAGAGGACCTACAACCACCATTCTACCAAATCACAATAATCCTTAATTAATTTCAAAATATTTATCCTTATACCCACAGATAAGTGTTATTATATCTGACCCTTTGTGGTGGTTTGAATGAGAATGGATGGCCCCATAGGCTCATATATTTGAATACTTGCTTGGTCCCCAGTTTGTAGAACTGTTTGGGAAGGATTAGCTATAGGAAGTATGTCAGTGGATATCAGCTTTGAGGTTTCAACAGCCCACGCCATTCCCAGTTAGCGCTCTCTCTCTCTCTCTCTCTCTCTCTCTCTCTCTCTCTCTCTCTCTCTCTCTCTCTCTCTCTGCCTCATTCCTGTGTATTAGATTTAAGATCTCAGCTATTGCTTCAGTGCCATGTCTTCCTGCCTGCTGCCATGCTTTCTACCATGATGGCCATGGACTCTAATCCTCTGGAGTGGTGAGCTTAATAATTAAATGCTTTCTTTATAAAAAAAAAAAGAAAACAGGGACTCTGATGAGGAGAGTGGAAGGCAGCTATAGGTTGACAATGGCCAGCTCACATAGGCTCCCACTGAGAGTAGGTGTAAATGGGACCATACAGGTGGAGGTGACTGACAACTAAGAGTAAATCACGAAAATCCCAGTGTCTGTCCTCAGAGACTTATGGCGTTTATGTGATTTATTTTAACCATATGCTATACGATTTATAGGTAATGTTCTAATACATACAAACTATTAGAAAGAGAAATATATGCAAGCAATGTCAAAAAGAGCCTTGTAGAACAGGGTCTCAGGGGGTCTTTCAGTCTGGCCACCTGTCTCTGAGCAAAAGGCTAGGGACAAAGGCCAGCAGGCTCTGAGCGTCCAGTCAGGGATGCATCACCCATTGCACTCTGTAGATGGGGCCCGTGTGCGGCCGATTATCCCTTATCTGCTGCCAAGTCATCTCTTGGCCTACTTTTTCTACAGTCCTTGATTTCCTGGAGTAGTGTGACATCAGCAAAGAACACAGTAAAAGGGTTAGCCTAGGAACAAAGTCCCAAAGGTCGAAGTCCCCTGCCCCCTTCCCCAGGCCTCTCCAGTAACTGTGCATACACTTGGCTGTGAGAATTTCCATTAGATCAGTATGCCTTCTTCATATTTACTCAGAATGTCATTCATCTACCCCAGTGACGGCCGTGGAATCTGCTCTGATCTAAACCACACTGTGAAAGAGATGAAATGATCTTTTTATTCTCTTCCACGTGCCATTCTTCAGCACTTTCTCACGTTCTGGGACCTATTATGAAGGTAACCACTTCATGCCCAGTGTCCTAGTCTGCCAGCCTGCACACCAAGTTCCACTCAATACCCCTGCTTTTTCCCCTTTACCCTCTTGATTCCAAGTTCCTTCTTATCACCAACATCAGTGAAGGGTTTGAAGAAAACAGATTCACTGACTTAACTGAAAATTCATAGCATTTCTGAAGCCTTCACCTCAGCCAGAACATTTGAACTATAGTTAATGTTTTAAGGATTTATTTGTGTGCACGCACGAGTGTGCACGTACATGCACTATGATTGGATGGGTGTGTATTGCTACGAGAGAAAGAGAGAGAGAGAGAGAGAGAGAGAGAGAGAGAGAGAGAGAGAGAGAGAGAGAGAGAGAGAGAGCGCCCTGGAGCTGCAGTTGCAAGTGGCTGTGAGCTATGTAATATGGGTATTGGGAAAGAGCAGGTCCTCAAAAGAGCAAAAAATACTTTTAACCATTGAGCTATTTCTCTGGCTCTGCTATATGCAAGTGAATCTCTAGGCCAGGCAACAAAGAAGTAAAGCCCATCCTTTAATTTGGTCTGCAGTATTATATAATACTAAAATCATAGCTAACCTATGCCATTCATGTGTATTCATTTCATGAAACACTGTTTAATGTTTCAGGGTAAAACCCAAACATGATGTCGTGAAATTGCAGCACTCTCATTTCCCGCACGGAAAGCCTGCATAGAGAGATCTGTTTGCCTTAGTCATTCTCTCGTATCCCCGCTGGCCTCCTTGAGGAAAACGGTGTTGATAAGCACATACGGGTCAGTATCTACCCTGTCTGCTCATGCAGCTCTGATATTTTAGTGCTTGTTTTCCTCCTTCTCCCTCTTCCTCCCACCCTTCCAGACTACTTCTACTCTTAATCACACATGTGCACACACAGACACACAGACACACACACACACCACACACACAAATGCTAGAAAGTATCTAAACTTCCTCTCCATTCTAATCCAGTTGGTGGGTATGTATGACTCTCCAATTGTATAAGAGTTAAACAAAAGTCAAGAACACTGTAGCTTAGTGTCATTGTATCATCTAGATGTACTTGTCATTGAATGGATAGGTTTTTTGAAAATTGGAATGCCTCTGCCTTTCTCTTAATTCAAGATCCCTTCCAATTCACAAAATCCATCTCTCCTCACACTCCCCCAAAGGGCTGACTCCAACATCCATTTCCTGGTCTTCTGTGGAAGTAATTGCCAGATTACAGACTTTCTACTCTGCTTCCAAGCACTCAGACTTGCCCCTTGTGGCAGCTGCTCTTTCAGTGAGATCATGAGTTCGCAGAGATAAGAAAACTATGTTTAGATCTTAACACATAATATAGATCAAGACACACACTAAGCGACATGGGGGGTGGATTCTTCACCTTCCCAAGGATGCTAAGTGCTTCTTGGATAGCTTAGACTTGTTTGTGTGTTTGCATTTTCCAAAACGGAACCCCCACCAATATCCATCAAGTACAAAGCAGGTTACAATCAATGAACAAACTTAAAGTATCGAAACTCAAATCTAGTCAAGGACTGACTCAAGGTTCAAGGACTGCCTGTGAGCCCACCTTACTCCAATGATTGGACCAACCCAACTGGAACATTAAGTCTCAACCCAGGCCAGGAATTTTATTCTCTTGACCAGAAAATTTTACTCTAACAATAGTGCCAGACTGTTTCTTATGTTTATTTGCATGGTACAAAGAGAGGAGCTAGTAAAAGACACTGTTCCTGGGGTCTAATGATGCCATGAAAAACAAAAAGAAAATATGGAATCTGAAATTACCAGATTTGGCTGTTTTTTTTCAAGAATGAAGAAAATAATAGAAAAGTCTTACCTACTTAATCTTCATCATTATAATAACCAGTTTGTGTTTCATTTGGTATCTAAAGAAGGCAGAAACTGTAATCATCACAGTGGGTTAATGCATATGTGCCTTATATAAAAAGGGCATCCTTTCATGTGTTTGTATAAAACAATCAGAATTTAAATTATAAATTACTGAGTACCTGAATGACACCTGTGAATAAGAAAATAAAGAGTACCTATTGATGGCATGATTTAAACATTGGAGTTACACATTGAGAGAAAAAGTAATTGCATGCAGCCAAGACAATTTTCACGGCTGAAAAACACATTACATTTCTTTATCTTTGAGCTGATTTACTTTATGTGTTTCTCTAAAACAGAGTCACAACAGGCCAAAGGAACAAAACAGAGTGTGTTATTCTCCCCCCACCCTTGGGGAATAGGCTCCACTCTGAACATGCTGATGAAAGCTGCCTGGCCTTTGTTGCTGCTGAGAATCAGCATGAATGTGTTGATGGATTCTGCAGAGCCTGGTCACAGCCTGAAATCAGATGGAAAGTGGGCAACGCCTAACACAAAACTCTAGGCAAGGAACAGCCCTGCTAGCAGTGCAAGCCATTATCTTCCTTGTATTAGTATGTTTATTTTAACAAAATCTTGGGGAAGGAACAGTATCTGAAAATCAATGGACTTTTCAAGTCTATGTTACAGGGACACACACTCTTTCTAGAGTAATCTACCAAGAGTAGCGTTGCTCTTTGTATTTTATAAGCTCATGTATTCCCTTCAGTAATTTACCTTTCAAATATCTATTCAGAGAGGAATCCCTAGCCTACCATGTATGTGAGCTCAGCTCCAACTCCTATCACTCCCGACCCCCACTCTGCTTCCATGCAAATCAGTGTATTGATGCCATAGAACCAATTTCCAATTCTCCTGGGCTTAAAAGATAGCACTATGAAAAGGCTACTCTCCAGGAAGTCATCCTTCATCTGCCTTTTCAGAACAATTGCCACTGTAGTGACAATGTAGGCAAAGTCAAAGCCAGGAAATAGTATTTCTGCCCAGAGACAGCCGATCACTTTCAATCCCACGTCATTGTCTGAAGCCCCATGCTGCACTAAACTCCAAGCAATCAGGCAAATTCCATTTCCATGTGTATCCAGGTGGATACAGTTGTGTCTAGATGCATCAGGCTTCACTGTCCCTTGCCACACCTTTCACAAAGATTTTGTTTGCTCTTGTCTCCTCTCATCGGAATATAAGCATCACAAGGTCGGCCCCTAGTCTGTTTTGTTCACTGCCCTACCCACAGATCTGAGAACACAGATTCCTGGTGAATTCTTGTTGAACGAACAAATAACAATGCAGGAATGTTTCAAAAAGCAATGTCAGGTGCAAGGGGAATCAGCTGCTAATATAAAGAGGGAGGCCAGTGACATCAGAACTGTGGCTGAGCAGAGAGTTTTCTCAACCTCCTAGGCGCTCCAGCGACCTAAGGTGACCAGATCTCCCCACCCGACAAGAAGTTAAAAATCTGGTTTCTAAATATAAGATCTAATTTGTTTAAATGTGGCTTGGATGATTTCAGAACCATAGGCAGGTCATGGCCACTAAATGTGATGTTAATCTTCGGCTTTGCTGTAAGGCGAGGAAGCTGAAGATCTACGTGGTGAAAGCTCCAGTGGTAAGGTTGAGTGGAGAGAGAAGGCAGGGAAAATGAGCAGTAATTTGGAGGAGTCCCTGTCCCGCCTCCTCACCTCCCAGCCCTCCCTCCTCACCCCACACCCCACCTCCTCACCTCCCAACCCCACCTCCTCACTCCCCACCCCACCTCCTCACTCCCCACCCCACCTCCTCACCCCACACCCCACCTCCTCACCCCACACCCCACCTCCTCACCCCACACCCCACCTCCTCACTCCCCACCCCACCTCCTCACCCCACACCCCACCTCCTCACCCCACACCCCCCCACCTCCCTACTAAACATCTCACCACCCCACCTCCCTCCCTCCCCCCCCCACCTCCTCCACCCCACCCGCCACCAATTCCTCACACACCCTCCCCCCTACCCCCCCGGTCCTCACACCCCCCCCCCTCCTCACTCACCACCCCACCTCCCTCCCCCCACACCCACCTCCTCACCAACCCCACCCCACCTCCTCCCCTCCCCACCCCCCCGTCCTCACACCACTCCCCCCCCCCCGATCCTCACCACCACAGCGCCCCACCCTCCTCACTCCGCCCCCCCCTTCCTCCTCCCCCCCACCCCCCCCCCCCTCTTCCCCCCCCCCCCCCCTCCTCCCTCCCCCCCCCCCTCCTCCCTTCCCCCCCCCCCTCCTCCCCCCCCCCCCCCCCTCCTCCCCCCCCCCCGCCCCCCCTCCTCCCTCCCCCCCCCTTCCTCCTCCCCCCCATCCTCCTCCCATCCCCCCCCCCCTCCTCCCCCCCCCCCCCCGTCCTCCCCCCCCCCCCCCCCCCCAGCTCCTCCCCTCCCCCCCCACGGGTACGCCACCTCCAGTCCCCCCCCCGCATCCCCCCCCCCCTCCCCCCCCCCCCCCCCTCCTCCCTCCCCCCCCCCCCCCCCCCCTCCCCACCCCACCTCCTCACCCCACACCCCACCTCCTCACCCCACACCCCACCTCCTCACTCCCCACCCCACCTCCTCACCCCACACCCCACCTCCTCATCTCCCAACCCTACCCCTCTTCATTCAGGAATTAGAAAAGAATTCTTTTTACTTATAGAACTACTTTCTTTTCTTCATTTTGAACACTTATGAAAAGGAAGAAAGGTGTTAACACTGTTTTCACTATTGTGTGTCTTATGTAATGGTCTCTTAATAAATAAGAGACCATAGTAAAGGTGAAAATACTTCTAAAAGTTATTAAGTCCAAAATAACACTGTAATCTAAAGGTGTCTCTAGTATCTACCATCTATTTCCTATCACAGATTGGACCAAGGCAGGAACTCTCCTCTGTAGCTAATAATTTGATCTGGTTACATAATGAATGTTTCTTTTCTTTGCCCTGAAGCTGAACTTTTTATATGGAGGGGCTGCCAAGCATATTTTCACTGAAATCAAATGCTGTTTTCCAATGCATCCCCCAGGAGGGTCGAATTCAGATGAAGTGTTAGAAAACATCAAATATCTGCATTTCCTTGAACCTCGCTTGAGGCGGTTTAGTGCTGGTCCCATCTTTCTTCTCTAAGGAGATTTAGTATAAAGTAAGATCAAGCAAACTGGAAGGGTACTTGTGGACTGCAGCAGCCCCAAGCCTATTCTTGTGTTCTTAGGAATCAATGACAATGTGCCCGGATACTTCAGTCAGAGACACAGCACTGGATTCCAGGGGAACTGTTTTTCTCAGGGAGCATTTGAAGTCAAGCAAGCCTTATGAGGTTAGGAGATGGCCCAGTAGGTAGGATACTTGCTATGTAAACATGAAGGCCTGAGTTCAGACTCCTGTACCTGCTGCTATGCCCATGTATGCACAGCCGGTACAACAGAGGAAACAGACAAGAGATCCCCAGGCTTGCTGCTCAGCCAGTCTAGCTGCCCAGCCAGTCTAGCTGCATAGGCAAACTCCAGACTTCATAAGAGATCATGTCTCAAAATTAACACGAACATCTTCTTAGGAAGCACACACATGCATGCCCCCTACACATGCATACACACACACACACACACACACACACACACACACACACACACACATGCGACATGTACAGACCAACATCCACCTTCATATTTACAGAGGATACTACCACCCTTCCTTTCATAAGACTCCTGAACAACCCCACCAGTTATTCTTTCTGTAGGCCCACTGCCATTTTAGATAGCTATGAGAATGTCTGGTATGTATTGGTATTAATTCTAGGATAATCAGGGAAACAAAAACAACAAAATTCTCTCTGTCCATTCTGTGTTTAAAATCTTCACAACATATGTGGAGTTGGCCTGCTTCTAAGGGTCCCTTCACAGCCCCAGAGAGAGTCACTTTTTGGCATGAAGTAAGTAAGGCCTCTAGTCCTTGGTTTTTAAAATTACCAAGACTGAAATTCTTGTCCTCCCAGAAGTGAATAAAAATTTTAAAATCTCTGGATATAATTCATGAAGAAAATAAAACTACTTTCACAGAATTCTACAGTTCATTTATTATGGAAATTCAAATGTTGATTTGGCTATGAAAGTTATTCACACCACTGTTTCTCTAAATAAGTCCTCTTCAAAATGGTCACTTAGTTCATAAAAAAATCAATAAGGTATTTTTGATGTTACCTTTTATGTACACAGAGAAAACTGTAACAAGTCGCTCACTTGTTATACTATTTCTTAAACTGGATTAGATTTAAAGGTCCTAGATCACCATGTGAGAGCAGGCTCAAAACTTCTGAAGACAAGGGGGTAAGGACGGGTGACAAACAGTGAAAGGAAGCCACCACTACCCAGAAAGTGCCCTCACCAGTGTGCTCACACACACGGAGGAGGAGAAGAATGGGGAAGAGAGTGCCCTCACCAGTGTGCTCACATACACGGAGGAGGAGAAGAATGGGGAAGAGGGACAGAGAATTTGAGTTTAAGTTTTAAGTTGTGGAGAGATGATTTTAAAATATGAAAACAAATATGCTTAGATTCTTCAGAAAATAAATTTTAGGAAACGTTTTAAAATTACAGGAAATGATAAAACTTGACAAATAAATATTAATTAGTAGATACAAAAAAACCAATTAGAAACCTTCATCATTATAAAAAAAAAGAAAACATAGCTAAGACTTAAACAATTCAACAGCCTATGAAAACAAAGATTACAGGAATTGGAAAGCTGACTTCAGGATCCACCAGGCATACAGCATGAAAGAGTAAGATTAAAATTGCCAAAGGTAAGTCTATTAACATAGAGACTCAACACAACACGTGGACCTCTAAATAACTATGTGATTGAAATCTATTAGGTCTTAAGTACTGATGGGCAAAGCAGGCAGGTAGGAAGGATTCAGAAAGGGTAGAGAACTAACTTTGTGGGAGGAAAATGAGTTCATTAACTTGTGCTGATGGTTTCACAGACCACCAAATAGCGAGGTTTAACAAAACTGTATGCTATAACCATGTGGAATTTGTTCTCTGCCAGTTCAACCACAGTGAAGCTATTTAATGTCATCCCACATGACCCAAAAAGGAAAGAAGGAAAGGAAGAAGGAAGGGAGGGAGGGAATGGAAGGAGGGAGGATGAAAGAAAGAAAGACAGACAGAAAGAAAGAAAGAAAG